>NC_137138.1:10150671-10493171 GCF_949319135.1 Squalius cephalus | reverse complement strand
TATGTTAGCATACCTTTGTACATGTTGATGGCTAATGCATTTGACCATTGTTGTGTTATTTTAGAATTATTTATAGGTTAAGTATTCATTTTTGTAAGTAGCTTCAATTTCTTTTTTATTCCAGCTTTTGTTGTAGCAATTTTAATACTTCAACTTCAACTTATTTCAGTTTGCTGCCAAGGCAACATTCTAATCTAATTTTATGTCAGCTTCTTTTCAATTGCCAAAAAAGATTTTTAATAGTTTGTTTTAGCATATATTGCCAGCATGTTATCATTTCTCATTTGTTTTCATGTGCATGACATATTATCTACAGTATCATCAAGCAATATTTAATGATTGATTAAAATTATAATTTTTTTAAGTTATGAGGTGTGCAAAAAACAAACATTTAGATATGCATTTAATATTTAATTAGGACAGGTATGCTTAGCAACATTTTTGTGATTAACTTCCTTTGTGTTTAACATGGTTAATCTTCTTTTGTTTTTACTGTACAAAAACTGTGGTATGTATTAGTGGGTATGAAGAAAAAGTGTTTTACATTAAAAAATGTATTGTTTTTTTGTTTTTGATTTTTTGTCAGGGAAAATTATTCAAAATTCACTATCTATTTTTTAAATGCATGTTAGGTCTTATTTTTTGAACGATTCATCCATGCATGTTTATTTATTTTATTTATTTTAATCATCATAAAATTCATGCATCATCATAAAACCAATGCATTGAACCAAAATCCTAAAAAAAAAAAAAAACAAAAAAAAAAATGCAATACTCCTTTACGCTTGGATGTACAGTATGTCACAAATATGGAAGATCTGCTGCTACTTTTTTCCATCACACCTAAAATTACAAGTGTACTTAATAGAACTTTTACACATCTTTAATATCATTTTTTCATGGTTAGAAAAAACAACTTTTTTTTAAAGTGAATCAGATGGAAAAGCCGATATTGTAAAACTAGCACATTTTGAGAGATACTGCAACAATGTTAGCATTGCAGCCCCATCGTCTGTCTGTCTCTTTCTTTCTCTCACTTCCTTTCTCTGATTCAGTCTCCCTTCTTCCCACCACCCAACCATTAAATAATTTTGCTGTTGGCTTTTTCTATTTGCCTGGAATTACCCAGGAACAGTGCGGATCTCTCCTGGGGGTCTGTCAGTGCAGTGCTGTAATAGCTTCTCTCTCTAATAGGTATGTGACTAGGCAGCTATATGGACTCTAAAATATAACACAAATCTTTATCTAAAGCCACTGAGGTACCTGTCTCGTGCAGACTGCCCTGCTAGCTGCTAACCTCTCCCGCTCCATCATGCTAACGCTCCTCGCTATGTTCAGTAATCTCTCTGCTTTTTATCTCGGGGTATGAGGGGAGGCGGTTCGCTCGGCACCCAACATTCATCTTTTATTGACTTGGAGGCCACTTCAAATCAATTTCTCTCTCAGCCCGTTCTCGCCTAATCACCTGGAAGAGAAGCGGCACGTGCAAATATGAGAGACGGAGCGCTTCAGATGGACCGCAGACCATTCAGCGCTATTCCCAACACAATAACCATGCAAACTACGTTATTGAAGAAAAAAAAGCACCCCAGGTCAGATTTAGTTCTCTTGTGTATAAATGTTGTTAAAAATGTTTGATGGAAGGACCGCAGACGCGGGGTGCTGGGAAATGCAGCATGACCTCCGTAAGATCTATCGCGGCGTCCTTATTCCCAGAAAGCGGAATTTACGAACGTTGGCAAAGTGAGATGCACGAAGTGTAAATTATTATGTAAATCTGTCCAAGGCTGCAAGGCTATGCAGGTCTCGAGAGTGACGCTAATCTGACTTCACTGTAGAACAAGTCTGCAGGGCTGAAATATCTGAGTTACATTGTTAACAGAACTTCAGTATAGGCTACTATAGAGATGGTAAGTATTGAGAATACTTAAGGCCCAGATAATGAACTGCTGTGAAATCATATTGAACAAAACCAGGCCAACACGAAGTTCGTTTTGGGAGTTTGAAACAGCATGCCAAAGCAAACTTTCCAGAAAAGTTTGCTATGGCTGGTAAACACCTTTGTTCTACCATTGGTCTGTGTCTCTCTCTCTCTTTCTCTCTCTTTCTGTCTCATCCAGGGGCTCATCCAGGTCCCCAACAGTTTAGCTAAGTATGGTCTTCCTGGTTGGCCTTAGCCCCAACAGCTGGCATTCTAGCTGATAGTCTAGTAGTCAACCACCTAAACAAGCATGGGCCAGATAATAACTAAGTTTTGCTAGCTATAAACCATGTAAAACCAGCTACTGTACCACCTCAATTTCGTTTTCCAACCCGATTATGACAGCCTGATACAAATGGAAGGCATTTTCTCAATCTGGTAACATTGTTGTTATTGTTAACTAAAACTAAAACGATTAACAATCATTTATAGTAATTCAATTAAAGCTGAAAGAATTCAAATTAAATTTGGGCAACTAATTGAAATAAATAAATTAAAGTAATGAAATTACTAAAACTGCAATAAGAATAAAGCTAAATGGATATTATAGAAATATTTAAAAAACAAATAAAATTGACAAAAGCAAAAAAAAAACTAAATTGAAAATGAAAACTGAAAATATAAAAATAACAGCTAATTCAAAATATTAATAAATATCATAATAGTATGCAAATATTTTTAAACTAACGGTCTGGTATGATCAAATCTTATTGGCTCAATGCCCAAGATTTAGTTTGTAAGCAAAATTGTAACAGTGGTCATTTTAGTCAGTGGATTTGCCAAAGTTTTACAGCTTAGTTACCAAGTTTCTAGATCCGTGAGCATGGCTGTTCGAAGTTAAATATGAGATATTCATTACTTATTACTTTTGGAACAGACAGAAATTCTTATCACAACATTTTCCGATATTTATTTATTTGTTTATTTATTTATTAATTCGACTGCCACGCAATTTGAATGATTTTTCCATGCCAATCTATTTTTGTGGTTTCTAGCCTGGTTTGCATTATATTTGTTTACCTATAGAATCCTGCAAGCACTTTAATATTTATGCTAAGTGTTATGATGGGACTGATAAATGCAGATCCCTGTTCTGATTAACACAAATTTTGCTCAGGTTTTATACATGTTTCATGCGTGTTATGTATGACAGTTTTTCTTCTCTTCTCTTCCTTAAAAAAAAAAAGAAAATAAATATTGCAATATATCACCTTGCTCAAAATATATTGTAATATATTGTATCGTAACCCCTGTATCGCGATACATATTGTATCACCACGTTCTTACCAATAAGTCAAGTCAAGTCACATTTATTTATATAGCACTTTTTACAATACAGATTGTTTCAAAGCAGCTTTACAGAGATAACAGGAAAAGAATACAACAAAGTTAGTTTCCAGAAGAAAATAGCGTCACCGTCAGTGTTCAGTGATGTTTCATTTTTGTTGTAAAAAAGTTATTAATTTAGTTCATTTATATATATATATATAGCCGCTCTGGAGAAAACCGTGATGTCATTGTCCAGCTCAGTTCAGTTCTCATATAATGATGTCAATGCAGGCAGATCAATATTATTGTTGAATATTAAATTAAATGTTAAATTTAATATCCCCAACTAAGCAAGCCAAAAGCCAACACAGCCTTAATACCCACCTACCTTCTTGGCCAGAGTGAGCTACAATTTGTGCTATTTATGTGGGTCTATGTAAGATTAAGACCACCCCCAACCCCATCGGGAAGATCAGTGGGATATTGTCCTGTCTTTTTTCTCTCTTTCATGTATTTCTATGTAGATTAAAGAAGCCCACCCTTTCAGCACGCCTGCAATTCCGCGCGGGCCGCATTTCAGCGCTGCATATGCACTCCATGCATGTCTGCTTTGTTTATGTCATTGATTTATTTATCCTGTCCATTGAGCGTGTAGCCGGCAGCGGGAGCGTGCTTTTCTTACTCTGAAATCACCACCTCCTAATTATCTGTCACAATTTCTGCTATCCCGTGCTGAAGACACAGAATGGCCAATAATTACCCTCCAGCCCGCATCTTTCAGTGTGTTGCCATTGATTTCCTGGCACCCTTACCACCCCAGTCTCCATCTCTCTCTCTCTCTCTCTCTCTCTCTCTCTCTCTCTCTCTCTCTCTTGTTCTCTCTCTTCCATCACCCAGGAGACAGTGAGCACATCCCTCGCCTCTCGACTCCTGCCGTTAAATGTGAAAACAATGCTTTGGTTGATCATCAACTCACTAATAAAAATTAGACATGATCATTCCAGCGCTGTCAGTGTGTGTGTGTGTGTGTGTGTGTGTGTGTGTGTGTGCACTTGTGTATTTGTTTGTGTGTGTTCTTGCACCATGCTGCTATGTCTCCGCTCATGCTGTGACACGCATGACGTGCGTGTGTGTGCGCGTGACAATTGAAAAGGATGAGCAGCTGTCAGTGGTGTAAATGAAGATAAATCAAACATCATTGAGAGTGTGTGTTGTTTACTCAGCGTGATTCCCAAAAGGCGCAGGGGGGACAGAGAGAAAGTGATCACAAATGTCGAGCATTGATCACTCACAATTTGAAAGACATTGATTAATTGCTGCTAACCTCAACTTTTGTGCACAATAGACTGGATAACATGCTCAGCAAACACGTATTCCAAAAATTACAACATTATAATGGATTTCAGATTTTGAATTCTATAAATGGAGATTCATAGGATATTTACATTATATAGGCCTAATTGTTGTATTTTAAAAGGTTTATTTTATTTGGCAACAGTCTATCTATCTATTCATCCATCCATCCATCCATCTATCCATCTATCTATCTATCGTTATTGTATATTTGTTACATTGTTCCCTGTCTGCCAAAGCTGATTTTATATGGATTGTCTAACAGGATCCTGTTCCCCCACTCAAACAGACATTAGGGCCACACTAGTTTCTGCCTACTAATAATGACTGCATTATAACCAAGCAGAATCCTCCGCCAATTGGTTTCTTGAACCGTGGGCTGAATAAATGTTCAAGAGGTAAACCATAGCCAAGTCCGTCTAGCGCAACAAGTCCACTTTTGAGAAACAGCAATACAGTTTAATGGTGTTAAAACATTTAGAATTGTAAAGCAACTGTTATTTCTTTAAAGATTCATGTTTTTTTTTTAACCTTTCAAATAATTTCATAGATAGTGTATCCGTGGCAACTAGGCATGAAACCATGTCATATTTCGAAGAACTATTATTGTAATAATTTATAAATTATTATTTATAATGCCCCCTCACCCATTCTTTTCAGGTCATTGCTATGCCCCTTTACACTATGGATCCATTTTACTGTTACACATGTGTTTTCTTTCTCAACTGTTTACGATCCCTTTAAATATTACTGACTGGCATTAGACATTCTTTTGTGTTTATTTGACTGTTTAAGTAGCCTAGAAATCTAGACGCACACTAGCGGCAGCAAAATGTATTTTGCAGCCAGGTTGATCTAGCAACTCTCCATTGACTTTCGAGCTGCAAAAACCTAAATTGGGTCAGGCCAATCACATCGTGTATAGAGTAGGCGGGGCGGGCTTAACATAATGACGACAGAGATGCGACGGTTCCCTGCTACTTGTAAACAAAGAATGGCTGCTGCTCCTGGAGAACAGTCTTCCGAATCGGCTTTGGCCGCGACTCTGGAGGACTTGGAGTTAAGTTTTTCTTTGAGAAAAGAGCAAAGAACGGCACTTAAGTCATTCTTAAAAAAGGAAGATGTGTTCTTAGTTTTGCCGGCCAGATATGGCAAAAGTTGAATCTATCAACTAGCTCCGCTGTTGGGAAAACGCTCTGGTTGGTTGAAGCGCTGTCCTATTGCGAGCAGAGGGAATTTGAAAGACAGTCGTTTATCCCGCCCCTCGGATTGAGCCGTGTCTATGGTGAGTTGCCAGACCTAACATCTTGATGTAGGTCTGGCTTGCCAGGCTACTGTTTAAGCGCAATAAGAGTGAAAGAGAACTCAATTTAGAACTGAGAGGTGACTTTATCTACGCACACTTTGGGTGTGAGCACAAAATCTGTGGGAATTAGTAAAATTATGCGAAATGCGTGCAGTCCCATGCCGAAATTCTAACTTTGTAACACCAACAATATTCATCCGGAGCAAATTAAATGAGTGAGTGAGGGGAGGCGGGTGTGTGTATCAATTCAGAAAGCGCAGCTGGTATTGTGTATTCTGCGGAAAATGACTATTGGAAGCATTTCAGATATTTCAGTATCGATATGTATCGAACAATCTATATTTTTTAAAACACTACATTGCACTTAGTTTATTATTTCAGATGCCTTTGTAAAAGACTACAAATGAAAAATTTAAATATTAGGCTACATATAAATTTCAACCCACCAAAGTGGCTAGTAGGAGTGATTAAATCCACCTGCATTTGGAGGGGTGGTGGGTGTTAATGTCAAGCCCTGACTATAACCCATTTGACTGCTCTTCTACTACAGGCAATACGGTCACATCGCAGTAGGCCCTCCTGCCCACCCCGGCCCTCTCTAGATGCCCCTTCAACCTGATGGATGTCATCAATAATGGACGCCCGTTGCTCACTCCCACCCCGGGACACAGAAAATCACAAGCCAGTCGAAGTGGCAGCCCGAGCCCAGCAGAGGTGTGATAATTCACATCCACATTTATACTTTTAAATTTCATCAAGTAGTTTACCTCCCCAAACATGCCACAGGCTGAGGGGAGAAAGCTGACAAAGAAATGTGGGTTTGATAGGAGCTAGAGAAATCTGGCCTGACTGTCTTTGCTCAGGGTAAAACCCACCGAATGAGGTAAATGCATCAGCGGCAGGGGCTGTCTCGACACGGGTGGCAGGGGGAGGATGGAGGGGACGAGAGAGAGAGAGAGAAGTGTCGGAGTGCTGGGGTAAGGCTGGATCCAGCGGCTAGGACATAATGAAGCACACCAGGCAGGGTGAGCATTAATGGCTGTCACTTGTATTGGCAGCTCCCCCTTCCCAACACCTCTTACTGCACAGCAAAGCCAGTCAGCTGGACACGGCTTCAGAATTCATTTACAGTCTCAGTCGCTGACCCAAGGAAATGTAGATCCAGAAAGAAAGAGAAAGTGAGAAAGAGAGGTGAGAAAGGGATCGGAAATGTGAAAGAGTGGTGGAGACTCACTTACAAAAAGTAACATCAGGTTATACCAAGTTTTTCGGATATGGATGCTATTCGAATTTTGCATTTGGCTCTCTTTCAGTTCATGAGAATTTGAATTGGATATTATTTTGATTGGATTGGAACTATATTATAAAAAAATAGACATAAGTTCAGTTACTAAATTAACTGATTGTAGAATATATTGATGACATTGTTTTGATATATGCTTAATTCATGTTAAATTCTAAAGTTGGATTTTTAAAGTTTGAACATTTTATATAATAATTCAGGAATCGAATAGGAATTAAAAAGCATTCCTAATTCAGTTTAGATTGGAACCTAATCCAGATAATGGTATATGAATACGGTAATAATATATTGTCATGGAAACAAAGTACCCTCATAGTATTCTTGTAAGCAGAGGAGTGAGGAACTGAATACAGAAAGATGGGCTTGGCAAGCAAAGAAAGTGAGGGAATGAGACAGAGAGACAGAGAGCGGGAGATGAGTCCAGAGACGGCAGGTGGGTCAGGAATGGCATAGCAGAGAGGCAGAGATAAGGTAATGACAGGTTGGCTTGTCGGACTAATGCTGTAGCTGGACCAGGTCTGTGGCAGTTGAGCTGATCATCATAGTCCTGCCATCTGGAAAAGCCTGTTTCCTTTCTGCAGAGCTCATCACCTCCCCCGCATCGGACCGCACCACACCACGCCACGCCAGCAGACTGGCACGGCTCAGCACTCCATAAACTCCAGCCCTGCCATGGAGACACAACTGCAATAATTCGCCCACCCAGTACAAGAGCTGAACACTCACAATCTACAGATAATGAGCGACATGGGGTGGGTGATACGAGCAGAAATGTTCTCAATCACAATATTCTTGATTTTGGCAGACAGCAGTTTACAGTGGGATCCAAAAGTCTTACATAACTACTTAGCATTTTTCTAATTTAATGGGTTTTCTTACAATTACATTACAATTTCTAGTGTTACTTTATCTACATGAAAATTGAAGTACACTACTCAAGCTGCATGAACTGTGCTGGAAAACATGATCGTCAGGTTTTACACAAACTGTGTAACCAATTTGTGTTTGATTTGTGACCAAGAAATAGTTTACAGTTATATTCTTTTTTACATAATTCTATAATTCTGAAAAAAAAAAAAAAAAAAAATGTTACAGGGTTCAGGACAACGTTCCTGGTTTTCTCCCCTGATGATGTCCTTGATCCTGGTATTAAAGGGGTGGTATAATGCCCTTTTCACAAGATGTAAAATAAGTCTTTGATGTCCCCAGAGTGTGTATGTGAAATGTTAGCTCAAAATACCCCACAGATATTTTTATATAGCAAGTTAAATTTGTCACTTTTTGAGGGTGCAAAAAATGCACCGTTTTTTTGTCTGTCCCTTTAAATGCAAATGAGCTGCTGCTCCCAGCACAGAGGGTGGAGCTACAACAACTTGTGTCCTTTTACCTCACTCAGACATACACTGAAAATGTATGACCTTTTAAATTAATTAACAAATAAATAAAAACCTTTTAGCCTTTCATGTTCAAACCGGAGTCAGACAATGATGGAGAGACTCAAGAAGAAATGACAACATGTAGTGCAACATTTCTGAATGGTTAGTTGATGAATTTATGTAGCTGATGTGTAGTTATCTTCTAGTCATTGATTAGCATATTCTGTCTTGATAATCTATAGATCGTGTTCAGGGGGCGGGGCTTATGTAAAATTTAGGATTAGTGATGTCACTAACCCGGAAGGAATGCCGTGTAGTCCCTACCAGCCGTTTGTTGTAGTCCTTAAAAAGCAATTTCTTTAAAAGAAAATATCTCCCTTTGCTTTGAACTTTGAGCATTGTAACTTTGCAGATGTTGTTTATGCTCAAACAGCAATATTACACACTAACTAAGGTTAGAAAAGTGAAAACCTAATCAACCTCTCCTTTAAGTAAACAAAGCATTATGCTTGAACAAATGAGCAAATGTAACAAAGGTGGTGGGACTTAGACAAACTTACTTACTGTGCGTTCAAGTCATGTCGTAAATATCGTATTTACAAGTTTAAGGCACATGAGCAGCACCACGATGTCATAAATACGAGTGGGAAGCTCGGGATTTTCCGATCTTTACGAGTTGGGGGGTGTGTCAGTGAGAAACATGACGGAATACCACAATACTTAAAGGTATTTAGCAATCTATTTACAGCGAAATAAGCTAATTTCCTGAACAAAATATGATAGCATTATAATATAACAATAATGATAAAGTTTAAAGTGGCTTCATTGATTCATGAAAAACATTAAAAAAAGTAAAACACACTTGATGCACATTTCTTTGTTCTTCATTTTCTAGAAGTAGAGTTTAAGAACTTTGCTGTATTTTTGTGTAATTAGTTAAGAGAAAGTACCGCCATCTTATTCTGACGTGACCTGAACACAACCTGCCGTCAAAAACGCGCCATTACTGTCTTTGCTGCGCCTTCTTCCTGTTTTATGGGTGTTGGAACGCGTATTCCCTACCATGCAGTGTTGACAAATTTTACAGGTTTATCGGTTTAACCAGTATAGCACCCCTAGTGATAGATATGCAAAAAGACCTGCTGTGTTAAAGGCCGATCTTTGACGATTCTTTATGTTGTGGACTCTGTGTACGTTAAGCACTGCAATTTTCCCCTGTGGAAATAGGCAAAGAAATTTAATTGATTTAGGAAAGCTGACAGATGAGAGGACTCCAGCAGTCCAGCAGCAGCGTGTTGAACGTTTATTCCCTGCAGAATTTGCCCTCTACTATTAAACCTCTCCACAGAACTAACCCTCACATATATCTTACTCTCCAAGCCTTTCTCGGATGTTAAGTGCTCTAAATTTCATTTTGATTCCAGTTCTGGTTATTTTGCTCAAAGTAAAGATTGAAACCTACCAAGAGGGCGTATTGGAATGGCGCTACATTTACATGCATTGTTGGCTGTTTTATTGAGTCTGGGTGTCATCGATACTCAAATCTATAGAGGAAGGGTAGATGACTTGTTATCATCTTTCTCTTATCATGTGGAAGATGAACAGATCACAATTATTGTCTCAACAATATAGATTCTGTCTTTTCAGTCCAGCACATCTTTTGTTCTATGGTGGGAATTGATCATTATATCATAGTAATTATGTTACAAGTCTGTTTTCATTGCAGAACTATGGTGAGAGAGACATTGATATTGTCCAGAGAACCTCCCATTCGATGTTGTTTCTTTTTCGGAAATCCAATTTCTGGCCTAACCAAGTTGAGTTTTCTGCTTCAGTGAAGTGCACAGGCATAGTCAGTCACCTACAGTGTAATTAAACCCAAACAAATTCCATCAATCAGCTGACATTAGTCCAGGAAACACACACGCACAGAGGCAATCTGGAAATCAAGTTTAGAAAGCAAGCAGCGAGCAGCGTGATTACAGCAGTAGAGTGAGTCACAAGTAAAAGCCCTGAGGCAATGGAGACGCTAGTGGAACATAACACTGACCGCACACTCACACACACGTACACATGGGCACACAAGCAGGGTCACATGCAAAAAAGCTTGTCTAAATGTTACATGCGGTGCTCAATAGTGCCATTAAATCCCAGCAGTGGAAGAACAGACTCTTTATTACTAATTCTTGTCAAAGCTGTGGCCTTGCAGTTACTATACATTTTCTGATGCATTGATCTGTGGCTCTCATGTGGATGACGGAAGTTTGAATAGGACTTGACTCATTATTACCTGTCCTATGACCAATCCAGAACAAAAAGCAAGGCCAAAAATCACTTGTTAAAACTACCATAGATAAATTGGTATTTCACCCATTTATTTTTATTTATTTACCTTTTATTTTTTTCTCTTTTTTTTGACAAATTGTAGGGTAGTCACACAATGCACTGTTACAATGAATAATACATAAAAATGAAGCTAGCGCAAGTTCTGCCAGGAAGACTCAATCGTTCACGTCACTAATTACCTCTTCATCTATCCAATCATATCATTTACTGTAGCATAAAAGGGTAGCACTTACACGTCTGAGTTCGCAGATGCTGTCGCTCCAGTACCACCATCCTCCCCGCCTCCACTAAGACGGGACCTTTCCTCCAACCCCCCTACTCCACCAAGTCGGGTCCTCCCTCCATCATCCCCATCACCACCAGACAGGCTATCCCCTCCATCCTGAAGACTTCAGAATGTTCTTTTCCTCCATCCACCCCACCACCACCAGATGGCCTCTTTCCTTACTTCGCCGGGGGTGGGCTGCGCCCCCGCCTCCGTCTTCAGGCGGGACTCGCAGATTCCGTACCCTCTGACGCCTACGCCAAAGAACCTGATTGCTTGCTGAGCTTCTAAATAAATGTTTATGGTTACAAAATCAATTCTCCCGAGTCTTTCTGGTAGAAATAGTTTTACCTACAATTTCATTTGGCACAATCAAAAAAGACAGCCCCATAATGCACTGCGACAGTGAATAAATAAATCAGAGATGGCGGACAAAGCTATAGAAATGACTGACAAGTGCTGATAAAAAAATATTTAATTTAATTATTCAACTATTTTATTCAACAATCTCATAGTGTGCTGTGTCAATGAATAAATATATGCAAGATGGCAGAAGTAAGAAAATAAATGTCCTTAATTTGTTCAAAACTGAATTTGTATTCATTAAAAAAATTATTTCAAATAAACTATTTTACCTAAAATTAGCAAAATTTAAAACAAAGAAAAAAAAAAAAAAAAAAAAAATCATGGCTGCGTCTGAAATCGCACAGGCCTACTCTAGGTAATTATTTTAAATAAGTAATTCATTCAAAACCCTTAATTTACTGTATGTTCTAGTATGAGTATTACATTTGTCATAATGTCATTATCATGTGACCTACTAGCATAAGTTGGGTCACTTCACTGCTATTCACAAATCCTCTCCTGTTAGTGTCCATTGGATGTGCACTTCAGAATATCGCAGTAAGTAGTAGGTTATCCGAGTACTGTTTAATGAATATGAATTCAGACATACTGTATGAAGTAGTATGCAATTTTGGATGCAGGCAGTATGTCAAAACTACCAGATTTACATTTGCAATTCAATCAACTGTGTAGGTGGAACTTAGTGAAGCGTTAATTGATATGGAAGCATGAACAGGTTTGCAGCAGTAATTGTGAATGTGCGCAAAATGAGAGTTGTTTGGCTCTGTTCACGTTTCATCAGGGTTATTTTATAGAGTTTGATTTCTGTTGCACCCTTAGCATAGCACCTATTTGTTGTTTGCCTCCTCTCACACACAGTAAACAGGTTAGCGTGGTGTGTATCTTTTCTCGGGAGATGACAGTTTGTTTGTGGGTGTATGTGCTTGCGTGTGTGAGCTTCTCTTTGAAGTGTCACAGCTTTTCAGACTCAGTTGCTGTCTCACTGTGCGCTGTGTGTGTCTCCGCCCGCAGGTCAGCCCTCTGCGTTTGAAGTGACAAATCGGCCGTCAGCGCGCATGTCGGATACCAGGCACCATAGCGTTCTGTCTGTCTCTCTCTCTCTTTTTTTGCTCTCTGCAGATGTTCTCTGTACCTAGTCAGCTAGTGCTGTATATCTTTATCTGCACTTTCACATGCTTTCACAAAAAAACACACAAGCTCTGTTCCGAAACCCAAGCGAGCTGTCTCTTTAGGCAACATTGGCACGCTCATTACGTGATGGCTGTTCCAAAAGGTTAGCATGTCAATTATTCTTCTTCCTAAGATACTTTCTTTTAGACCAAATTGCAGGAGACTAGGTCATAATGCACCGCAACAATGAATAAATAAATGTAATATGGTGGATAATGCGAGAGAATTAATATCCTTAATTTGTTGAGTACTGATATAGTATTGATTAAAAGCTATTTTAGCCAAAATTTCATTTGGCCAACGTGATGAAGACAATCCCACCATACACTGCAACAGTAGATGATTGATTGTAGGGTGAATTCAGGTTGATTGGGAAACATTTGCCAAGGCATCTCAATAGCAAAATCACCCTGAATTCACCCTTATGTAAATTGAATTTGAAAATTAAAAGTTCATTTGATACAGTATATAATTATTAAGCTATTTTATCGCAAAAATGTGGGTCCCAATCCCACAATGCACTGTGTCAGTGAATAAAAATTGACAATGCGGTAGAAATGTTGATCAGAAAATTACTTATGATTCTTTCAGTCCTAAAATGTATTGTTAAAAAAGTTTAATATAATGAAAAAAAGAAAAGAAAGAAAAAAAAAAATCGCTGTTGCCAATTTTTCAATTGATTTATTATTGCCAAATTGAAGAGGACAGCCCCACAATCCACTGTCCAAATTGCTAAATGTTCTTCATTCATTTGAAATGGTATCGATCAAAAATAGTTTAATATCGACTATTTCACCCACAATTTCATTAGGTCAAACTGAAGAAGTTCCCAAAATTGAAAAGCAAAAAAAAAAAAAGCAATGGCATATTGCAACGTGTCAATAAATGAATACAAAGATTTACGATGCAAGAGAAATGTTGATTACAAAAGTACTTATGATTCATCCAGTACTGAAAAGAATATGACAAAAATTTATATTTAATATTTAATATTTATATAATACTTAATATTAATAATAATGTATTTTACCAATTTAGACAGAAGAGAGCAATCCCTGGCCAAATTGATGAAAACTATCCCATAATGCACTCCAAAAAGAAAATAAATACATTTTATAAAAAATTCTCTTAAATTAATTTAATAAATGTAATAATTTAAAAAGTTTAATGAGTGAAAATTATATAACTTATACATAATATATTATATAATATAAGTTTAATATAAAACTGTTTTAACCAGTGTACTATTTATGCTTATTAAATTGTCATGATGGAATCTAGTCTCCTGTGTGCTTTGTATATGGAACACTATTGGTATGAAAAGTTCCTGTACAGCGTTCAAATCATTCATTAACAAAGTTCCATTTTAGAGAAGATGCTGCTATGTCTTTGTACAGCAAGGCAGCTCACGAGGGATTGGATCAGAGCTATAGACGTGTACTTGCACGGCACTGAAACAGAGCAGCTATAGTGTCAAAACACACCATCTAGTGTCTTCCTTACTACACCTACCTGTCTGCACAAGTACTCGGATCGTCATAAAATGTATACTTTATCTGCATTGATCTCGGCAAGGAAAAACCTTGCAAGAGTCTCTCTTTGAGCACACCTATGTTTTATGACAGGTATGCGTTTAGTGAGCGCAGTTTCCCCTGAGTTTGTTTCCATTAAGAGTAGTTGAGGTGAAGGAGGCTGTTTTTGGGTGCTGCTTGCTCTAACAAGTGTGGCTCTCTCTATTTCTCTGCAGGGACGGGGTGACAGTGGGATGTGACAGCTTTCCCTAATGACCCGTGAGTGCCCGCTTCTGTGTGCTGACATTTTGGGTGGCAGCACAGATGCCAGGCATGCAGAGGGGGGCGTTACTGCCGCTGGCAGATCTCGCTCCAAATAAATTACTGTCAGAGGTGTTGCTCTCTCCCCATCTCTCTCTCTCTCTTTCTCACTCATGTACACAAAATGCAGCAGACTTTCACCGTGTCCTGACCAGGCATGATGCGAATGTTCCGGTGACAAGCAATTTGTTTCTCACACTGAAAGCGAAACTGCTATGTGATGCGACATATTCACAGCCAATCAGATGATATTTGATGTTCAGTGTACAGCTTTGTGAAGAGGGACTTTGGGCCATTGAGATTTAATCGTGGGTTGGGCTATCCAGTGCAGAGAAATGTTAAGTATTATGCCCCTATAATTCATTCAATACTGACAATTAATTAAAAATATTTTAATTATCAAACAGTTTTATCCCAAATTTCTTTTAAGCAAATTGAAGAAGACATTCCCATAGTGCACTACGCCAATTAATAAATATCAAAGATGGGAGAAAAAGCGAATTATTTTTAATTTGTAAAAATAAAGGTTTTTTAAAGGCATCTATGGTTCCATGATGAAACTTTTCACATCCATGCAACCTTTCCATAACACAACAGGTTCTTTTATAGTCTAAAAAAGATTTTAGATTTTTTTAATTTTCTACACACTATATAAGAACAAAAAGAGGTTCTTTTAAGACCTGTTTCGTTGAAGGTTGGGGGAACCAAAAATGGCTCTCCTATGGCATCTGAAGATTCAGGGAGAGCAAGGATCCAAGTGCAGCATACATTTATTCAAAAACACCAACGAAGATAATCCAAACAAGAAACGGAAACAAAATAATAAGACAACGACAACAGGGTATATATACACAGGATAACAATATGCTAAACAAGGCACAGGTGTCAGTAATGAATCACTATGGCATCAAACAAGGCAGCAATAGAAACAAAGGCTAATAGGAACTAAGCACAGGAAGTGAACAGAGATGGTCTTATTATTGGGAGATACTGTATGAGGGTCCGTGGCTCTACCATTGGAGAAAGCATAACGGTTAACTTGAATCACGTGTGCCTAAACATTACAGCCTTGATGTCGTTGGATTTTGTTCAGAGTTGTGCGACAGTCAGTCACTGTTGGCGGATACCAAAGAAATGAATGAGACGTGCCGTAGACTGAATCATACCTTTTGCGCAATTGTCTGCGACTTCTCTTATAAATGTGTAAGAGCAAACATGATTTATCTAAACAAAATGTGTTAGAGCAAACATGTTGAAGATTCCGATGAGATGTCGATTCATTAAGTTATTCCTCACAAAAGCGGTTTATTTAAAGGAGAACTCCGGTCAATTTTAACATTGAGCTCATTTTTTTGGAGTGCTGTCAGTACAGAGAACAACGACAAAAATTGTTATCCTCTGTTTAAAATTTGCACCCTGTTGACTTCAATGGGGCAAGTTTTAAACCTGCTTTTAGCCTCTTAACATTCTTGATGTGTCATTACAAGTGCACAGCCAATGTGAGTGATTCCTTTAAAATTAACACGGGTGAATCTGACTGCAGTAGATGTGAAAGATATGAATAAAAATGAAGTTAATTCAGCCAGCGCTCACACCTGTATTTATTTCCTGTTTTCGGTCGAAGTCCACAGTAGTCAATTGTCGAGTTCACGTGCGTGATCATAGGTAGCTAAGCAACAGTGGAGAACTCGACAATCGACTACTGTGGACTTCGACCGAAAACAGGAAATAAATACAGGTATGAGCGCTGGCCGAATTAACTTCATTTTTATTCATATCTTTCACATCTACTGCAGTCAGATTCACAGTGTTCACTCTGAAGGAATCACTCACATTGGCTGTGCACTTGTAATGACACATCAAGGATGTTAAGAGGCTAAAAGCAGGTTTAAAACTTGGCCCATTGAAGTCAACAGGGTGCAAATTTTAAAATGAGGATAACACGGTGTAGGCAACACCGATTTTTGTCGTTGTTCTCTGTACTGACAGCACTCCAAATTTACAAAAAAATTAGCTCAATGTTAAAATTGACCGGAGTTCTCCTTTAAGCACAGTGAAGCCTCTCCTCCATTGACATCCATTACATTTTTTTTTTTTAAACTCTCCTTCCCTGCTTATACAGTGTTAGCTATTGTTACACTTTTTTTTGGCTAAGGTTGCAGGCTTGCCTTCAAGTGGCATTGAAGTGAAACAGCAGAAAAATAGAAACAGAAAATTCGCTACAAAATAAGAGTCCTTGAACACAAAACAGGCAAAACAGGGGAAACGAGGCAGGAATTGTGAAAGCATGGCTGTTTACAAAAAAAAACAACTTTTGGAACCTTTATTTTCATAATAGTATTGATTAAAAATATTTTCAAATAAACTGCAAAAGACAGTCCCATAGTTGGTTTTACCCCTCTTTCTGGGCACTTTCTTTCTGTTTTATTTAAACAGATTTCAATGCAAATAGTGCAAATTACAACAAATTGTTTCTGTATATTTCAGCCTATATTTCATTCAATGCTAATATGTTTAAAAAAGGCTGTTTATTCAAATGAAAAACTGATTATCCTACTCATTATTTGTTTGAGCTATGTAATATCATGCTCATTAGTGAAACATGCCATCGTCAAACTATTAAATAAATAGTGAGGTCTGTCTTTCATGGGAAGCACTATTTGTATGGCATGCAGTTGCTATCTGTGTAAATATCTCAGAATCATACACTTCGAACCGTCAAATTCTTTTGAAATCAGTTATAAGGTATGACTCTCATATGGAGTCTATTTATGTAGATTTGCTGCTAATGTAGTCCATTCAAAATCATTCACTGAATTATATAATTTCATGCTGATAGCTCAATCAGTAGAGCATGGTGCTAGCAATGCCAAGGTCTCTATATGTACACCTTAATTAAAGCTTAATAATAACATGTATACCTCAATGCAATGTAAGTCACTTTGGATAAAAGTGTTTGCCAAATGCATATGTAAATGAGAAGTATTGATTAGAAAATAGTTGAATAGTGAAATGAAATTGATTATTCTACTCAGTATTTCTGTCATTTGTATGCATATTAGAGTATTGCATATACATTATTTGTGTGGCACACACAGTCGCTGTCTATGCAGAAAGCTCAAATTTGTTCACTTAGGAAACGCCAAACTCTATTGAAGAGTCAGTTGTGACATGAATCTCTTGTTTTTGTGTAGAGTTAATGCCAATGCAGTGTGTTCAAAATCATTTACCTTTGAATTATATTTCATTCAGTACTGATAAGTATTGATTAGAAAAGTTTAGCATAATGAAAAATGTATTATATTTCTTAGTATTTCTGTGAGTTGCCTATTTGAGTTTAGGCATTAGCGTAGTAACATGCTATCATCAAAGTCTAGTGAAATCAATTGTGAGAGTTGCTGCCTGTAGAATTTTCAAAATCGTTCTCTTATGAATTAGATCTCATACTGATAAGTATCGATTAAAAATAGTTCAGTGCAATGAAACATATATTACTCTACTCAGTATTGAGTTGTTTATTTGTATGCCTGTAGTGTGGCATTAGCAATATGCTATCATCAAACTCAATTGAAATTCATTGTGACTTTTATATATTTGTGTGACATGCGGAGTTGCGGCCTATGTAGAGTGTTCCAAATCATTTATGATGTTCTGTGGTTAGGATTTGTTGTACATCACTAGTTAGGGTGCTGCCTTAGAAAGCAGCTGCCCTATGTAGGCAGTATAACTCCTCAATAACACCTCACTTCAGAGCTTAATTTGCTCTGAGGCAGTTGCATTTCTTTCCATACTACGACTCTCCTTCTGTTAATGGTACAGATTCTAATTAAGGATCTGATTTTATGGTTGTTCACATACGTGAATCCCGATTAACACTTGTAAACACTGCCCATATTGATCTGACATGGCTTGCATAATTCAGCTGTTACTCTCTGTAAAAGCACAAATTCGACATAAGCTGTTACACAGTAGTTTATCTCATTTTTGATTTGTATGCGCCACCGCTAGCCTCAGGTTAGCGGCGAGGGACAGGCTAATGCCTGGCCGCCATCACTTCTCCGTTTCCATTCACATTTATTTAAACAAATGGAGGAGATGATCAATGAAGCTAAAGATTCTACAGTGAGGGAATTAATGGGCATTGCCCGGCGTATGCAATTAGTCTGTGGTATTATTGAGTTGTCTTATTTCAATGGCTAATTTGTTATTCAGTGGAACATCTCTCCCCAGGGCCACTACTGATAGTGGCGCTTTTGCATATGGCGGCCTGATCCACGGGTAAATGGCATATCGCAAAAAAAGTAGCATGGCTTTGTCACAAATGACAGTGAAAGTGGTGAAGCTTACCGTGTGAGACGAAAAGACACCAGTGATTAATAAAAATTGAGAGATTTGTAGTTCAAAGGAAGGCGGTTCGGTTTGACAGGCAGGAAGAGAGATACATTCAACATGCTAACTTCGAGTCATCACGTCTTAAGATATTTTACGAGAGTAGGTAGCATCCCAGCTGTCCTCTTTTTTTACATCTCCTCACCAGGAATTAATTAAAGCCTTTGTTTGTGTTTTTATTAAGGAATAAAAAGAATAGCTTGGAGCCTAAATGGGTTCAGTGAAATTACTCGACTGGAACATTTTGTAATGGTAGAGCTCAAGTTTGGATACACTTTGGTTATAGCTACTGCTACTTCATTTTCCCAACCTTGCGAAGGATATTTTTTAGCAAACCATAATGATTTCCCCCTGGAGTAGCAGTTCGTTAATCTCCTGGAATTAAAACTATTAATTAAATGGCAGCAAGAAGGTTGCTTGGTTGGTAGGTTGGTAGTTTAAATCAACTGGAGATGGTAACAATCTACCTGGAAGAGGACGTGTGTATTGGCCTCACACGCACTGGTTTGAGTTGACAAACGGTAAGGATCAAAGTTGGAAAATTGCTATTGCGTCATGGGGTTAGAAAGTCTCCAAAACTACGATCAGACCTCACATATAGAGCCACAATTTGTTTGGGAAGGTTGCAATTAAAGCATTTGGTATCATCAAAGTCCTCAGTCTCATGCACCTATAGTTTTCCAGGCGTTACTGGAACTTTCAGTGGGACTGGGTTTTATTGTCATATGAGACCAAAATAAAGCTTTTTGGAAAAACACCAGTGGTGGGTTTGACAGAAACATAGCCATGTAGAAGGTGGTGGATCTTCAATGCTGTGGGGCTGTTTCTTCCAAAGACCCTGGACAACTTGCTTGGATACACGGCATCATAAACTCCATCAAGTACCAGCAGATAATCAATACCTGATTCACCCTGTCAGAAGCTTAAACTGGGCCGTGCCTGGATCTTCCAGCATGACAATGATCCAAAGCACATCTCAAAATAAACAACAGAATAGTTCACTGATCACAGAATGAAGGTTTTGCCATGGCTATTCCAGTCCCCTGACCCAAACCCAATTTAAAAACCTGTGATATGAGTTAAAGAAAAGAGTCCACAAGCATGGACCTCTGAATCTGAAGGATCTGGAGAGATTCTGTATGGAGAAATGATCTCAGGGCTCTTGCCATATGTTTATTACGCATTGTAGGAGAAGATCCATAGCTGTTTTCATGGCAAAGGGAGGCTGCGCAAAGTATTAAATGAAGGGATGCCAATAATTGTGGAATTGTGGAAATATTTGACTTTAATCAAGGGTTATATTTTTGTGAATATTTTGAATGAAAGCTAAAAGAATATTTCATTCAGTTTTGCTCAGTCATGCTCAAAAGTTTGCACACCCCTTGCAGTAACAAAATAATAGGGATCATATAAAATGCATGTTTTTTATGTAGTTCTGTCCTGAATAAGATATTTTACATAACATATTTTTATATATAGTCCACAAGACAAAAAAAAAAAGCTGAATTTATAAAAATTCCCCAGTTCAAAAGTATACATACCCTTAATTCTTAAAGGGTTAGTTCGCCCAAAAATGAAAATTCTGTCAGTAAATACTCACCCTCATGTTGTTTCAACCCCGTAAGACTTTCGTTCATCTTCGGAACACAAATTAAGATATTTTTGATGAAATCTGAGAGCTGGATCACTCCTTCATATGCTGCAAGGTAATTTATATCTGCCAGCCCAGAAAAGTTAGTAAAGACATCGTTAAAATAGTCCAGGTGACTACAGTGGCTCAACCATAAGTTTATCAAGCGACGAGAATACTTTTTGTGCGGAAAAAAAATAAAAATAACGCGATGCAAGTGTTTTTTGCTAGTTTCAGCCTGACGCAGTTATCATTTACATGTCCTGCACCACGTTGTTTAAAGGTGAACTATGCAGGTTTTTTTAGTTTAATTTACCTTAACAGAACAGCTTGGGAGTCATTGGAATGGTAATTCGGGTTGAATAATTTCGGGTTGAATGGTGGTCTTCTCGCACCCCCCTAGCGCCCGTGAGCGGAAAAACCACCCTTGCAACTTTTTGGAGCATCAGGAAGTATCGCGTGATATCTGGTCTCGCGATGTAATGAATTGCTTTACGGCACTGCACACATACACTATCTAAACATTTATATACTAGCCTTCTGTGTATCATACATACCTCAGTGGACATGGGTCCGTGCGTTCGCCGACTTCTTTGAAAACAAATGCACATGACCAGATGGAGAAGATGGGAGGCGGGAGAGTCGCTAACGAGTTTTTATGACAGTGTTGTCAAATATCTATTCCGAAGCTGTAGGGGGAGCTCTATAGAGAAACCCGCGAGCAAAAAGCAAGAAAACAGCGAAGAAATTGCCAAAACTGCATAGCGCTGCTTTAAATAGCAAATGCATATTATAATATACATTATATTATATATATTATATATATATTATATAGTAACACAAGCAAAATAGTTTGTTATAACACACAACTCTATATAGTGCATGTCCTTGAAGTGTATTGTTTGTTCGCCAGCAAGTCAGAATGTAAAAATGCCTTACTTATAATTGTCACTGCATATTAACTTGGCGTAAGAGAAAATGTTTGTTTGTTTTTATCCATTTATAATCCTTATGTTGCTTTATAACCCCGAGCTTATTATGTCTAAAATGTGTGAGACCAAAATCATGAGCTAGCCAATGCTTGATGTACTCATATTGTCAGTCAGTCTCACAAATAGAGTTCCCAGCGCAAATATGATGAGCGTTTACAATCCTTCAATCCTTTAGCTGAGCGTGTGGATGACCCTGTGGTCACAGTCATCAACGGCCATCTCGAGAGGCTTTATCACATGCACCACACTCACACATACACAAAAGCAGCTGAATAAACACTTGTGATTTGTTGCTTCCATCACTTGATGCCCTCTCCCTCCATCCACTCTGCCCCACAGTTCTCTATTGATTACAGAGAGAGCGGTGATAAGCACATGTGAGGGCTAAGTGGAGCTCCTGGTGTTGTCATCAGTGTGTAATGGGTGTAATGTGGTCATAAACAGGATGGTTAAATCCACACTAAAATATTCACTCTTTGTTGAATGCACCACCGACAGCACAGTTCGGGGAGATTTAACAACAAGAATTTGTCTGAAATGTGAAAACCACCTTACCAGACAGCATTCAGGAGGAGGAAGACCTGTGCCTGTATTTTGTTGAAGTTTATTTATATATTATATTATATATATTATACTATATTTTATATATTAAAATATTGTTTTTCTAAAAGCAAAATATTTTATGCTATTCTATTTTTAAAACTATCATACACCCGGAGCAATGCAGCGACTGAAACCAACTGAAACCACAGTCAATGGCGCAATATTTTTTTTGTTATTTAAAGAGCGCGTTAGTAATGTTCACCTATAGGCGGGTCCACAACGCGCATACACTTTGTCCTGTAGATGGTCTGCTTGCAAACGAGCAGATCCGTTTCCTCGCTAAAGAAGCGTTCATTTTTCCGCTTGCTTATTCCGCCATGTAAATAGCGAATCCACCATAGCGCAACGGGAACGGGAGATGAGACTCTGATTCGTTTATTGCATGTTACGCCCAAAACACACCCATTACTCATTAGGAGAATAGGGACAACCATTTTAGACCATGCGCCAGGTGCGCAGACTATTTTTCCCGTTGTTAAACTAGCAAAAGTGGATTCGGACATAAGTGAACTTGCGCCGTACACTTTAGACAATGTGCTTAGATAGTTAAAATAGGTCCCCATGTGTTTATGATGAGTTTTTGACCACTCAAAGAAGCCAAGGGCCCTATTTTAACGATCTAAGCGCATGGTTTAAAGCGCAGGGCGCAAGTTCACTTAGGGAGTGTCCGAATCCACTTTTGCTAGTTTAACGACAGGAAAAATGGTCTACGCGCCAGGCGCATGGTCAAAAAAGGGTTGTCCCTATTCTCTTAATGAGTAATGGGTGTGTTTTTGGATTTACATGCATTAAACCAATCAGGGCCCGGTTTCCCAAAGTGTTCTTATCTCTAAGTAGTTCTTAACCTATTCCTTAACCTCTCTCTTAACCTTATGGGACGGTTCCCGAAACGTTCGTACGCTAAGTATATCTTTTGTAAGTCACACTTTCGTAAGGTTGGTCTGGACCACTCTTAGCTTTACCTTATCACTGTTGCAAGTCTATATAAATATAATTCTGAAGTTTTAATACACCCAGACAGTATTAAATTAGGCTAATTCAAGTGTTTTCATGCAAAGAATAAAATTGTCATTACACTGATTGTTGTTAGATTTTTAATTATATTATTATACAATATTATTAATTTAATTAAAACGCTCTTTTAAAGGCCAGTGAAAGCATAGGCTACTGTCAGTTAAAGGGATAGTTCACCCAAAAATGAAAATTCTGTCAGTAATTACTCACCCTCATGTTGTTCCAACCCCGTAAGACATTCGTTCATCTTCGGAACACAAATTAAGATATTTTTTATTAAATCTGAGAGTTGTCTCACTCCTCCATAGGCTTCTAAGGGACTGAAACTTGCTGGCCCAGAAAATGTATTAAAGAGATCGTTAATATAGTCCAAGTGACTACAGTGGCTCAATCTTAAGTTTATAAAGCGACGAGAATACTTTTTGTGCGCAAAAACAAACCAAAATAACGACTTTATTCCACTTTTCATTTCCTTCTCTCTGGGCCTCGGGTCTTTTCACGTAGTGTTTAAGCGTAGCGCGTCTGTGTTGTACATCACCACGTATCACACATGACCAGCGTCGGCCAATAGTGAGCCTACGTGGTGACGTTCAACACAGACGCGCTACGCTTAAACACTACGTGAAAAGACCCGAGGCCCAGAGAGAAGGAAATGAAAAGTGGAATAAAGTCGTTATTTTTGTTTGTTTTTGCACACAAAAAGTATTCTCGTCGCTTTATAAACTTAAGATTGAGCCACTGTAGTCACTTGGACTATATTAACGATGTCTTTAATACATTTTCTGGGCCAGCAAGTTTCAGTCCCTTAGAAGCCTATGGAGGAGTGAGACAATTCTCAGATTTAATCAAAAATATCTTAATTTGTGTTCCGAAGATGAACGAATGTCTTACGGGGTTGGAACAACATGAGGGTGAGTAATTACTGACAGAATTTTCATTTTTGGGTGAACTATCCCTTTAAGTTCTATTCGGACGCTAAAATTGTTTCTCATGGGCTCGTCCGGTATTTTAAACATTTACAGGGGTAAGTCGGTGATTTTAGTGCCGTCCGAATCCATAATATCAGTGTTTTTCTCACCCAACCCGCGTAAAAATCCCTGGCCAAATTAGTACCTTCTGTTTTTTGACAAACAGGTCGTGTGGTAATTTAATTGCCATCTGAATCCACATCTCTGAGTTTACAAGAGATTCAAAATTTACGGTTTAAATCCTTTTTGATCACTGCCGAGCACCATACGCAAGATGTAAACTTTTATTACTGAAATGCTGGAAAGTATTTACAAGAACAATATTTCATCGCAGCTCCACCTAAGCGAACAAAAATGGGAAAGAGAAGAAGGCACGTAAATTTTTGAAAAGGTTATTGTGGCAGCAATATATGTTACAATTTTAAAATATGTAGGCTAGGCTATTATAGGCTATTATAGTTTGGATTATTTTTTATAATATCCAATAATCATAATAAATTGCAATTTCAACTATTTCTGAAGTGCTTCATTTATAAAGATCACCGCTTTCTCACATAAACAGCCCCTGCACGAGAGAATAATTGATTCTCGAGCCATCGATATCAAACAATTCAGCACCATCGCCACGGACAGCGCCGGGTAACGTCGCACGTAAGAAGGTATATCTTAAGCAGCTTCCTAAGGTATGGTTCGGGGAACACACTTAGGAACATAAACAACTTTGGTAAGATATATCTTTCGAGCTTTCTTAGCGCGCTAAGAGTGAGCGTTATCGGGAAACCGGGCCCAGAGTCTTTTCTCCCATTCCCTTTAAATGCCAGTTGTGCTTGCGCCATGGCGGATTTACATGACAGAATTTGATAGTGGAGCGTCTCCAGAGTGCAAACGGAACTGCTCGTGCGCGAGGTATAGTGCGCAAACAGACCATCTACGGGACAAGCCGGATTCCACCATATCTTTATGTACACAATAATAATCTTTTACATTGTAATCCTTTTATTTTAAATATTTGGCATATTTGTGTGCTGCTGATGTGTGTCCCTGTGTGTTTAATAAGCAGAGTGTACGCAGGTTGTGAACTCACCTATAGACGCACATTACTAACGCGCTCTTTAAATAACAAAATATATATATATTGTGCCAGGTTTCAGTTGGTCAATGGCGCAGTCTATTTCTGTTGCCTCAAAATAGCAACGTGACAACAATGTGCCTGAACACACCTCGTTTTCAGACCAGCACGCCCATGGGTGCACAAATGGCCGCAAATGCATTTGCTATTTAAACAACATGGCGCAGGACGTGAAAATGATAACTGCGCCGGACTGAAACTAGCAAAAAACACTTTGCGCTTGGCGCTGCATTGCGCCGGGTGTAATAGGGCCCTGAGTGTTAGATTCTTCAGGGAAATCATCCTACGGATGGCTTACTTATAGTTGTCTCTGCATATTAAGCTGGGATAGAAGAAAGTACTTTAACATCGGAAAAATTGCACAAAGCAGCATGACAGTTGGACGGTTGGGAAGAGTAATCAAGCTACTGATTAGCGCAAAACCCCAGAGAATGTGATTCATATAAGCATGGGCCGTAAAGCATCAGTTCGCATGGAACTTCAGAACTGCAGGGAAAATTCCCTAAGATCGCAGTGAAAGCATCAGGTGGCCCAGGTGTGCTGAGGTATAGCTCGGCCCCACACACGCTGCAGGACGCCAGCACCCCCACCAAGACAAATCAAGTGTTTTATCTTCAAACAGTCTCTATATATGAATAATAAGCACAAGATGAAACGGGAAAGCAGGACATGACTGCACCATCTGAATATCTAAATCTCATTCTAGTCTGTCCTACCTCTCTAAAATTGCAATGTGTGATTACTCTATGAACCACATGCAACAGAGTGTGCGCAATGTCAATTAAAATTATGCAGGCATTTACCAGGCATTTACATACTCTCAAACATCATGCATATGCATTAGCAGGGAGAAAAAAAATAGCTCTAATAACAAAAAGCTAGGTAACGTGAATAAGAACCAGTCGGAAAACGTTTGTCATGGTTAACGCGCGTTAGTATATTTCTTTACCCGTTTTAATGGTGGTGAGATCTTTTACCTCGCAGGGTATTGTTTTCAAGGCTGAAAACAGCTTTAATTCTGATGGTGGTAAGTAATTTTCATTAAATGTCAATTTGGTATTAATTCAGAGCAAAGCTTAAATAAAATTGTGTTCATTAATCACTCTGCCGTCCAGTAGGCTGCTAATTAAAACGTTGTGGGGCTCTCTCGTTAGTCACCCGCAGACCTGATTGTTAATGTCGCCTCATTGTCCTCCTTTTCACCGCTATCATTTATTTTCTTTGCTGTTCTTGTATACTCTTGTTAATTATTAAATGTCTTCTTTTTTTGTCCTCTGTGACACTTTGCGGATAACTATCAGAGGGGTTTCACAGGCGAGGACACAGAGATGTGGTCCTGAGGGCAATGAATACCAAGCAGAACATTGATCTCTATATTCGCCAGTTTTGTTTCTGCTCTCATCCAGTCCTGACTGAAATTAAAGCTACTGCCTGGTTACGTCTGTAAGTACTTAGCATTTGTTCGTTCTAGTAACACATTTCGATTCAAGATGTCCTAACAAGAATATTATGGAAATGTTGAGCTGGAGCTAGTGATTTGAATGATAATTTAGAGTAATTAATTAAAGAAAATAATAATAATAAAAAAATCGAATAAAAAGTAATGCAATTAAAAATGTGCACAATCATGTTTATTGCATCCATATGCAAATTTCATTATATGGAATTTTCCTACCATAAGAGTTGATTAGATTGTGAAAACTCATAAAGTCTCTCTATGAAACAATAGGTTGTTGGAGTCATGGAAGTGCTAAAAGTGAAATCAGCTGAAAATGAAAGTTTTCAGGAGCAGAGCAAGTTACAGTGTGCAGGATTGTGCAGTATACAATTTTTCTGGACTAGCGTGATTTTCTCAAAATATGACCAGGAATGTATATTCAGAAAGTGAATGAGATCCCATGTTGACATCCATTTTGATTTCATGTTGGCATTATTCTATGTTTAAAATGTTGTTGCAACTCGTGGTGGCAGTAGATGCCTCGAACAAATTCACATTTACAGCCACCAGATAAAATGAAATCTAACTTTCTTTAGGTTGACTCCAAGGCTGCGTCCGAAATCGGATATTCTCTTGTATCTCTTATGTTCTAAATAGTATGAATGTGGGTAGTATGAATGTTCGAATGTACAACATTCACCATGTTGTCATTATCATGTGACCTACCAGCGTCAGTTGCGTAGCTTCGCTTCACTTCATTCATAAATCCTCTCCCGTGAACTCATGGGATAGTAAAGTGTCCATCTTATGCACACTTCAGGATCTCACCGGAAGTAGTAGGTCATCCGGGTACTTTTTTGCAAATTCTTTTGTGAGTCCTGTGAATTCGGACTACTTTTGTCACATACTGTTTTTCGCCTACTATAGGCCTATAGTATGGAAGTATGCGATTTCGGATGTAGCCCAAGTTAATTATATATAATCATTACCCACCTAGTCCTCGGCACATCCTTAATTCATTTTAAGTGTTCATAGAAGAATTAAAGTCACCATGAAATCAAAACTGACTATCCTTGTTTTTTTATGGAATATAATATTTGTGCACATCATTAAAAAAAAAAAAAAATTCAAGTGCCCTCGTAATCTTGAATCGAAATAATTTCCCCTCCTTCTTGCAGCAACTTCTCTTCTCTTCTCTTCTCTTCTCTTCTCTTCTCTTCTCTTCTCTTCTCTTCTCTTCTCTTCTCTTCTCTTCTCTTCTCTTCTCTGATGACGTGTTTACTGGCGCTAGGGATCGCAACCCCTTGTGAGATTGATCTCAGATCAGTCAGATCACAGCAATGGCAAACCACAACCATTCAATCACCGATGGACAAAATCGAGTCCACACTTTCATGACATAATGCCGCTTTGACTGTCGGGGTAGAAGTCTGTGCGAAGTCTCAGTGGGGCCTCGGCAGAAGTGCGCATCATGGCTGCAAAGGGGGTGCTCGCAAGCACACTTCTGAAACCTAAAATGAGAAATGGGGCACCCTACGGTCTTGTGGATTTTTCACAGCAGCCATTGTAAGTCCACAAGAGTGCGAGTACATATGAAGTGTGCCAATTGGTAGAGGACCACCATACGTCACAATAGGAAAAGCGAATACTATCGCAACTTTCATGCTGACTTTAACTTTATTCATGAATATTTTTTTATCCACTAGATCTTTCTGGATGGTGCAGGACAGAGGGAAGGAGTAGAGGGAATAACCAGAAGTATTCATTTTACACTGCACCATGTATAACATTCATTTTAAACTGCACCACTGCAGGATTACAGCATTCGGCGTTTGAACAGCATTACATGCTGGGAAATTAAATTTCAACAGTGTTCTGTTTTTCTGGACTTAAATTTCAAAATTGATGTGCTACAATGGATCAAAATGTTCATAGAGCATTCTCTGCTTGAGAGGACATTGCTTCTTATGGCATCAGCCTGATGTTTGAGCACGAGCTATGCTTGAGAGGAACTGACTGGACTATGATCTTGGTGGTTAGCACAGCAAACTAATCATGGCTGTAGGGGGAGCACATATTTATGTGGAAAGCTCTGGAATTACAGGGTATGAAGAGCCAGTTTGAGCTGTGGAGTTTACCTTCTGTTGCATCAGCTCATATGCTGGATTTGTTTTTAAAGCTTATTAGGTAAACAGTCATATTTGTTTGTTGTACTTTATACTCACAATTCATTAACAAATTGCCTGGGTGCTTTGAATTTGCATTGGGAACCAATATTTCTGGATTTTTGGAGCAGAAGATGTCTCTTAAGCTGCATCTTCACTGCAAGGATTTATGCTCAGATCCAATATTTTGTTTTTGACTCATCGGTTTACATTCACTTAAGACATACAGATGTGAGGGACTTTAAAAATATATATATTTTCTAATCTGTTCATTTTATACACACATTTAATATTAATATCTTCCATGATGTACACTTACACACATTTAAATTGAATTTAAAAAATAAAATATGAGAAAAATTGGGTACAAGTGTTTAGAAATATATTAGATGGCTATATATATGATTTATTGTATATTTAAAAGACAGGCTGAATTAGATCCCAGTGGCGAGCGGTGACTTCTTTAACCGGGTATGCAAAAACGCACCTGGTGCAGATACGTTGGATGGGTTTATAATAAGCGAGACACTCACGTTCGCTCTAGATAAGAGTGTTAGCTACTCAGGTGCTTACTCACATGACACATAGCAACACAGTTAAAAGTATTCCTAATATTTTTTTAACTTTAAAAAAAAAAAAAAGTAGCCTACATTTACCTGTTGGTTGCCTTCACAAGCATCCGTAAAAGCTGTTGAGTTGTGTTGGAGTTGAGTTAGGTGCGACACGCGAAAGGGGGGGTTTGCAAAATATGCTGTATTTTTCGCTAGGTGGCACTAATGTCGCAGAAACTACATACTTCACCTTTAAACTGACTGCTTTCCCTGCGCATGAAATCGCCCATTTGCCAGCAAACCAAAAAGAATACGGGAATGACAGGAATGACGGACGTATTATCAACATTTTATCATGTAAGCTTTATGGTACACCTCAAACAAGCGACTTGTGTTATTAATTACTGAGTCCACTAATGGCTTGGGAATGCAGAGCATTCACAGCTTATGGGCCGTACACCCCTGAAAAAACTTGTTGTCTTGTTGTTTTTTGCTGTTTACTCACGCGACAAGATCCAATTTGTGCCACTGAAGAATTTGGAAATGGTTGACAGTGTAAATGCAGCTTTAGTAGTGTAACAATTTTTGAGAAGTTTTACACTTTTTCAATGTGAACATTAAATGTGCTGCCTTGTAATGCTTTGATTGAGTACCAGCACCACCTGCCTTGAATTTGATTGCTTTTCTTGCTCTACAGCACTAAAAAGTGCAATCTTATAGCCCAAACTGTCCTGCCATAGACCACAGGGGCCTTTTTGAATCTCTCCTTTCCTTATTTTTCCACTTCTATTAAAAGGATCTCAGAGTACTAATTTAATTTAGATGAAACTGATCTCCAATATGTGGTCTGATTGAAGGCTTTAGACTAGCCTGCTGAAAAGAGCTTAGATTTAGAGCTTAGAAAAAAGCATGTCTGGTGCTGGTCTGACTGGTGGACCAGGAAAACTTGGTCAACTAGCATGGATTTTTTCATGATACTGATTGACCAAGGAAGTCAATGTAGTTAACCAACTTAGGCTGAATCCAAAATCGCCCCCTAATCCCTAAATCACTATTCCTTATGTTAGTCCACTAATACAGTTCACTTGATGAAATTAATGGAAACGAGTGAGCGAATTCGGACAGCCATTGAGCATACATCGGCTGTACGCTCGTTATTGTGGTGCATTGTGGGATTGAATGAGTGCACTCAATAACGTCCACTATGGTTTCGGACACCACTACAAATGGATGTCCACGCAAATTATTCGCTATTTGAGGGTATGGGGGGATTTTGGATTCAGCCTTTGTCTCTTGGTCACAAAAGTACAAAGCTAAAAGACAATTTAGAAAAATGTAAAAAGTTCACAGCATTTTTGACAACTGCTAATGTAGACTGTTTTGTCTCATTTAATTAGCTAATAAATCTAAATGTTTTTTTATTATATAAATATAAATAATTTTTTTTTTTTTTTTTTTTTTTTTTTAAATGTGGGCATCACCAAAAACCACTGGGTTAACCTTAAGAAGCTTATCAGGTACTGGCATCAAAAACTCATACTGTACTGGTGGCCAGATATGCTGGTCTTTTCAACAGGGTGAGCGCCATGCGAGAGGAGAGGCCGGGCCAAGAGCTGCCCGTTTTTTAAGGTTGTCAATTATGCACGGTAGCCACCCGCTGCCATATGTCACTGTCAATTCCATTTGCCAGCATCGTGCGCCGGTGTGCCGGTTTTGTGTGTGTTAAATAATGCAGTGCAGAAAGGTCAGAGGAGATGCAGAAAGGGCGGATGCTCGACTCGATTGTGAAGCTTTGCGCGGGGCTTGCAGTACCAGCGTTAATTCACAGATCAGTTCCAATAATAAAATGCATATTGTAAATGTCAAACAGAGGCAGGCCAGGAGTAATCCACCTCTGCTGGGAAATAATGGATAGTCTCCAGGCTTATTTCAGAGTATTCCACTGGAGAAAGAGACAAAAGCCAACTTTATATTGCTGCAGCGGTAATGTTAGATCAATCTTTAGAGTCAGAGATTACACTATAAATCTTCCTTAGCATTTGCATACTTCCTCCGAGTGTACCTCTCTCGAGCGAGCAAGAAAGTCTAACAAAGAGTTCTCCGATGAGATGGATGAAGTGTCATACTCCCCTAGGCATAAAACAGCATCAATGGGAATGTCACAGACAGTGTGGGTAACCGAAAGGGCATCGGCAGGTGCCCACGAGACAATTAAGTGCACAGCGCATCGTTTTCCTTTAACCGTAAAAAATTATTGCAATGATCAAGAGGAAGGTGACAGCAACAAATATCCCAGGGTTCGTGTACGTGTGACGCTCACTCCCGTCGCCGAGATCAGAAGAGCTGAAGGTGAACGTGAGTCATTCTCCTACATTATCAGAGCTTGTTTGGCAGCAATGTCAGAGGCAAAGACGCATCCTCCCTTTATCCTGAGGGCCTCTTCATCACACCACGTGGCAGGGGAGGCGGCGGAGAGGGAGTGGGAAAATGACGAACTGCCTATTGTGTAATTAATGAGGACTGTGTTGATTTCCGCAGATAATTTAGCACGCTTGTGAGCGTTTGACTCCTGATCTCCATTTACCCTCCTTTATGGGCTTGGAATTGCTGGTGTAGAGTGTTAACCTTGGGTGAGTATTGCACACACACTCGCTCGACACACACCTGCATGTTATTGTTCTGATGTGTTTGAGTGCCGGACAAAAAACATAATTTAAGAATTGACCCGCTTTCAATTCAAAGTGAATTGGCCACACCCACTAGATGTTGAAAGGTTTCTTTTAATGACTGGATGAACTTACTAAATTGCAAAGAAATTCAGTTCAGAAGTTAGTATACATGTATATATATATATAATTACAATTCTGCATCCTGTGTATCTCAATCCAAATGTAAATGTATGAATTATATCATTGACATTTATCTTAATTTAGTTTTGAATGCCTGGTGTATTTAGCTTGTTTATTTTGTGTGGATTTGTTGCTCATTTGGTAATCACATTAATAGAGTAAATAAAGTCAATTGAAATAGAGCAGCACTTTCTTGGCCTCCTTCCCTCTGTCCAACCCCTGAGCCGTATGACAGATGTCAGGAGAATTTTAATGAAGCCTGGGTTCAAACCAGGCCCTTTCGGGCACATACCATTTAAACTCTTTATCCACACTTGAAAGTGACCCTGCTGCCACATGGCATGCCTTGCTATGAAAAAATTATCAGCAATAATTTAGATGGAAGTGTCTCTGAAGATCTAATCTGTGGTAGAGTAATGGTATGCATATTTTGTCTGGAGATGGAATTAAAGATGCTTAGAGGTCTGTGAAGCGGGAGTGAAGGGAGCGACTGGTGATAAGGTCTGTGGAAGTTTCAAACAGGCTTCAGCGTCACCCTGTGTTAAACAAATGTTACAATCTCTCTGGTGACTTTCAGTGTTTTTAAATGTTTGGAGATGAGTTCTGAGATCTCACTGTTATGGCATGGATTGACACATAAACGGCGTTTTTCAATAATCTTGACAAGGTAACTTCTAGTAAGTACGTTTTTGCATTTGGCATTTTATACCTTTGCTTATCACACTCACTCCCGGTTTCACAGACAAGGTTTAAGCCTAGACCTGGACTAAAATGCATGTTTGAGCTGTTTTAACTGAAAGCAACATGCACTGGCATATCTTAAAATATGTCAGTACCATTGTTTTGTCTCAATATGCACACCAGTAATGTTCTTTTCTAAGGCACATTTACATTTACATTTATTCATTTAGCTGACGCTTTTATCCAAAGCGACTTACAATTGCTATATATGTCAGAGGTCGCACGCCTCTGGAGCAACTAGGGGTTAAGTGTCTTGCTCAGGGACACATTGGTGTCTCACAGTGGATTCGAACCCGGGTCTCTCACACCAAAGGCATGTGTCTTATCCACTGCACTACCACCACCCAGTACATTTATAAAAGCTACTTAGATGTCCTAATTAAACCATGGCCTTTTCCTTGCTTAATCTAAGGCCTGTCTGTGAAATCAGGCCTCAGGGTTGTGCAAAATACATGGGTGGAAATTTGAACTGAATTGAATCCCAATCTATCATTCTTCAAACCTTTAAACTTTATTTCAAAACGTAAAAAATATTGCTATGCCGAGTCAGCACTAAAAATTTGTCTCATAACTTTGCTTTTTCTTACAGTTAAAGCTACAATATGTATTTTTTTCGCCGCCAGAAGTCTCATTTTCAAAACAATAACAAAGACGAAGCTTGATGACGCTATAAAGGAGAGTGGAACTATGGGAGATGTCGTTTTCACCATCCAGAGATGTATAGAATTCACAAATCATATAAATTATATATCAGCTAATAAATTAGTTTTTGTATTACCTGTACGTTTGATGTTGTAATGAATTAGCTGCCAGGAAAGTGAAATGTAATGCTATATTAGCCTGTTACAAATATGTGACTATTGATGCGCAGTTTTACACGTTTAAAACAATTGTACTAAAAGTACATTTGAACAAACCCACAGTATTTGCAAGTAATGGCTAAATGTTCACTGCCATAGACTTGGTCACCAGACTTGATAAAAAGCATTAGGCTACTGAAGTACAAACAAATTGCAATACAACTGTAATGAACAATAAATAATATATATTTGCTTACCTATCTATTAAAACACATGCAAGAATGGAGTCTCGGTCAACAGAACAAGTCCAAGTTTGTCGCAAAGCTCTCCCCATTCTGAAAACACCACACCAAGCCGATATTGATATTTGTTTTATTTCTCCATTTTTCCCAAAGCCTGCTTGCCTAAGTTGATCTATATTTATGTTTTTTGGGATTTTCTGTACTCGCCTATCTATAATTGTGAGCCATGATGACTGAACGACACAAAACAGCCGCTAATGAGGAAACTGTGTTGTATTTATGGTTTCTACAGGCGGATACTATCGTGGATATTACGTCATTGATAGGCGACAATAACCAGGGATGAGCCATTATTAAAAACTGGAATTTCTCTGGATTTACAAATCCTTGGGAACTTTTGGGATAATGTAAGTACACAACTGAATGAAATATATCACACTGTGAAAGTGGTTTTTGAATATTTTATCTTACATATTGTACCTTTAAATCATTTAATTTTGCTTTTAAATTTGAATTCTGCATCCTGTTTGCTATACTTTAGGATTTACAAGGAATTCAGTGATTGTTTTAAATTAAATTCTGAATAGAACATGACCTTTTTTGCTGATTTGCTCTCAGCTCAGGTAAAACAGTTGTTCTTTTTGAATTTCTATTACTCCTTATTTGTCAAGCAAGTGCAGTGACTTAAGTGACATTGGTAATTTACTCAATGATAGTTTAGGAATGTTAAACAAGACTTTGCGCTTCTCCAAGGCTGAGCATCTCAGATGTTTGCCAATTACTGTGGCAATACATATTTAATTACTTGTTGCTCCTTTTACATTTATTTATATAGTTGGCTTCACAAATGGGTGTTCGCTGGCTTCTAATGAGGGAACGCAGCATTCTGGATAGGGTAAATGATAATGACTATCAAACCTTACAACAAATGTGTAAATCTCATTTGCATATTTAAATATTTTGCTCAACCACGAGTGATGGAGCTCCTCGATTGGTGAAGGGTGTTGTTGTAGTGCATTTACATCAAAATATCAGTATGCCATACACTAATAATAGGACTTCAGCTTTTCTATGCGATGCACGCCCTTGGCCAGCGGTATTCCTCTGTTGTCAGCTGTGCCCTGAATATGTGTGTAGCATTTTAGTAGAACTGCCCATCCTAGTGGCCCGTCTAAGGGTGACTGGCTCTGTTTAATTAAAACACACACACACACACGGTGAAGCACGACCATGCAACAGCCTGCATAAATAATTCACAGGCTGAGGTACGGTTTTGGGCTTTCTGTAATGAGCTGAAAGCTAGCCGCGGGGAGCTAAACAAACTCGTCCGAGCGCTTCATCAGAGGCCCAACCTTGGCATGGATGGCACAGGATTCCAAATGTTTGTCCCACCACATAAGCCATGCGAAACTCCTGCTACCTGCGGCGCAGCTGCCGATAAAGCCCTAATTCTTATGTAAAACTCTGACTTGACTCAACTGTGGCAGCGAAAGTCTGACAACGGCGCTCTCAACCTCGCCACGAGAAGCTCATTAAAGTGCCTGCCACACAATGTCCCTCACGGTGGCAATTTGGTCTGGTCTCAAATCCTAGCCAGAGGTGAAACAGCCCTTTAATGAATGAGGCATTTTACCCAATGGTAGCACATTGAAAGCCAAGTTTTTAGGCTTCGAAAATGTGCCAACGCATCTCTACGGTGCTGACTGTACTAGATAATGCCCATGAAAAAGCATCTCTGCACTTATTAATGGCAATGAGACGTCTAACAAGATTGTTTTCTTGTCCAAAACAGATTATCCAGGCGCAAGATCAATGTGTATTTCGGTCGCTATTTGAAACAGACTCTTTGTCAAAACTGCAATTATCCATCATGATGCCATCATAAAATTTCCAGATTTAAAGGGAAGCGGACAGGAAAGAAAAGAAAAGTCGAAAAAAGAAGATGGATCCTCACAAAAAGAGAAGAAAAAAATCTGTCAAGGGTATTATGGAAGCGGCTCAAAAAGGGAGCCATACATCAAAGCGGCAGACAGCCATTTGTTAGAGAGGAATAATAGCTGTGATACATGTCAGCCCCTGTGACCTGGGGAAACAATAAAGCAGGTTTGGAACTGCCTAAGAGCAATGACCTTGTGCTGTTGAATCCAGCCCAAAAAGAAAAAAGAGATGGAAGGTGGAGAAACAATTACAATCTATATAAAGTCTGATCCTGTCCTCTACTACTCACTGGGGGCAGAGAAGATTGCTGTCTGGTCCTCTTTAAAAAGCCTCTTTTCCAGCAGACAGTAAGCATGGAAGTTGCAATGTTAGACGACTTGTTCCTCAACCATCTAAAATTGGGTCCGGAATAAAGAAGCTTGTTCGCTCACTTCTAAGTCGCCTGGAATTAAAGCTATTTTATCTTTGACTTCAGTCATGGATTGTGAGACAGAATCTCATGAGGCAGAATTGCTTCAAACGATGATGTAGATGTAGATCCTAATGTACCCTGTCATGCAAGCGCTTGTGGGACATCCTTGGTGTTGCACGGCTGAAAGCAAGTGCTAAAACAACCCGTAGACATAATAAGATTTCTTGCGAATTTCAAGTGTCCCTTGAAAGTTCAGAGTTCAGTGGATCAGCTCTCAAAGAGCTTTCACATGTAAAAGCTAGTCTAATGTTTGAGTGAAAGTTGTGTTATGAATAACATATGGTCACTTTATCCTTTTGTTTTAAGTTAAGGAGCAATGTGAATGATCTCAATGTAAAAAAAAAAAAAAAAAAAAAAATACCATGGATTTGAAATGAATGAGGACAAGTACATCATGACAGAATTTTCAGCTTTGAGCAAACTATTCCTTTTCAGTCTCACTAACACACACTAATATGTTTTCGTTTGAAAACGCATCTTTTTCTTTCCGTTTTGGCCTTCCGTCCAAAGCGAGACGCCGTTTTTATTAATGAAAACGCTCTCCAAAATGGATCAATTTGAAAACCCTCTCCAAAATGGATCAGTTTGAAAACCCTCTCCAAAGTGGATCAATTTGAAAACGCCCATTTTTTCGCGTTGTAGTGTGGACTGTGAAAACGGAGGTTTTTTAAAATGATGACGCATGTTTAGTAGGGCTGGGCAATATATCGCATGACATTGTTAGGCGCATCTCGTCAGTAAAGCCGGTTCCTTGATTAGTAGTAAATCGCCATCACCTGCTTTCAGATGGAGCTACACTACAAAGAGCCATATTTAACTGACAAGCTGAGCCATATCGCATTAAAATCGCGAACCCATACATATTCATTTTTATACCAGTTGTGTGCCTGTTTTGTGCTATTCACTTTCACACAGTTGCTAAAATAAGTTACTTTGCACACTCTTCATATCACAGTCCTGATATGTACTATTCATGTACTCACATTTGCTGTCCTGCGGCAAAACATGAGAGCAGTTTTAAATCGAAAACACTGCTTTCTAATGTATTCGGATTAATGTAGACGTAGCCTCAGATTGCATGAATACTCAGTTTTTCACAAGTCTTTGACAGTTTAGTCTTGACTCTAACATAGCTTCATAGAACTTTGATTTGAGGTAGCAAGTGCTTTGGACCCAACTGGTGGGCTGTTGCCTTTTTCCATACTGGCGAAGGCTCCCAGGCAGAAAATTCCATCTCTTTTGCACTGGAGATTGTAAGGACAAATCAAAAAGAGCCATTCACCCGGCAGAGGACAAAAGACACCCACGCAAAGCGTACTTTGTGCCATCCAGATAAAGGTCTGTGGAAATGGCAGAGCCCGACTGGCATTCACACAGTGACAAGAGGGCGAAAGGTGTGAAAAAAGCCATTGAGGAGCATCTCCCACCGCTGAATGGAGGGATAAGGGTCTTCAGCGGGAATGAAAGTAGCAGAGCACAGGGCTCCGACATGTCATTGGAAATGAATGAGGAAAACGCTAAGCGCTAATCTCTGTGTGTGCGTGTCATCACTTAGTGTAAAATCACAATGCCGTGCATCTAACTGCAATAATACCGGGCAGCAGAGCCTTTCTTTTGAAGGTATGGCAGGGTCAAATGTAGATTTATTTGTTTGAATGCTTCAGCGGGCATTGAGATAGACCTCACTTAATGGTCTGATGGGCATCCAAAAATACCTGATCCCATAAAAGCAACCCTACTAAGACAGACCATTGTTCTCTTTCTCAAATAGAGGCCCTAGTAATTAATAGCCATTTTATTGAATCATACAACCATGCTCAGTGATTATAAATGAATTAATTATGAGACAATGGAGCCTACAGCCAGTTTTCTTGGGCCTATTTCGGCATGCTCCGGACTCCCCAGAGGATTCTGGGAAGTCTTCAAGATTAAACACATGTAAGAACTTGTGCAGTCGCAACTACAAGGAAGCACGTCCTCGTGAAGGTGCACGTCCCCTTACTCAAGGTGAAAACCATTACCAAAGCCTGGCCGGCAATAAATTTCTATTGATTCTTTATATGAGCAACTTCTTCCAGATAAGCCCTAGAGCTGCTAAGATAATGATTTTTGCATGTGCGAGTCCATTCTCAGGCCTTCAAAACATCTGAGACGGACAAAAGAGTTTGCACACGGTAGTTGGTCCAAGTGCTCAGGAATGTGACACAGAGTTTGTGTGGTTATTTGCTCCCTGACATGGGATATGGGCTTTTAATAATTAACGAAGAGACAGGAATAGAGTAAAACGAACAAAAACAATCACTGAGGAGGGAAACTGCTGCCAAGAACCAGGGAAAAGCACAGATAAACTATTTTAAACATCTCATTATATCAGCTAAATTGTAACGGTTAACATTAACTTTGGGAAAATGTTCACAGACTATATCTTGGTGAATTAGAGAATAGTCAATTTGAAGAACTTTGATTTCCCACTGGAAATCACATAGTTCAATGTTGCATTTTGTCTGTAGAGTAGATAATTCTTGTCTGCTTTGTTGTGGTGTTTTAATTACTTAAAGTTTACATGAAATCAAAACTGATGCTATTTACTTTCTTGATATACATTCCTGGTCTTATTTGTGCACATTCTTCCAAAGAAAGAGCCTTCTTTAATCTTTCATCAAAATGTAGAAACCTATTGTGCCTCTAAAATCACAATCTTTCTGTCCATCATCAAGCCATTTATTTTATTTTAATCAAGTCCCATCCGACATTTTCCCCCCCGTTGAATTAGTAAATACATCACATTACAGAGGGTGAAAATGAAATGGGTGTGGACTCCATTTGAATAAAAATAGCCATATTTTCCTCCCTTTCTCTTTTTCTTTCTGAGTTGATATCAGTGGGCGTGGCACTGATGGATGCTGGGATACGTTGATTAGTGTGGCTGTTGGATATGTGATGTACTAGGAAGCAGGCGAGAATGTGCCCTCATAGGTCGTTGATATCATTAGCGTACGGCAGTCAATCTGGGCGGCTTGACTTTGTGTTTATTGGAGACGTTTGCTGAGGGACGATGCTTCATAAATACTTGTCACACATGATATACAGGAAAGCATAAAGACAAGAAAAAGAATATATTTCATTTTTCTGATATTTTGACTTCCTCCTCTTTCTTTTCACACAATATTATTATATTGTATTTGAAGGACATTCCTGTCGAAGAAAGATGTCTTTTTTACTTAAGAACACTTAAAACTTATTTAAAATGAAATCTTTGAATGCTTTGAGAGGAAAAAACATATATTGACTATAAATACCACTTCCTAAAGTCAATTAATAATATACTTTTATTTTGACTTTTTTCTTACTTTAATGAGCTTTAAGATTTTGTTTGAGGTTTATTGGGTTTAACAAGTAATAATATGTCGGTGCATATATATATATATATATATATATATATATATATTATTGCCTCTCCAATGTGAAAATTCTTTCCAAGTCTTAAATAATAAAACAATAAAGTCTCTATAAGTATATCAGTGTCTCCGATCTCAACTCACAATGAGCTGTTTTATATTGTGTTTATGAGAACGTAAACAAGGTGAGAGAGCGGGACGGTAACCGAGTCGAATATTCCTCCTTGGATTATGAGATGAAACACCTTCATACGGAGAGCAATATTAGCGCACCATCTGGTGGGTGCCGTCCTTTGCTGTGTGGTCGGGGTTTCACTGTTGACTAATATTTCTCCAAAGAAAAATATAGAACAGAGGCATAGAGATGTGAAGGACGTGCGGAAGGTGGAGAGGAGGGATGAATGGAGGGAAAGAGGGGGGCAAAGGAGGTATCCGTGCCTTCAGTCTAAAAACCCGCAACACGTGCGGCAAATAAATTCATCACCCAGTGAGGATGTCTTGTTCTGACACTAATTTTAGGTCCAGAGCACTGGGTAATGAACATATTCTATGACAAATGGTGAAATCTTGCATCCGGTGCATTTGTTGGGCCTATTTGCATTCTCCGGTTTGCCTCCACAACACCTGGTGTCTGGGGTTTGAGTGTGCTGTGAAAGAAACGTCTGAGAATAGAATGGCATTAGACTGTTTCGTTATGACAGTGGAATTGTTCGCTTCGCCTTGTTTCGACTGAGCGCTTTGTTTTAATTTGAGATCTTAGAGACAAGGGCAAATGGTGAGTGGATGTGTATAAAATTTCCAGAAAACCCGAGAGCACTATAGAGTTATACTGTATGCCCTTGAGTGTTGTTATATCTCAGAGGAAGAGTTTCTGGGAAAGCGTTCTCTGTGGTCTCAAGACATTTTAGTACCTTATGAACTCTGTAACTTCTAATCATTTAATATGCTTGTGTTGTAATTTAAGACAGTATTTGTATTCGTAGGTCAAAGCAGACTTTCAAAAATAAGCTCTAGTCAATCTCAGACACTTTTTTGTTTTAATTTTGACTTTATTGTTTATACAATTGGAACAGGATGGAAAATGAAGACATAGCCTGAGAATCAATTAATAAAACAATATTTAAAGAAAAATATGATTTGTTTGAAATATTTGTTATGCTTTTCAATAAATTGCCAATTTTTCATGTTAGAAATGTATATATTAGACAAAATATTATAAATCACTACATGTTCAAAAGTTTGGGGTCAGTAAGATTTGTTCATTTTGAAATAAGTATTTTATGACTGCATTTATGTGATCAAAAATACTGAAAAAACAGCAATATTGTGAAATATATTATTGCAACTTAAAGGGATGGTTCGGAGTAATTTCAACCTAGGCTTTTTTGCACCATGACCTCGAGCCAAACACCCCACCAGAAGCTTTTTTTCCCTTGGTCGAACATTATTAAAGTTAGAGCTTATTTAGAGATATCAGCCGGATGGCTTAGTGCAGGCGCTAATGGATCCAAGGATGTATCTGGTAAATGACCCCACTAATAATGCCCAGAATGGTACCAAACTTCTACAGTAGTACAAATAGGTCCTGTACTCATAAAACGAGGCATTGGAAAGTTTGTAAGTACATCAGGAGTTTATTTAAATAACACTTGCCTGATGGCTAATGCTAACGCTAACCCGGACGTCGAGGCTAACCCTGGCAGAAAGCGATGCATTTTTAATATTTTTTTCCGAAGTGTTGACAACTTAGTGTTAACTAATAATTGTTGCAAACTGGAACTACCAACAAAATATGAGTGCATTCCTGGAACTGGGCGTTGTTACACTAAATCCTTATGCATCGCTTTCTGCCAGGACTTTTACGTGCTTTTCCCAAATCACGGAAGTGACCTTGACGCCAAACACCCCTTTTTATTAGTGGTGTTACAGAATCCCATGTTTGGGTCAAATATGAACAAACCCAAACATGGGTTTACATTTTTAAATAAATTTTTAAACCCAACACTTGGCCCAAACATGGGTTGCACTGCTACAACTTTCACAAGGTTCTGTTTGGCTCAACCAATCAATATTGTTCTCCTTCAGGGTGAGCCAAACAGAACCCTGTGAAAGTTGTAGCAGCGCACTTCCCAAGAAAAGAAGTCATTCTCGCAGGCAGGTGTTTCTGGCACGTGTTGCCGTTTTATCACGGGTGCCATCTTGACAGTCTCCCTCGGCAACACTCTGATAATGGTTATTAACACAAAAACACACAAAAAATCCATATTCCACAACTTGCTGTTTGTCAGTTTGACAGCTCTCCGCATTAACGATGGCGTCAACCCGCAGGATGTAAAGCAATTACTTTGAGACTCTCAATTAATGAGCTTCCCAAAACTGTTGTCATTGTTATTATAGAACCTTATCAGACGTTTCCAGGGTTCTTTATTTCCCTCTCTGAAAAAGAAACTATGTGTATTTCCAGTGGATCATTGGCATTTTCATTCTGTCAGAGGACAAATTATTTTCCCAATGCATTTTGGAGTTTTAGGTGGGCACATGGTCAGTCTCAGGTCAAATAGGTGATTTGTGAAATTCTCACTTTTTTGGGATTATGAAATTAATCACATTTTGTGCACTATAACACATTTAAACTAGACAAACTGCTACATTGATTATAGATTTAGATGTTCTCATTCATTAATCATTTATAAACGTATTTGTGCATAACATAAATTGACATTTTGGGTATTTTTTTCTCTCAGTATTCCTTTTTTTATAGACGTGAAGGTGTTATGATTATGCAACACTTTTCAAGACAAATATTTTCATCTGGAGCATTCAATGTCTTTGATGTCTTTCATGTTTTTACCTGGTATATATTGATGAAACCTTGATGAAACACATATTTTGAGATATGTAAGTTTAAATCTGTTTTATCTCTCTTTAAATCCCTGTAAAGTGTATGACTAATCATAAGCTGGAGTAACACGTGTCTCACAGAGTTTCACCAAGTTTGAATCATTTGGCTCATCTACAACCTATCACGTTCATTTTCTATTTAACACGTTTATTTATGGAAAAAAATAACATGTTAAAATGAACTTCTTTCTTTTGCAGAACATAAAAGAAGATATTCTGAAAAATGTTGGTACACAGACTGTTTTGGTTACCATTGACTTGACATTGACAAACAAAATAAGAAAGAAAGCATTAGGTTACAGATTTGAAACGATATGAGGGAGAGTAAATGATGACCGAATTTTCATTTTTGTGTGAACTATCCCTTTAATACCCATTTAAAACCCATTAATCTCATTGTATTATTTACTGTATGCAGTTGTAATTGCAGTGTAAATGCATTAATGCCACCTCTGAGCTGCAATAAACAATCTGTAATAGAGCTACATGATTAATCGTTAAATGATTGTGATCTCTATTCAAACACCCACGCGATCTTATTCCAAAATGATTCACCTGTGTATTAAACCTTTGACAAAATCATACTGGAACATTTGAATCTGTGCTCACGCTTCCTCTGACCCAGAGGGGAGCAGTTGTCATGTTTGAAACCGCTAGAAAATAACAGTAGCCTATCGTTATTTCTCTGTTACAAATATTCAAATGATCACAGAAAGTACTGGATACAATTTTATAGTTCGGATATAAACTCTGATGTCTATGATAATAACCATCAAAATAGAGTAAATCACCCTTTGGAAAGTAATTTATACAATAACAATTGTATTGACTACATTGTTACACCACTAGGTGGCGACAAGTGGCTCTTAAAAATGTATTTGTCATTGAATCATTCCTTCAAGAGATTCATTCAAAAACAAGTCATCCAGTAATTAAGTGAAGTAGGCTATTTATGAATCATTCATTCAAACCTATTTTTTTCTAAATAATTACTTCAAATTATTTAAACATTATTATTTATAATTTTGTCAGAACCTCTAGTAGCCTAAATTATGTTATCTTGTTTGTGTATTATTCAGAACCGTGATCTCTATTTAAAACAAAAATCATGATTCTCAATTTATCCAGAATCGTATAGCTCTAGTATGTTATATCTAAATACCAATTAAATAGTTTTTTGTTTTGTTTTTTAAATCATGGTGATTACAGTCTAAAAGTGTGTGTAATAAATTATATCAATTATATCAATTGAATCAAATGAAATATTTGTTTATAAAGCTACATTTTTGTAATGTTTATTCGATGCTTTTCTCATTTAACACAATAATGACTTTAATTGATCTTTTGGGGGTAATTTCTCATCCAAATTTGATGTGATTAATTAGATTAATTAATATGCTCATCATGTAATATATTTAATTAGAATAAAAAATGTAATCACTTGACAGCCCTAATATATCACATTTTAGCAATATAATTTTCAATATATCTTGAATTAGTTACTACAATTTAGTAATTAATTTCGATTCTCAAAAAAAAATTTTTTTTTTTTTTTGACTGGACAACAAGACAAAAGTACTGATTAAGAAAAATCCAGAATTATTGTTGATGAGTTGCAGAAATTACACTCTTGCTATGAGAAATAATGGCATTTGTAATATAGCTTGCTATCTTTGATCATGTGATTGAATGGTTTTCATTCATTTATTAAAAGCTATGTTTATGGAACAAACAAGATGTCTATCAACTGTCAACATATTATCAAATGTATTGATGTAATCCCAAAAATTTCATTTTTCTGTGTACCAACAGCAGAAATGAAACGGTGATTCTCTGATTCATGAGTTGTGTAAAGCAATGCTATTTGTACAAACGCTGTACAAATCCTGGCTCGAATTGTCAGAGCGTTTGTGGGTTGTTCTGGCAGCCTCCAGTTAAAGGTCTTACTTTGACAGTTTTTGCCCTCAGCCATCGGCCTGCACACAATCTATCTTTTCATTCTCTTTAGATCAATCCTCTTTTATCTTGTTCCTTGGCATGGCATCATGATTTTCTTTATTTCATCAACTGATTGCTTATCTCATTTCTTAAGATGTCTTATTGTTTTTTCCCTGCAGCATTTTTCTGAAGCGGTGATGGTAGCCAGAATCGAGTCTTGACAGTAAAGTATCAGAATCTTCTCCTAATCTTAATGATTTATTCACAAAATTGTCCTCTCATGCTTCACAGACTGTATAAGAGTGTCAGCTCATCCTTATCTGGCATGACTCCATATACTTCATCATCTAGCCACTCATAACACGCACCTGCGTCTAAACCCCAAAATACTTATATCAATCCCCAAAGCGGCCGCATGCCTTTCTGCCCATACCGTGACCCGTTTCAGCTCAGGTCATTCTTATTCAAATCAGGTCAGGGAACTCAGAGGCAATATCACGCACATTAGCAAGTCGTGTGTGTCCGTCAGTCAGTAAGTGTATGCACTTTGACTGAATACCTTATTAGTAGAGTTGTCCTGTGGTTCGTGCACTGAAAAATTAGAATGGTTAAATGGACCGAGGGCTCCTGGGGCCTTATACAATCAGGCAGGCTAAATGAGGCACCCATATGAGGGGGGAAAAAAATAGAAAAAAGCCTTAACTCAAAAGTGCTGACACAGCCAAAAACACAAAGATCTCTTTTTTCCCTCCAAATTAGCAGAGTTATGGTGCCCATTGATGCCAATCTAATTGCAGCTAAATTTGACGGAACTTAATGTGTCCTGGTGGAAAATTAAATTTCATGAATTACAGATATAAGCCATAGAATTAAAGACCAATTAAGGAAGCAGATTGATGAATTGATTGAGTTCAGCATGTTTGGTTGTAAAAAATAAATAAAAATAAAAAAACATATAAAGATGTGACCGGCAGCTTAAAGGGAAAGTTCACCATAAACTGAAAATTCTGTCATTATTTACTCACCTTTTCAAACTTATGACTTTCTTCTGTGGAACACAAAAAGAAAATATTTTGAAGAACTATTTTTGTCTGTACAAATTCAAATTCAATTCAACTTTTTTTTTTTCAAAATATTCCACAGGTAAAAGAAAGTCATACAGCTTTAAAATTACATGAGGAGAGTAAATGATGACAGATTTTTTTCTTTTTTATCCTTTAGGTTCTTGACATTTTTTTCTGTCCAAACAATTAAAGTCAGGGTTCAGTTAAGTTTTGGACCACATTGACTTTCATTGTATATTTCACAATCTTCCTTTGTGTTCCTTAGAAGAAAGTCAAACCGGTTTGGAACAACATTACAGTGAATAAATGATTTAAATGACAGAATTTTCAATTTTGGGTGAACTATCCCTTTAAGAGGAGCTTTGACCTCTTGTGTTTAGGTCAACTCAGGTTTTTGAAATGCTCTATGAGTTTGACATCAGAGTTTGGTTCATTTGGTTGTTGTAAAACCCATTTTCTGAACTTGACCTGAGTCACCAAACCTGAGTATGCTTGAAAACGGGGCATTAGGTTGCTGTTCATGGACCTCAGTACAGTTAGAAACTGGTGTGAAACCAATCCGGCCTGATTTGCAGAAGTGAACTGCTAATAATAATGTTTCATTTGTTGGACTGGCACACAATCATCATTTCCCAGAAGATTTACATGAATAAAAAACATTTTTGACGCCTTCTCCCTCTGAGTAGGCAGTGGTAAACAGCTGCTGCTAGTACTCACGTTGGTATTGATGACGCAAATGTACCACAGTTTGGTGCCAAATCATATAATGTGAAAAGAGACCTGCGGGGGAGGAGGGTGGAATCGAAATTGGGTTTAGGCCAAGCAGTCGAACCAAATGTGAAAACATGGCTCCATTACAGAGCATATCTTGGCATGGTTTGCAGTGTAGTAACTAAAAGTAACTAGTGATGCTGCTAACTTCACTACATTTGGTGTGACAGTAGTTCTGCTGTTTTCTAAACACTACAAACATCTACCATGCTGCAATGTCAAATTGGCTTCAGATTGTATTGCTCACACAGCTTTACTAAACCATTATCTTCTCTCTCAAATATATAATTGGAAAATTGTATCCATTATTGTGAATTGGTTTGGTCTTTAATGGTCCTCTTTATCATATCTAGTATTTAAATATCTGAATTATAGTCAATCATATTTTGAATCATATTTTCACATCCGGGACGGGGCACATAAAAATATACTGAGTAGCTCCTTAACACGACACCACTGTTCCATGCTAAATATTCGGTTGCTTCCTGCAGTGTCCCAGGATACGGGATATTTAAGACTCACTCATCAAGACGTTGCGTCACCAGACGTTGCATCGAAATTGGTGCCCCTTTCAGAGAAGGTGGCAGAGTGGCAACTACTGCCGAACATATATCCTTAGGTTTTGAGAACCGTAGGAAAAGGCCACAGAATACAGTTTGCCCACCGTCCTCCGCGTTTCAACGGCGTGGTCACTACCGTGAAACCGGAACAGTCGCACTTGCTGATACAAGAACTGCAAACTCTGCTGGACAAAGGGGCCATAGAACATGTTCCCCTCCCAGACAGACGCTATTTTCTAGTTCCCAAAAAAAGGTCAATTCTAGACCTTTGAGGTTTGAACCGTTCTCTGTTCAAAAACTTTCCTCCGCCTCGTCTATAAGCAAGGGCTAAAATAAAGCAATTTAATGTGAATTAATATTGATTCTGGAATAAAACAGACGTAAATAGATTCTGGAATAAATAAATAAATCGATTTTAAAATCATAAATAAAATCGCGATAGTTGGGTGAATCAATTTTTTCCCCAGCCCTAGTGTTTGTATTGAAAAACAATGGAAAAGTAGCGGAAAAATGTGTTCCGTGTAAGCGGCCCCTAACTTCATGTTACACGTAACTATGTACCAGCATATGGTCTTCACTAAATGTAAACAAGGCAAAGTAGACAAGGTCCTCAAACACTGTAGTTGTAGCTGAGACTGGAAGAGTTTTTGTGTTATCAACATTTTTTCTGAGGAGCGAATCTACTTTGCATTCACTTCAAAAGGATGAGGCCATCGTTACTATTCACATCTCTGTGTATCAAACGCTGAAGAAGCCTTCGTAGCTGAAATTCAGACATTAATAGGGGTTTAATTTCCGACACATGCTGTTTGCGGTCAACCAATCACAACAGACTGGGCCGTCTGACCAATCAGAGCAGAGTAGTCTCTCAAAAAGGAGGGGTTTAGAGACATTGAATTTTAGAACAAACTATTTTCAGACTCTTTGAGAAGCGAGGTAATGTGCAATTTGTATTATGATAAAATTAAAGTGTTTTTTGAACCTGGATGTATAGGTGGTTTACAGTCACGTGATTGTGATGATGCGCGACATTCAAATGGAGGGCAGGAAGTAAAGAGCGTAATGGGCGAGATGGAGGAAAGTCTGTACTGTACTACTTTAGACGCTATTACAAGAGAAAGAGATAGACAAAAAATCTAAACATATGTTGGATGTGATCCTTGCGTTATGAAGAGGAGTGATTTTTCAACTGAATTGAAAGATTTGCCTATCATTCTTTTTTGTCCTGTGGATTAATCCGTAACGTTAACCCTAACAACCGTTCAACGCTGCGGCGCTTCTCGACGTTACTTTTACGGCTGTTTACTTTACGTTATTAGGTTAACCACTCTCAAAGGTCCGTCGAAACACCACTAAAGCACTGAAGGCTTCACCCTCAAAACACTTTGTAGGTAGCTTTGCTAACGTTACTCGTTTGTCTTCAGTTACAGGGGTAACTTACAAACTCAAAGAAAAGAAGAAACAATTACTTTGACTTTACAAACTTCGGAAACTGGTACGTTACACAAACATAGCCACATAAGTTGTATTAACTCACCTTTGATGAAGTGATCACTGCACACACGGGCATTTTCCGATTCGGCTCCTCCCGACCGCAGACGTAGGTTTGCAAGCCATTTTTCTGGCGTTTTTCTGTCAATTTATTGCATTTTTCCCCCTTACGAACAACAACTTTTGGTACACGATAAAAACTTCTCATGGTTTCTCGGCTTGATCGATTTGAGCAACCCTAAACGACGCAAAACATAGGCATTTTGAGTTTGTTATAGTGCTTCCTAAATGTAGCAAATCACTTCCTCCCCTCCATCTGCATTTCGCGCCATGGCAACGCAGTAACATGATATCATATGCAAACAACCTATTAGAGACTTCAAAAATAAAGGATCCTTTAGAATAGCATATTTTTGACAAGCTTGTGAGTGAAGCTTGAATGACAGCTTTATAAAAGTAAGCGACCATACATTCCTGTTTTCCGACTGCTTCCAATCAATATTATTTTTTATGATGTTTTAGTAGTTCAGATTAAACATGCAGCACTAGGGTATTAGCTTGATAACATCTCCGACAAACTTTTGCAGGTGTACTGTAATCTTCTAGTTTTCCTTTTCGGTGGGATTAAAGATATCTTCGGGGGCCTGGCAACACTTTGTGACCTTTCAAGTAAACAATTGGAGTGATAGCATTTTCACTTGTTTCAGCCTTAATCTTAACTGTGTTTTTGGACTCGTGACATTCTCTATATGAGATAAAGTGCTCTCTTAGCTTTTCATTTCAGCCCACTCACCAGCAGTGGGAAGTTCCCATGAGCCCGCTTGTTTGGGCAGAGCCAGAAGCAATGCGATTTTTCTCTCTCTCACTCGCGTTCTCTTCCTCTCCCTTTCCGACTAAAATTCTGCTGTGTGCTGATAACCCAGGATCTACCTCTCTACATGTGTAATCTTCTGTAAATAATATGTGATGTACATTGTGTTCCAGGTACTTCATTTCAAGGAGGATTTTGTCCCTTCTGTTCTGTCACATTGCCAAGGATGCCGCCTTTGCTATCTGCCTATAAGCCTCTGCATATTAGACTGCTAAACACATTACAATTTAACTTATTTGGCACGGACATACAGCAAGTAATCCTGCGTTATATATCTAATCAAATTCTTCTTTCCAGTTAAATCCTTTTTAAACACGAGCAGCACATCTGATGCGGTACGTCAAGAGAGACGTGTAAGACGAGTTATTATAACGATGACAAGAACGGCGGATTTGACGGTTATTCAGTCAAACAGTGCAAGGATGGAGATTGGCGCTCGTCTCTCAAGAGAGGTCAAAGTCTCATTGGCGCAATTTAACTTCAGCGCTCATGTGAAATTGATTTTTGATTGATCTACTCGAATCCATATGTCAGATTTGATTTGCATTCCCAAAACCTGGAAATTTTTTGAACCTATTTTCAGCCACCTCAGAGAACGTGGAGCTAATTGACGCTTGCTTTGCACAACCCTATACTGATTTTCATCAATTTGCCAAGGAACATTGATTACATGTCACAACATGCTGATAACTAGCGCTCAAATCAATGAAAATCAAACAAGTTTTTACCCAGAAGGCTTAAAGAGCGAGAGCGTCCCGTCTAATTCCCTCCCAAAGCTCATTCACTTGCGCAGAGCTGCTAGGATTTGATTTAAGGCTAAGAATGACCATGCCGACTCGAGCTGCACATCCAGTGGGACAATAAAATAAAATCAGAGATTAGTTTTTCTCTGCCGCTGAAAAATCAGCCTTGACATCCTCATTTCCTGTTGAGTTGACATCAAGACCCTCATTATATATTGATAAAATTAATCTACCTAAAAAGAAATCGGGCACTTGGCTATGAAACGTTCAAAATAATGAGTTTCTGAAATCAGAGCCTCTCAGAGGCTTATGGGTAATGATAGATAGAGGAATGTTTGCTTCCATCCATGAGTGACAAAAGCTCAGTCACATTTTCTGGATGCGTATGGTTAGAATGACGGCGGGATCTTTGACGAGCAGCTGGGTTTATTTTGGCTACCGTGCAGAAAAAAAAATCCGAACAAAGCCGCATTGATGTTTTTTAAACGCTTTGCTGGATTATTCTTTTCACCATAAACACCAGCCTTGAATCCTCATTCCCATTTATACAACATTTCCAGGCACTTTTCACCACTGACAAATGATGTCAGATATCAATCCGAAGGCCAAAAATTCAAAGCGGTTGACAACATAACAACGTTCGGGAGGAGCACGATCAAATAATCAATCCAATCAACTTGTCATTAAACAATTAGCATGTCTACCCTATCAGTATGAGAGGAAGCATATATATATATATATATATTCACTGTTTTAAGCATCCCTCCACCACTGACTCCTCACACTTGGCTTGTTCTTTCACAGCCAGGAATACGGGGGGAGAACTCTGAGTTCGGGCCGAATACCGAGCCCAGAGCCCTCTCCTCGGAAAGCACGCCAAATATGCATTTTTTCTATCTGACTTATTTGTAAGTGTGATCTCGTGAACTTACATTTGTGCCTTTTTAACATCGAAGGCATTCAAGTCAAGTCAAGTCACCTTTATTTATATAGCGCTTTTTACAATACACATTGTATCAAAGCAGCTTCACAGTGATAACATGGATATAATACAAAAAATTGCATCATCTTAAGTAAGGCAGATCAATAACATGTCCAAAACTAAGCAAGCCAAAAGCCTTTCATCATTCCATCTTTTATACCACATTCATAAAGCACTGTACTTGTCTGCGTCAGGTGATTAACTGTGACCTTGATGTTAAAATCACTTTCTTTTGCATCAAAACTGCTCTCCTAAATCTCTTTCAGCTCTGTCTCAAACAACAAAACATTTCATGAGCCAAGGGCCTCGGGCTTTTGCATCAGGAGTGTTTAGAGAGAAGCCCCAGATCCGCCACTGCAACATCACTCTTAATTTCACACATGAACACGTCACGCCGACATATCCGCGAGCCGATGACGTGTACCAGAGATTGAACAATAGAGTGGGTGTCACCGTGAGATCTCGAGATTTGATTTCTGCATGCGAACCATATGACAGATGAAAGGGAATTGTGGGTTGAGAAGGTGCGTAGTATATAATGCTGAAAACCACGAGGCTTTTGTTTCTTGAGCATTTCGGTACATCAGATTCTCTCTCCGGGCTCTATTAAATTACACGGAGCTCAAAGTGACTTTGCTTCAGATATCCCATAAATTCAAAGGGAAATTATGCAGGAAGGTGGAGGAAGAGGAACCACCTTCGCGTAATCTCATCATCCGTCGTAATGATTCGAGATCGACTGATGCACATATTATCATGTGCATAACTTGCATTTTGCATCATAATAATGACAACAACAGTTATTTCTTTATTTAAAATGTTTATTTTTAAAAGTTTATTTTTAAAAGTTTTGTAATAATTTATAATAATTAATAATAAATACTATAATAATAATAAAAATAATAATATCAGATCTTAAGTAATTTTTAATTAATAAAAATAAATAATTGTTGTTGTTTTTATTTTTTGTAATATTTACAATAATAAAATGATAATAATAATAATAATAAATGCAACAATAATAATATTTTTTATTGATTGCAAAACGTTTGAAAAGAAAAAAGTGGTTTTTTTTATTTTGTATTTTGTATTTTTTTTATTGCCAGTCCTGATATTAAAAATATATATTGGTGTCACGTGTGGGTGAAATAAATGTGCACAACGAAGGAGATAACGAAACCATCTTTGATGAAATAAACAAGGAACACTCAAGGGATTGCAGGAGATTAAATCCAATTCAACCACATTAACATAGACATTGACATAAATAATACCGGACCAAGAAACTGAGGAAATTAAGGGTATATAAAGTAGGGAGATAATGAGTAGAACAGAAACAGGTGTGTAAGAACTAATTAACAGCCATGGAAACTAGCTAGCGAACAATGGGAAACGATCAAACATAGATGAAAACGAAATATAAAACAGGACATAACAGATCATAACCGTTACAATTGGTCTGTCTCTAAAGATTATAATATCCTGAGCATTGAACATGACCAGGGAAACTACTTTTATTATAATCTCTGTGTGTTTTTTTCTCATATCACTCAAATTAGCATTTAAATGCATGTTCTTGACAGACACTTTCTCTCTAAAGCGACTTTACAAAGCAGTGTTTTCATTCAAAACCTGAATTTTACAAATGGCCCCAGGCTGGGATGCATGGGAGCAGGTAGATTCTGACAAATGCGATACCTTTTTCATCTCTCCAGTGGACTTCTTTTATCACTCTCTGATCTCATTTATTTATTTTTTTCCCCTTAAACCCATTCCACGGCAGGGTTCTGTTGTTCCTCCTTCCGCCCCTCAGGATTACTGTGGATCTAATGACACTTCTAGGTCCTCAATCACTGGCACCATTGAATGGTTTAAACCCTTTTTGGTCTTAGCCTGGGCATCTGGAGAGCTGAATATGGCTTACAGTGCCGACCCAATTCCTGCAGGGATGATTGCATCACTCGCTCCTTTCCGAAAGGGCCGGGTCCAATGTTCTCAGGACAGATTTCTTTTGAAACGTTGGCTCTGCCTGTCAGATTCTTTCTCTCTTTTTTTGATCCACTTTTTCATTCGTCCCTCCTGTCGTTTCTCTTTTCAGCTATATCCTGAAGCGTGTTTTTACTGGTTGAGTGAATCTCACAGAAGCTGTCAAGGTTATATTCCACTCCAAAAATAAGATTTTTTTTTTTTTTTTCTTAAATTAGTAACTATTTTCATGATAACATAATAGCGTAATTGGATTTCCATTACTGTGATGCAATAAAACGTTAAGTATTTATACATCATAGTGTTTTGATTTATGCTGACAAACAATTATTATATTACAGAATTTTGTATAAAATATCTGTATTACTGTAAAGAATCACCACTGAAAATTGAAAACACTTTATCATCCTATTATACATAATATAATAAATTAGATTCATATTCCCAAATATAATCAAATAAATATATATATTTATTTATTTGTTTTGTTTTGTTTTATTGGATTTTGGGATTAATTGTGCCCTGGGCATGTTTTTTGTGAGATTCCCTCAGTTATTACTACAAATTTTATTAACCTGGGTAATTCCCAATCTAATTTATGTATTCAATCTTAATGATTTTCATAGATTTGAAGGAAATTAAAACATGTCTGCCTTGTTTTATTGATATGTTCTCAGATATGTTTACACATTCTCCTGAGAATTTTCTGCAGAAGACAAATTAGCATTGTGAAATGTTATTATTATGCCATTTGTTTTTTGTGGTTTAGTCATCTAAAACAAAAAAAGAAAAAGAAGAAAACATTGTTTCAACTGGTGTAGTACCAATGCATAATAAGCAGTTTTTCACTGTACAGCCTAAATCATACTCAATTACTGACATTGTTGTAAATTTGTTTTCATGGGCGGATTTATTACCATTCTGAGCATTCCTTCCTTTATAGCATTTTTTCTGCTGGATTTGATAAAGTGGACAGAGAGTGTGACAAGCATGCAAACATGAAATGTGAGTGTCTAAAGCGCTATAGAAAGAATCTTGCCATCCTTTTAACGAACGCTTGCAGATATTCAATGTGATCCTTTTTATGACTCAAGCTCTCTCTCTCTCTCTCTCTCTCTCTCTCTGATTTTTCTCTACAAATCCCTCCTAACGCTTCGTAATGCCATAAATCACCAAGTCTTCGTCACCATAACCCATTCTTGTAATGTGGCCCTGCCAAAAAAATGGTCTGTCATTTCTATGGTTAAATTCAATCCTGTCCACTTGAACATGCATCGACAGGGACCCAATGGGACGGGGACGTCATTCATCAACACTGAGTTGCCGCGGAGGCCTATATGTGCGCTTGTGTGTGTGTGTGTGTGTGTGTCTGCATTGCCCAGATTCTCTCTCTCTTAGACGCAGAGGGGAAGATGATGGGAGCGGGACGTGAGCAGCAAAGCAATCGAGCGTTTAAGCCCCCCGTCAGACGGCGTGAGATTAGGATTTTTTTCTCTTCTCTTTTTCACAGAGGGAAAAAGAACACAAGCATTTGCTGTTTCGCTTTCTCGAGTCTGTTCCTCCGCTAAACCCCCCCCCCCCCCCCCCCCCCGTCCACCCCGTCGAGCTCCAATACCGCCAATTTCAAGGTCGCAGTGGGGCAGGACGCTGGATAAAGTGAAGAGGAGGTCAGGTCATACACTTGTAAATCCACCCCTGCCTGTTTGTCTTCCTTTTCCTCATCATTTAAGACACACAACAAGGGCTGAGGTTTAGAGGGGATGGATGATGAGCCAGTCGCTGTCAGCAGAGGTTTACAGTATCGTTTCATCTCTCTTAAAGTGAATTTAGGATGGGTATGGATCAGATCACTCGACTTTGGTGCCTATATTTTATCGGCACGAAAGGAGAATTCACACAGAAGAATTTATGTTGTATGCTTTGTTTTAGGACTTTTCACACTGCACTTAACCCAGGTTATCAATGTTCTAAACCCTGCTTTTAACCCCGGGTAAAAGAACGTTTGACACTTGCAATTTAGATAGAACAGTGTTAGCACCACTTATGCAGTTAACCCCGCATTACGGTGTCAAACGTGCGGTGTTAGAATTCTACAACTAGATGCTTAGCAACCGACACCCAATCGCATGCCTCGTATTCACATGCTTTGGACAGTCACGGAAACAGCCGTTTCAGTGTTTTATGGGGGAAAATGGCAAACATTGACAGAAAACGCATCAACAGGAGTGAAGAGTTGACCGTTTCATTCTTACCTTGATAGTACAGTCAGCAATGTATAATATGAGGATGCGTATGGCTAGAGCTTTTATATAAACTGGTTACATTGCTAGTACAATCAATGACACTGACACCGCAAATATGCAAATAAGGATATTAACCCAGAGTTTAGGAATGTAACATCTGAAGCAGTATCTTATGAATACTATTAATTGTTAATCTCAGGTAAATTATGAGCAGAGTGAAATGTGAAGCAAGATTGCATTTACCTGGGGTTCTCTTTCGAAGTGGAACTTTAAAGCTGCGCCTTGGTATGAACGGTAATTGGAATGTCATCAGCGTGACTGGTGTCTGAGGCACATGTAATAATCATTGGCGGATGGAAGTCCATGACGTCCCATGCAGAGCACCCGTGAGTATAAAAGGGTGCCTGAGTTACATCATCAGCTGTTTTGTCTTCAGGAGCTGCTTGTTTGTATGCACGTGTAAGATAAGAGTCTGTAAGTTTCTGTTATTACTTGATTCTATCTAGAGAGACATAAATCTAGCGTTTGCCCGGAGTGTGTTCGGCTCTCGAGGGAGCTGAATGCATTCATTTTGATATATTCACTATGAGAAGGTCCACCCATGCTTGATTCTCTCTTGAGGGACGAGAGTCGAGCATTTCCACCCCGCTGTTCGGCTCCTTATCATTGTAGCATTCTATAGTTTAGATCGGGAGGAGCCTGACAGGAGTTTTCTTTTTGGGCTTCTCCAGTGAAGTTTACAGAACTGGGGTCTCAGTCAGCAGCTTTCAGGAGCTATATCCCAGAAGCTTAACCCTTTAGGGCTGATGCAAGGTGAGTGGAGTTATGTAGGGCAGTATAGATTCCCTCTACTTTGTTTACCTCCCTCCCCAACTAATGTTGGGTTTTGAAGTAGGGATGTATGCTCCCTTTTAGATGGGTGCTTTGATGGGTGCTCTACTATGGTCCTGGTTCGACAATGCTAATAAGTAGAGGAAGTTCGCTGTGGGGCAACTCTCCTTGTTATCTGTTGCATACTATGATCTAGTACTAAAAGAAAAAGACTAAGGGCCCTATCTTGCACCCAGCGCAATTGACTTTGTACACCAACGCATGTATCATTCCTATTTTGCACCCGCGCACAGCGGACTTTTCCCTCCACAGACGCACGTCAGTAAACTACAGTAGGAAATACACTTGCGCTCTCGGGGGGCGGTTCAGCGCAAAGAGGAGGCGTGTTCCGGCGCAAACGTTCCCTGATGCTATTTTGCAGGTTTAGAAACCAATTCCGCCACTGACCAGGAAAAACCTAGTCTAAAGTCAGTGGCGCGTTGCGCATGATATTCATATGCTATTTTAAGGGCGCATGCTTGGCCATAATCAATGATTACACTTATACACTTTGATTCTCTCATCTACACAGAAGCAGCAGTTTTCATTTTTGCAAACCATACATTATTACAATAGATAGATAGATAGATAGCCTAGATAGATGGATGGATGGATGGATGGATGGATAGATAGACAGTTTATTATAAAAGCATAAATCTAGCTTAAGCATTTGCCCAAATTAATTTCTTTGATTTCTCCATCCCCAATGTAACTTCTCTGTCTTTTACGGCCCTGACGAAAACGTCGGTCTCCTCGGCTATGAACCGCTCCTGGCGTGCTCCTGGCAAATCCGCCGTTATAATAGCAATCCGCCATAGAACAAGCGTGCCTGCTCTTAAAGGGAATGTGAGATGTCGCTCTGATTGGTTTATTTCACGTTACGCCCAAACCACACCTATGAATAATGAAGCTACTTCAGACCAACCCATTTTAGATTTGCGTCGGGCGCAAGAGTCATTTATCCCGCCGGTATAATAGCAACAGCGGCCAAGACCCGCCCACAAAGTTACTTGCGTTTCGCGCTTGATACTTGCGTTTCAGATCGTTAAAATAGGGCCCAAAGTGCTATGCAATAGTGGGTATTAGGTAGAGTCCCTTGATTCAAGGAAGGGTATGAGCTGCTCTCCGCCAATAACAGTGGGGTCTTTAAGCAGAGCCTAGGCTCCCATGCGGCTTCATTGAGATTTAAAGACTGGGTGATGTGAGTTATTGGGCAAACTGCATCATGTCCTGCTCTCGTTTGCATCCCTTTCTTGAGTAAGTGTTAGGATCTATGCTACCCCTTGGATAAGTGGCAATACCGAAGGGAGGTGCTAGTTACTGAGGTTTTTAACACCTTGCATGCTCCCTTTGGTGGACTGCTCAAGAACCACTTAGGGTAGAGCAGAGTGAATGGAACTATGTTTAGCAAATCACAAGAGTCCCTCTGTTTTGTTTACCTCCCTCCCCAACTGTTGTTGGGTCTTGAAGAAGGGATATATTCTCCCCTTTGGTGAGGCGCTTCTATAGGAATGATCAGTGCTACAAACTGATGAGTAGAGGTGGATTGCTGATGGCGTCTCTCCTTATCATTGTAGCATTCTATAGTTTAGCCATTAACTATAACGAGTCCTGAAGAAGTTCCTTTACTCAAGTCGAGTTATTCTCCCCAATCACTCTAGGGTCATTAAAATGGAGTTGAAGATCACCTGTGATTGGTTGCTCCCTAAGAGCCTTGTCAAATACTGGTGAGAAATGCCTGACATAGCTGAGACTATGTTGGGTATTTTAGTCAACTTTAGTCAACTAGTCAACTTTAATGCTCTGCCATGACGCTTTAAGCTTTTGAGCTTGACGTCAACTAGTCCCTGATCATTTTACGGTTTGTTTCCAACAGTTCAAATGACAAATAAATACATACTCTGAGAGAGCTCCACAAGATGTTTTATTATACCATCTGGATGCTTAAAATTGATCGGTTGAATTCAAGTTTTAAACAGCTCATTGTACATGTATGTTAATCGCCATTCTAAACTAATGCGCTGCTGCATTGAACCACACACACATACAGAAAAAAGCTTGCACATCACGAGCAGATCGCGCACACACAGAAATATTCAGTTGCGAAGAAATGTATTGTCAACACTGTTCTGATTTATCAATAAAATATCTTAGAAACTGAAAGGTTTTAGCAAATATTTCTTAGTAACTAAAACCCACAGCTTCACCATTAGTAGAGCTAGTCGAAGTTGACTCGACTTTAATCACATAAATGTCGACTTAAAAAGTCGTTGAGCCCCTAGTGTGCACTTTTAATTGTAAGTTAGATTATGGGTGGTGCGAGAATATGATGATTTTTATGATATATATATATACATGTTGTGTTTAAATGTGAAGAATTTGTGCCCTTTATTGTTAAATTTGGTTGAATTTTACTTGAATTATACTCTGTTTTTCTTTTTTTGCCAGTTGCTGACAGATTTGGATAGATGAATTCAACTCATCGTTAAAAATGTTTACGTTCGATCAATCTCAATGAAAGATTTTGCCCCATTTGTTTCAATTTCAGGAAGTGCTGAAAAATTAAGCCTCAGTGAACAATCAAAAATGCAGTTTTTGCATCTGCTTGCTTTCATTTTCTTCCTCTAATGTAGCTGATGTAATAGATGTCAGAGTGTACATAATTTATTCAGTTTGCTCAAAGGAGAACAAGCAAAATGGGACACTTTGCCCAAAAAAAGAAAAAGAAAAAAAAAAACACAAAGACAATGAGGAAAAGTGTTGTAACCTAGCCTTGTTTTTCCCTTTCATTATGTTTGTTTAGACATTTCAATCTTTCATAATAATCCTCTAATCAATCATCATTCTCATAATATCCACATTTGTCCCTTCATCAGCTGAAAACTGAAGGCAACTAATGTAATAGACATTGATATCTGTTATTTGTCATTGTGCTCCAGACTTCTGGACGGTTTCAGTATTGGGTTAGTCTACCCTACTATCTACTTCAGTTGTTCTTTTCAAAATAATGCAGCTTTTCCAGTAACAAGCTACTTTTCCAACCTTTTGTATGTTTAGGCCTTTGACTGATGCTGTTTCAGGAGCAACAGAAAGGACCATTGAGAATCATCTGTAATTCTCTCACAGGGTGTCCTACAATGACGGTTTGCAGATAAAATGTGAGGCGCTCGACCCCAGCAAGGCTCTGAAATCACCCTCACCCTCACCTCAAGGACACTCCCAACATGAATCATGATGAATCAGTGAAAGGAAAATAGATATTTTATGGCGAACTTGAGGTAGGGACAGATTAATTAAAGCTTGGTAGTAGTTGAATAATGCAATTATTCAAGGAAGGAATCATTCCCCAAAAATATTTAGATTTTTTCTTGAATTGCTAACGATGTCATTCCAAACTTGTATGCTTCTATTTTAAAATCTATTTAAATTGTATGTTGCAGCGTAGAGTTTTGGAATGATATATGGGTAAGTAAAGACAGAATTATCATTCTTGGGTGAGCTATGCAAAAAAAAAACATGAATACATTTTTTATTAAATTAATTATATTTATTTGAACTAAATGAAGTTATAAATTACTTTTTTTACAATTATTATTTCAAGTTTTTTTTTTTTTTTTTCATAATCAGAAATTGCTTTGGTCTTCCACATGGTCACCTTTTCAGATTTCAAACTTTTCTCTAGGTTTATTATTTGCTTTAGCCTCTCGATGACCTTAAGAAATGGCGATAATAATGTATAACCACCGGTGCTAATGATAAACAAGGTAAATCCTTGGCTTATGAGGCGCTATGAAATGTTAATATTGAACAAGACAAATCCATTTCATCTACCCAACGGAAAATAAACAGATGGTGGTTTCAAAGGTCAATTACGCTGTTGATTTTCTCGGTTTCAATTTTACATTTAGATTGAGTCAATAGTCTCTTTATCAATAGCGAAAACAGGCTGTCCCTCTACCCGAAGATTGCAAAAACAAGGATAAAATGCCTCCCTGCATTCCTGCTAGAGTAATACACATCTGATTTCAATGCTTTTCTCCCATTGGCATGAAGTGGGGTCTCGGTGGGGCCACGCGAAACATTTATGCCTCTTTATTAGAATTATATATCTGTTTTTATGCACCTATCTCTGAAATATTTACATTAGCCATGACACAGGGGGTTCAGGGGGGTTCAGGGGGCTCGCAAAGTGCCCACAATTCAAAAACAATAAAAAGCGGAGCAGGCTCCCTCTTTATGGCTGCCATTTGACAAAGTGACTGGAGGCAAAAGATGATTTTATCGACTGAGCGGAGGGCGCCATTCCTACCTTTGCCACCGAAGCCTTTTAGGGCTGTTTTTATGGATTGTACTTTAACACCGCCTCATGGTAAATGCTGTCTTTGTCAACTGAAAGTGTCACATGGTTTGATTAATCTTTCTGGAATGAGGACACTTTGAGTTTGATGGCACATAGTCTTGTGTAGCTTGACCTTTGACTTAGCATCTAAATGTTCTGATTTTGATTGAAAAGAGAGAGAAAGAGACCATTTTTAAGAAAAAAAAAAGTAATATACTGTATGTATTTTTAATAAATATATATATATTCATTCAGAAATTTTTATATAAATATTTATATTGAAGTCATACTTTATTTTAATTGGATTTATGCATTTTGGAATACATTTATAGATAGAATAATAAAAAAACAGCTTCATTATACCCAACCATTTTGATGACAGATAAATGATAAACAGGCAGGCATTTCAGAATGACCAAACCAACATTTGAGATGTTGTGCAATGAAACTGGTCCGCTGGTTAGTCTAGTTATCCAGTCACATCTATACTGTTGAGGCAAAGTTTTTTTTGCACATATTTAGAATTTATGTGCATCTTGGATTTTTTTATGCGCATTTTTTATGCGATATCCCTTAAATGTGCATACAAATAGGTAGATAGAAACATAGCAATAGTTTCCTTACTGTCTTTTATGATTTTAGGTCACTGTTAAACTGACCAAATTGTTGTTCTTTAAAAGTGCTTGTTGTATCAATCCAGTACCTTGTCTTTGTTTCCAGACGTACTCCCGGAAATTGCATAAAGTCAGCCAATCAGATTATAGCTTCCCAGATGCTTTCCAGTTTTGTGAGCATCATGCTTTTGAGTTACTGGAGCATGTAGGTCACACACGCGTTTTCGTCTTTCTAACAAAAGCGAAGGCTTTTTAATTAGACATTTGCTCATTCCTAACCAATTATCTGTAATGAGTAGTTTAATTTCAGACTAATAACTCCAATCATTATTTTTTTTTGTTTTTTAGTGATTGGCTATAAAATATTTAAGCCGGTCACAAGTGATGCATTTATTCTAAAGGCATTTAATACTCCCGATATTGGCATGTCATATTCTTGCATACGCTCAGAGGAGAAAACATTTCAAACACAACACGAGAAAACAATACTACTTCTTTTCTCCCAAAGAAGCCACTTTGAAGATTTTTAACGGGCTTCTTCCTTCTACACGACAATTAAATGATAAACATCTCTGCAGTTTAGTTCCCTGTCTGTCCCTAATAAAGATAACTGATGTTTGCAACCCAAAGAGCTAAAACCATTATGCTCGCTCTACTCTGTGGGACCTCTCAGATAACAATATCTTCAGTGCTAGTGGAGCATTAGATCATGAGTGAGTCTAAGCACTCTGACTATTTGGGTACAATTCCTCTATAGAGAGATGCCTGGCAGGCATTCTCTAATGCCCCTCCTAATGACAGCGTTATAACGAGAGGCTAAGCACTTTGGAATGAACTCACAACGCAGCAGAGAGAGAGAAAGCGAGATGAAGCAGTCTGCAGTTCAGCTGGGATCTGGAGGTGCAGCGCTAGTTGTCTTGGTGACGTGGACCACCCTCTCAGTATAAAGATCTAACTGTCTCCATAACAACCTTATATTGTCTGTGATATTTATGGACCATCTCTTAAACTGCATTTCTCTTTTCTTCTAAGCATATTTACTTTGATTCACATCCATCGATATACTGAGGTTTTGTTCTGTGATATTTTCATATATCTGCCTGTAGTCCTCGGGATTTTGCATTGTTTTCCCACCAAGAGGCAAATTCACTTAACAGTTGTGCCACTTTTCCATGAAGTATTGTTGTGCAAAAACCTGTTGTATGGAGTAATCAGTGTGATGCTCACAATGTGCATTGTGAGTATTTCAAATAAGGGTTTTTTTTTGTTTTTGTTTTTTGTGCAAACATGCTATATACATTTTTAAATAGGCTTATATATATATTTACAAAAGTAAGCACTATTTGCCTAATTAAGTTAATGGCAGTGTTATTTTAAAATCATTGACATACTAATATCGTTTTTATAATTTTTTTTATAATTGTTATGAGTTTTCATTTTCATTTTGGTTAAACTTTTAGTAATTTTGTTGTGTTTGTCATTTTTATTATTTTAGATTTGTTTTTTAAATATATCTAGGTTTTTATTAGCCTGGGTTTCCCCATGCTGCCTTGTGCGCAGCGCGACTTTATTCACGCTGCTAGGCAGCCTGGAAACCATGGACCAGATTTTTCCCTCAAAAAGGGAACCAATCACAGAACGGGGAGGGAGCAGCAAGACGATGACGACGTCTATGCGACACACCGAAGCAGTTTGTTTATATCTATGGATCCAACATGGCATCAGACGCGAAGTTACCTTTCAATGCAGCCTTAGATAGTGTTCTAAGTAGTTTAGAACGCAAGTTTATTTCGTCTTCTTCCTCGTCGAATTTCTGTCGCTCTACATCTGGTATAATTGAAACGATTGGCTATGAGCTACGTACAGGCGCATTTGATAGACATTCATAGCGCCCAATAAACGGCTCTGGGCATTCGTAAACCACGCCTCAAATACGAGAAAATGAAAATGTGGTTCCCAGACCACGTCTCAATGAGAAGAGGTCTGACGTTAGCCAGGCTAGGTTTTTATAGTTTTTTGAAAAAAAAAATCTAGTTATTTTAATATATCAAATTAAACTAAATGAAACTTGGGAAATAGCTGAAATAAAAGTTTTTTATATTTTGCTTCTTTTTTTATGGTTTTAGTTTTAGTTAATAACAACCCTGGTTAATGGCATTGAGAAAGTATACTCGTAAACAAAGTTACAGACAGTTACAGATAAGGTTGTAGACGGACAGTCACTGGGCGCCATAAACAAACAGCAGCCACCTTTTACAGTTCCTCCTGAATAAAAAAAAACGAGTTTATGCTAACCGTAATTACGAGATGGCACCCCGTGCCTTTCTACCTTTACTGTTTACGTCCTCTGAGTCTGATTTTTGTGTTTCTATGTCAACGCTTGCAATGCTGAAATGAATCTGCAGCAGTCAGGTGGTACAAGTATGTCAGTTGTTTACATTCATTATTATTGTAATGTTATGTGGTTTGAGAGACATGAGGTAATTTCATGAGGTGTTTTGCTGTGCGCGTTCATGTGTTTTAGAGGAGGCGTGGCTTTGAAGAGCGCTCTGAAGGGATGGTGGGATCTTATGCTTTCAAAGCTAGCTTGCTATTAGCCTCTCTGAAATTGCCTACCCTACCTTTAATCAAAAGATCATCGAATGATGTAGAAGAGCCTTTTAACAAGACAAATATCCATTCATTTTATTCAATTATTTATTTTTAAAGTCAAAGATCATGTTCCGATACAATGCTTCACTGTGATATATCAGCCCGTTCTCATCCCAAGGCGTCATATACTGACGCTTTTGACATTTCGTCTACATTGAACGCACATGGCACCCTTTAGCGTCAATATGAGACGCAGATAGATATGGGCCAGAAGGCGCCTCCTAGCGGTCTAACTCTAACCCTACCCCAGACCTAAACCTACCCATAACCGAACAAAGCTCTGTGCATGTCATATTGACGCTAAAGGGTGCCATGTGCGTTCGATGTAGACGAAATGTCAAAAGCGTCAGTATATGACGCCCTAGGATGAGAATGCATTGGATATATATATATATTTTTGTTCTTAAGGCCTACATGTTTGAAGTGTGCATCAACATCTGAAGTTTTTCGTACTTCAAGAGTAATCTGCACTTTCGATGTGCCTTAAGAACAAACATTATTACAGTTTACGCCATCTGCAGCTCAATAACTTATTCTCTAGTGGCTTTTCAGTTTGCCTCCTACATAGTCTGAATGTTCCCTGATAAGAAGGTTCTGTGTTGATTGAGTTTTTACCTCTGCGGGATTGCAGACCTTTACGCCTGACTCAGGGTTTAAACGAGTTCACTCAGTTCGCTCTGGCACACCCGCACTCCTACATCAAGTATTTGTGAGCTGTTGATGAACGACTGGAGTGTCATAATGAATTTATACACTTCTACATTACACACAGATGTTTAGAGAATTTATTGAGGGTGAATCTCACAAAACCTGTCTGCTGTAGATTACCCCATAATTATATTTTGCATAAAGAAAATTAAGCCTATTTTAAGAATTTAAAAAAGATTGATGGGTCCTGTCTCTATGAAGCCCCACCTTCCGATTGGTCGGCTGGACCAATATGTTGTGATTGGTCAATCGCTTCAAGCATGTTTTTGGGCAGGGGTGCCCACTCCTGCTCCTGTCGATCGACTGTCCTGCACAGTTCATCTCCAACCCTAATCAAACACACCTGAAGCAACCAATTAAGGTCTTCAGGATCACTTGAAAATTAAAGGCAGGTGTGTTTGATTAGGGTTGGAGATGAACTGTGCAGAACAGTCGATCAGCAGGAGCAGGATTGGGCACCCCTGTTTTTGGGTATCCTACGCCCCTTACCATAACTGCAAGGTTCAACCCAATTCTAACGCAACTCAACCTCGCCCCTTTATTTTGCATATGCATTGTGGGGGAATTATTTAAAGTGCCCCTAGTATGCTATTTTAAAGGTGCCTAATTTTGTTGGTTTACCTATAGGTTTACATGATTCCAACCTATAGGTAATGCTGCAATGTCAACAACACAAACCAAACTCTTCCAGTCTCAGCTACAACTACAGTGTTTGAGGGCGGGTCAAAGTTGACGTTGTTTGCAGGCAGCCAATGAAGACCATAGGCCGGTATTATGCAAATTTGTTTTGTTGTTACGTAGGTATGTAAGAGGAAGTTAGGCTGGAATTGCTGATGATTTATTTTGGTCGATTATTTCGTTTAGGGAGACGACTTTATTTGTTGTGCACTTTGATCTTTAAAACATTGCAGGCCTTTTACTTTCACAAATAGCTATATTACACACTGCATGATAGGTAATATTCGAAAAAACATTATAGTGCACTTTAAAAGAGAAAAACTGTGATGTGCACATTATCGGAAGAAAACTCAAGACTACAGTTCAGGGAGTTCAGAAACAGTGCTTACTGATATTACTCCCTTTGGAGTGACTGTAACTTTGCAGACCTTTTTCATCCTTAAACAGCAACATTACACAGTAAAGAAAGTTGAAAATGTAAGCATAATAGGTCTGGACTGAAGAAATGAGCAGTCAAATATTATGCATTACCATGACCTACGACATGCTTATGTGTAACTCAACTGCCCACTTATAAACACAGACGCGCCTCCCTTGAGCAGGATCATGTGGTTTTACTGGACAGAACTCCAGACACAGGAACATCTGCTGTACTTCTCCTCAGACTGGGGCCAAATCTCCAACCTGACCAGACTGCACACAGCAGGTCGACATGAGTAATGCACACACAGGAGGTCAGCTATTGCATAACACACACAAGGCCAGACAATTGCATACGCATACACTAACACAGACTCTCACACACACAGTGACTACAGTGTTCATAACTTGATGTGCTTTTTATGTTCTAAAATCCTGCCACATCCAGTATCACTTCACAAAAGTTTTAAAGTTACAGTCAAGCTACCCTTTTGAAAAAGTAATTAGTGAAACTACACATGCTATGATACAGTATAACTGAGTATCTAACTGCATTTCAATAGGTAGGAGGCTATATAATATTAATATTACTCATATTACAATTATTAATTATTTTAATATTAGTTAATTATACAATTGCTAGCATAAACTAGCAATGAACAATACAGCATTTATTAATCTTGGTTCATGTTAATCCATACATAGAAATGTTAAACATGTATCTGCATAGTGTAAGTTGTTTCTTATAACAATTGTGTATTTAAATGACCTTAGCAACACTGTTACTTGTTATTTCATTGATCAATTAAACTTTATTGTAAAGTATTAATCAGTTAACTGAATATTATATAATTTAATAAAAAAAAAAAAAAATTTTTTTTTTCTTTTTATCAATACAAATGCAGGGGACTGCAAATTAATCAGTGAATTGATTTTTGGACCAGTCTGATTAATTGAAATTACCAGATTTCCCAGTGGAAATGGACATTTTATGCAAACTCTTTTAATTACATCCTCAGTTCGTATGGCTATAAAGTAGAAAAAATAGTGATGTAGCGTTTCTTTGCACTACTCATTGGACAAAGTTACCTGAAAAGCTACTTTGAAAATTGTCACACAACTGAAAATGTGGCTAAATTAGTAACATCTTTATTCTGTACTTTAGTTCCTAGCGCTGCACATTACATTGACGATAATATGTATAACAATGTTGTGACGACAAAGAGTTGCATGTGCACGTGTACACACATCATTTGCAGAATATAACCTACAAAATAGCAATTTCAGCTTCAATTTTCCCCCTGTATATCACCCGCTTCCGTCCTGTCTCTTCATTACCCCCCCACTCTCACTCTTTTCTGAGTCGCTCTTTGTCTGACAGGGTGCGATGTCATTATCTGAAGGATAGAGAAATGTTCCGGTGTGCTGTCAATTGCTGTCTCTTCCCCATCACCATGGTGCTTTTGTCTCACATTCTGGGTCGCCATCTCTTTCTCGCTGTCTTTTCCCCTTCCTCCTTTTCCTTTATCAATTTTTCAGAAGTAGGATGGACAATTTTGCCATAGCTTGTTTTGGTGGCCGGGGAAATTGCCCAACTATTTGTTAAGCCATTTTTAAAGCTTTTGAAGACGTCACTGATTTTCCTCAATAATAAAGCATTGACTTGAATCCAATTTCCAGAGGCATTTCCAGCTGGATTTTTTCATTAACCAAACATGCAGGTCATATCCTCAGTTTAAATTTAGGTTCGAATTTAGGTTTTGCATTTTGTAAATCAATATGTATCTAAATGATTGTTCTGAGGTAAACTCTAAGGACAGAATCTGTTTTGTGGCAGAGTTTTTTTGAACTTCAAAATGTAATATTTATCAAGTCAAGTCAAGTCATCTTCATTTATATAGCGCTTTTAACAATATAGATTGTTCCAAAGCGGCTAATAGGAAATTAAAGTAACAGAGATTGTTTTGGCTTTATAGCAGCTCTAAAATAAAGTTATTGTCCAGCTAAAGTTAGTTTTGATTGATTCTCTTCCGTCACAACGATCATTAGTTATTAACTTGGTAACACTTTATTTTGATGGTCCCTTTTGAACATTCTGTTAACTATAAGTAACTTTGCAACTACATGTCAACTAACTCTCATTAGAGTATTAGTGTACCGTTCTGCTTAATATCTGCTAACTCTTTATTGTGATGGTCCTCCAACAGACACTCTACTGACTATAAGTAACTTTGCAACTACATATCAACTTAATCTAACCCTAACCCTACCAGTCTACTAATACTCTACTAATACTCTAATGAGAGTTAGTAGACATGTAGGTGCAATGTTACTTCTAGACAACAGAATGTGTTAAAGGGACCATCAAAATAAAGTGAACCATTTTAACAGAAAACTCTTAATTTATATCTCTGATAACAAAGAATATTGTATTAATGATTATTGTAGGCAAAAAGTGTTTGTCTAAAAGTATATTTCAATGAGATAACTCTCGAGATAGTTTTAGAATATTATTGTATGTGGTAATGTTCATGTATTTGGTCTTGGCTATATCTGCTATGCTGCTACTGCTGCTGATTAGAAGTATGGACTTGCTACAGCTATTGGATACACAGACGTGCCTCTGTGAGCATGTAAGATATGCTTCTGCTGCTGCATGTGTAACGGACGTAGGCCAGTAAGAGCTGTGCATGTAAACCTCACTCCCCTTGCCTTAAGAGGCGCGCTAGACTGACTCTAGTTGCTGCGGTCTTTAGCGTCTTTGTTAGCGCGCCTGCTTCCCATGCCAGAGAACTCTGTTCGAACCCCGCTCGGTGTGGGTCGAGTAGGACTGGTTACATTTGGTGCCACTGAGCTTTGAGCGCTGTTGAGCGGAATCGTAAACACCTCTGATTGCTCATTGTGCTTGTGCTTTCAAACGCTTCCGCTCCCACTTTCAAAACGCTTTCAAACACTTCCGTGCGTTGATCATTGTAGCCAATCGCAGTCATATCCGATGAGAGGGGAACACAATGGCCAATCAGAAGTGTTTACGATTCCGCTCAACAGCACTCAAAGCGTCACATTTTTAAAATTTCAGTACTGAAGACTGTATTTTTGACAACACTAAATAGAAATCCAGTGGCAGATCTAGGCAGGTGGAGCTGGGGGAGGTGGAGGGTTTCAGAGGAACTCTGCAAGACTTGGTTACAGCAAATAATGAACCAGTCTATTTAAATGTTAAACAAACAATCTCATTGACTGCAAGTTCAGCAGAGGCTAATTAGCTTGTGCCATGAGGTAATGATGAAAAGGACTTATCAGCCTGCGCCCTCTAGAGTTTCATGACTGAACTAGATATACATATTAATAAATATAATAACGTGATGCTACATTATAGCCAAATTATTATTATTACTTAATCATTTTAAATAATTCATATTTACTGAAATGCAATTTCAACGAAAGTCTACTGGGAAAAGCATTCAAGATGGTTTAAGAAGAAATGTGCAGCTTGTATTTTTTTTAATACTGTTAATACTGTTTAATACTGTTATACTTTCGAAAGCATTTTCCATGTTTAATGCCCTTTAGACTTCAATTATACAGTAAGTTAATTGTTGTAAAAAGTTTTTGGGCTTATTTTAACTCAAAACTTTCCTTTAAATTGATTCAAGTTAAATAATCTGTCAGCACTACTGAAATGTCTGTAAATAAATGTAATGAACATGTTTCCAGCTTCATTTGTTGAAGTAATGAATGACACAGATCCTCCAGTGAAATATATATTTAGAGTACACACGCTTCACTTCATTCTCTTTGTCATTTCTAAAGAACTTTCATGACCCAATACAGTCACACGGATCAAAGGGAAGGCGTGTGATACGTCAGAACTGCGATCTCATATCCAGCTCTCGTGTGAATTCACCAGTTGAATTTTAATGCGAAACTCACACAGCGATTCTTTCCTCCCCTCTTTAACATTTTAATTTCTAGCAGGGCCCAAAGAGACCCCCCTCATCCCACCCATGAAAATGCATTCAGTTATTTGTTTCGGGGTATTTGTTAAAGGCATGCATAAAATATGAAAAAAAAATCTATTCTGTGATGCAAGGCCTCCCACCAAAGTGCAACATTGGCATTTCCATTTAAATTTTTAAAATCCCAAACACTATTTGTGAAAAATGCAAATGCTGTATTAATATTCCACATGAAAGAGGAGCATTAGTCATGGATTATATAATTCAAATGAAAATGTTTTTTATTAGGTAACATTTGCAATAGAGAATAATGGACAAGGCAAAGCGAGGAAAAGAAAAAAACTCGAGCACAGCAGTTTTGCGAGAGACAAGGGAACGCTGCACATCACAACCATGATGACACCTTAAAGAAACCACTGACAGTGAAAAACAACAAGGGGAAAAAAAAAACTCACCCAGGTCCAAGTAACGGCTTTTTCAGTTCAGTTCAGCATTGTTGCGGAGCAGAGCCCAGTACAGGAGCATCACTGATGACACAGTAAAAACTGATTCATAATTAAGTCAGACCAGCCAAGCTTCAAGCTCCCATTATGAGGGCCGAGAATACATGTCCATTAAGAGCCACTTTACGCTGCACTGGGGAGACGCCGCTGCCCTTAATGATGAAGTTAGCTATAATTTAGTCTTGTATATCATGGTCTTTCTTTCTCCCAAATGCAGGCATAATGATTTTATTGATGGAGTCGGAGATCATAGTCTCATAGCCGTGTGTGTATACTTTTTGTACTGTCCAAACTCGTATTTATATTGTCAATGGATTAAAAATTTGTACTGGAATGAATTACAACATATGGAGATTAATTAAATCAAATGAATTGTACATTGCTATATGATCCCAAAATGAGGAAAATTCAGACATAAATATTGTGGCAGACAAAAGCATCAAATAAACAGTTGCTTTAGAATTTAATATTTTAAGCAATCTCACATGAGCGAAAGTGCTGTAAAAACAAACAACACGATTGCTTGTGTGGTATTTCTTTTTATTCAATTAACAAGAAGTTAATAATTAAGGTCACATTTTGAAGGGCGAAATTTGTAGAACAATGGTACATTTGACAGCACTTCGCATTTTAGACATAACATTGCCAGTTATTTTGCCTATTTTCAAAACCATAAAGTCAAAGCTGAAATAAGTGTAGCGCATCTCCAAACAACACAGAATGAATCAGTTGAGGAAATGATTCAATGACTCGTTCATGAAGAGTTGCTGCGATCGTTAAAAAGGATGTTCTATATTATAGTATGGATGTGTGTAGTGTGAATGAAATTCGGATGTAGGCTACTACATACACCATGTTGTCATTGTCATGTGACATATGGTTTTGCTTCACTTCCATTCACAAATCCTGTCCTGTGGCTTCATGGGATAGTAAAATGTCCATTGATTGCACATTTCCGAATCTCACCGGAAGTAGTAGATCATACGGGTACTTTTCGCCCACTGCTTTATGAATACTATGAATTCGGACATACTACTCGGCTCACATTCAGTAGGCATATTCGCACGCAGCGAGTCACTTGTTCATTCCAGGATGAATCAGTGTTTTGAATGAATCATTTAAGTGAATGAGTGAATCACTCACTCAGTCATAAAGATTTTATTTTCTTTATTTAATTTAATCGTATCTAATGAATGGCAAAACATGGTCCAGGACTGCCTCTGATGCCCTCTTCAAAAAATATGTGCATTACATCACTGAGCATGAGCATGAGAGAGAATAGCCTATATATGTTGTGTTTTGAGGATGAAGTTGGTCAGAGGTTGATGACTAAGCACTTTTCAAAATCTAAGTGCATGTTGAAGACAGAGTGGCAGTGACTGAGAGAAAATAAGCGTTAACATGGTAAAATACAGCTTAGGTTGGAACCAGTGTACTTATTAATACTTACTTGGGGTCGGAAGTGGATGGGAAGTCTGACATGTCATGATGATGTCACCCGGTGAGAAATATGACCTACATGCACACACAAAAGAGTGTGCGCGCACGCGATGCTCTCCTACACCACGAACCGTTGGATGGGATGTCATGTCACTTATCTTAAGCAGTGCAGAGATGTGTCAGGAGATGATAACACCGAGTCTGACTGAAAAACGCTGACTGCGTGGATTCATGAACGATCGCCAGGGACCAAACATCTAGAATCACAACACGAATGCCTTTCAAGTTCTGTAAAAGTTTGGGAAGTGAAAATTGAGCTTTGTGCCAAGTTCTTGATTCGCTGCCTCAACACTTGCAACTCTTCATTTGCGAATTTGGAGCGCTTGACAAATTGCACTCAAAGTATTGTGCTCCCAGCTCCGACTAATTACATTTAATTATTTATTACTTCCCATTTTAACTTTAGGTTCTTACTTAACTTTCTCACTTCAGAGTATTAATTTTCAATTTTCATAGTGATTGAACATGTACAAAGTGCACAGTTTTTTTTTAAATGAATTCTGGATTATAACGTGCACTTCCTCCCTTCCACTGAGGCTTAGGGAGCGCGCGCAATCTCTTGATAATGTTGATGAGAGCATTATAGGTAATGACTTCAACAATAGCAACAGTCATACTCATTTTCATTTTCGTGATTGCGTTCAGTCTAACGTAAAGCCCTCCTCTCCTCTGTTTGCACGACGATTCAACTGAGAGCTTCCCTTAAGGGAGCTGCTTCTGATCTCATCCATACTGCATCATTCTGTCAACATGGACGTCTTGTTGCTTCCATTCGCGCTGCGACTACACACTTTCACTTTCCTTCCCTAAAATATTCGCCTTTAAATGCATATGCGTTTTTGTTTGAACCCACAACTGTTTGTCAGCCCCCATTTACAAAGAGGGAACATCTATTTTAAGCTCTGCACCATAGACCAGCCACCCACACGCTGCTAGTGAAGGAGAGAGAGGGAGAAGAAGGAGATAAAAGAATGAGAGAGAGAGAGAGAGAGAGAGAGAGAGAGAGAGAGAGAGAGAGAGAGAGAGAGAGAGAGAGAGAGAGAGAGAGAGAGAGAGACTAGCACATGTTATCAGTGGAGCAGAAGCTCTCGGGGAGAGAAACAGAATGAGGTTTGTGTATGTGTGTCAACAGTTCATCAAAAGCAACAATGCTGTTGGCACAGCAACAGTTTATTTAACAACACATACACACATAGGCAGATGCATTACAGATAGATGATACATTAGATATGATATTTTCCCCAAACAGAAAAGAAACAGGAAACTGAACTGTCCAGAGTTTCCAAAGTCATATGACTTTCTGTCTTCCGAGCTGCACAAAAGGAGACCATTTTCCGTGCTCTTATCCACGCAATTACAATGAATGGGGACTGAAGCTTTCAAGCTTTAAAAAGGATGCAAAATCACCATGAAAGTAGTCGACTTAATAAGAGTTAATAAGAGGGAAAAAAATGTAACATAAAAATGTTATGCAAAATGAATCAAACAAGCTAATTTGTGACATTGAGTATGTGAACTTTTTTGTACAAAAGGTCAGATTTTTTTGCTTCCATAAAGCATGTGATGCTTGGAGCACAAAAGAACAACATTTGAAGACTTCTTTTTCCATGCAATTACAGTGAACAATTGACGCTTGGACCTAAAAAAAAAATTACAAAATCCCCTTAAAAGTATCACTGGCAGTGCAACATCTTAAGAAGTCATAGTGAAAGAAACAGACCAAAATGTATGCTATTTTTTTACAGTCATTTGTTGAAATTGAAATTGGAATTTTCAGTAAATGATTTTGAGCTTTCTTATGACAGATCTTTTCTGGTGCGTTTGTGTCGTCTTCTTTTTTTTGGATTGAAATCTCCATAATTATTTAAATTGTGTGTGTGTGTGTGTGTGTGTGTGGGGGGGGGGGTATATATAAAAAGAATATTTGTCAAAATTTCCTTTTGTTTTCCACATCAAGAAAGAAACTCATACAGGTTTGCAACAACATGAGGGGGATTAAATGAGGACAGAATCTATTTTTGGGTGAACTATCCCTGAACAGTCCTCTTAGGCACTATTTAAGGGGGTCTCAGCTCCAGAAGGTAGACTATGACTATGTGTATGAGTCTGTGTGCTTGTTCCTATCTTCACATCACTCTATAACCACCAGGAAAATGACACATGCAGTTTGACACATGCAGTGAGTGTTCCTCACTGTGCATTTCAGCACCACGGACAGCAGAACACGCTCAGCACTGACCATGATTGCAGCCCTCACCAAGCCTCATTTTGTCCTCAAGTGCTTTCAGATTGCCTTCAACCACTGTCTGTCCATCTATCTGACTGCTCTCTCACTCTGTCCACTGTACGGCAGAAAAAGAAGGAAAGACTGTTTTCTCTCTTGACAAGTGTATGCATAAAAATTTGATTGACTAAGTATATAAAGTGCTCAGCAGCAGGACGGTTCTAGGATCAGGGGGTATTCGGGGCTCAGTCCAGACATCTGTGAGTGCATATGGGGTCATTCTTTGAATTTCTGGAATATTATACACTTTCTTTTTCATTTTTTATGAAGTAAATCTTTCAGTATTACTGGAGCAAAAAGATTTGTCTAACCTTCTCAGCCTCAAAACCACCTTAAGGTCAAAAGTTGTGTATTTTTATCACCGTGTAGTGGGGTTCAGAAGTTTGAGACCACATTGAAAATCTGGGCTATATATATATATATATATATATATATAAAGCAAAATTGGTTTTGAAGATCCTTTTGGCCTTTTTTGACCAAAACACATTGGACACAGCTTTATAATATAATTGGATTGTTTTTTTTTTTTTGTTTTTTTTTTTGTTTTTTTTTTGCAGTTCTATTTAAAAGTTAGCTGGCTGTTACAGCAAGTACGTCTTTGAGAAAAAAAATAAATAGTATGGCTTTGCCAAACTTTGCAAGGCTTATGGCACCATGCCTTCATAAAAGAGTTTTGCAAGAACCACAAATGGCCAGGCTTGTGTTTTAGAGTTTGCCAAAAAGAAAAAATTATTCTACGAGCACAGGTAGTGAAGGCACAAAATACCTTTTTGTTTTCAGAATTAAATCTGTGAAATATTTAGTGCTTAAAACATATGCACAGTTGAAAAAAAAGTCAAAAAACGTTTATTTTGTTTTGTTAAGTTGTTTATTTAAATGTCCTGCCGGCTTTTTCTTTTTCTTCAGAATAAGCTACGTGCCAGATTTTATGCCAATAGTCAGGAGTCTGTTTTGCGAGATTGGATATGAAGTATGTAGCAGCTCTGAATTGTTTTATAGTGGCCAAGAAAAAAAAAGAAAAAAAAAAAAAAAAAGGGCACAAAATGTTACTGGGAAAGACAAGGTAATAAAAACATTCAGAAGCACACCCTAGTGCTGCCCATCTTGTCTGTCTCTGGATGGTGAGTGACTGAGTGCAGCTCCATGATTCAATATGGAAAAATATTCAGTCCCATTGTTTTGATGTCTATTCATGTTATGCTGCCAATATTCTTTGCATGCTATGCATCATATGCACAGTGTACTGAATACATTAGAGTATCAAATATTCATATCGGTGTTCGAATGTGTGTGGATGTTCATGCCACACATTTTATATGTTTAGTTTGTGTGCTATCTTTGCATTTTCAGGGTTTGTGTGACCTAAAGGTCCATGTGAGCAATGTTGGGGGGAGCTACTTGCCAAACTGTTCGTGATTTAAAGTAGGTAAACTACAGTCAAGGTACTATTGATGAGTGAGTGAGTGAGTGAATTAATGAATGAATGAATTTAGTTTGTTTGATTGCTTGCATTGCCAATATTATTTTATTTGAATTGGCCACACCCAAGAGAATGTTGAATTTCAATTTCAATGGTAATATCAGAAGAGGAGTTTATATTGTAATTAAAATGTTTATTATTTCAACACAAGTGGAGCGGGGTAATAATTCCATCCTTCATTTAGACTTAACTATGGCTATTCATTCCATGATATGTAGAATACATTCTTTCTCTGCTAATTAGAAACATTTTCTTTTAAACTAAGTTCTGTCAAAACAATTAACATAGCCATATTTTAATTCTGACATATAGCACCACAAATTGTCTGCCACATTGTTTTCAGATGTTAAAATTATAAACATTGACATCCAAATTTGAATTATTTATCATTTAATATATTCAATAAAGTATTATGATCTTTTAAATGATTATGAGCATAGGCCTACTAAGAAAAGAAAAAAATACTTTTAAATGAGAATTTTTAAATTATCTCTACATTCTGTTTGCTATACCTCAGCTACTCTAATTGAAGAGTTGCTGTACTCTAACCATAGACTGTAAAAAAAGATGGACGACGCCCCTTCGCTCTCTTCCATTGATGAGAACTGAAGCCGCCAGAGTCCCGATATGGCGCTGACATATTGGAACTTGAGTCTGCGCAGTAGCGATTTCGGGACCAGACCTGCGCAGTCGTGAGCAGGAAGTAAAGCCGCGAAATCAACGCTCCGCCCTCACTCTCGCAGGGAAAGTGCATTCTGCACACTTTTTAAAAAATTGATTGCAGTACGACAAGAGGCTTGTTAAAATAAAGTAAATACAATCTCCTCAGTCCTCCGAAGATCCCGAAAAAAATGTCCGTTGGTGCTTCAGTGACTACTTCGCTCGGAGAACCTGTCAATCACAGCTGTCAATCATGACGTTACACCACCGCATCACGTAACTAACTAAAAAACAACTTATTTTTGAAACAGACACTTGAACTTACATCAGCGTGATGAAAACGACAGCAAATGAAAGAAACCACCTTTGGAAAAAAGATATTTGAAGTGTAATTTAATTGTTTAGTTGGTCTCGCGTCCCGTTGAATAACACGGGGAGGAGGGGCTTATGACCTATACTAGGACCAGTCACCGGGGGGCGATCGAGACGTTTTGGCTTCACTTTTCAGGGCTTGTGCGGCACGCTTGACTCTAACAGAAGCTGAACTCTAATATTTGACCTTAATGTAATTAATATTCATTAGCCATTTCATGACATAAGCATGTCCCCAACCTCCACACTTCAAAACTATTTCTTGGCCACATATTAATATAAACTGAAGCACATGGAATTGCCTATATCGTTCGAAGGCCGGATAACATAATTTTAATAGTGTTCTGCCACTCAGACCTTCATTCATCCTTCACACATCCTCATTTCAGATGCATTTTCTTTCATTTTCCTTTCATTTTCCCTTGCGTTTTGCACACCTGTTCTGCAGAGGTGTGGCATCAAACTGAAGATTCACCCCGTCTCCTCAAGGCCACCTTTAACATGTGCCTCAACGTGAGGCAGAATCCTGTTTGTGGGCGGTCGGACCTGCGGAGATGGAATCCTCTATTGGAGATTGGTTTTGGAATTTGAATGGAAGTGTTGGACCCGCGGCTTGAATTGGTGAGATTGAAGTGAGATGGGTTTTAGAGGATGAGGTGGAGATGAGGTTGACCTTGACCTTTTTATCCCTCCCATCTCGACGGCACTTCCTTTTGTCCCGCCACCGCAAATGTACTTTTAACATTGAGCCTGAGAGTTAGTCTTTTTACATCTATATGTCTTTTTATCCTCTGTCTCTCTCTGCTTTCTCTCTCTCTCTCTCTCTCTCTCTCTCTCTCTCTCTCTCTCTCTCTCTCTCTCTCTCTCTCTCTCTCTCTCTCGCTGTTTCTTTCTCACTGTCTGTGTGTGTGTGTGGTCATGGTAAACCCTACATTATGGGGACAAAAATGTCCCCCCAAAAAAATGTCAATATCCAAATCCCTTGTCCTTGTGGGGACATTTTTTGGTCCCCATGAGGAAAACAGCTTATAAATCACACTAAGAGATATTTTTTGAAAATGTAAAAATGCAGAAAGTTTTCTAGGTTTAGGGGTAGGGGATAGAATATACAGTTTGTACAGTATAAAAATTATTATGTCTATGGAATGTCCCCATAAAACTTGAAAACCGTGTGTGTGTGTGTGTGTGTGTGTGTGTGTGTGTGTGTGTGTGTGTGTGTGTGTGTGTGTGTGTGTGTGTGTGAGATGATGCATAAAGGGTCCTCTGTGCCCCTGGACTGACGTTATACATGAAGAAGTCAACCATTCAGAGTGAGTCAGATTTCCTGATTCATAGCCAAGACCATGTCGCCTTGAGACACTATTGCACATGAGAGAGTGTGTGGGGGTGTGCATGTAGTATGATGTAATAGAGTGCATGTGTTTCCATTCTTATATTTTTTACAAAACCCTTAAACAATGGCAAAGGTCCTGACTAAACAGGTTACGGCACTTTACTGCACATCATGAAAAAGGCTCTCTCATATCGTTTTGACCTCCTTTCACATGTTTCTTTAACTCTCAGTTTATCCCCAGACCTCATTTTGGAGAATTCCGTAAGGATGATGTTCTCAGTTGGTTTTGCTTCACAGTCTCAGATATCAATTGCTGACTGGATGACCCAATAAGTTGTATATAAAATGTTATTCTATTATGTACATTATTTTGTGAATGCATGGGCAATAGTGTGTAACAATAATGTACTGTAACCAGCCATATTAGGCCAAATATTGAATTAGCATTAGTTATATTTGAAAGATACATTTGCAGCAGGAAAAAAGAGGTAGTTTGAATGCAGTGCTTTGGTGTCACCAGCAAAAGTCAGAGAAATATGCTATTGTTCAAAAGTTTGGGGTCATTTTTAAAAATAAATTAACATTTTATTCAGCAGAAATGCATTACATTGATTAAAAGCAACTGTAAAGGCTTTCACTTTGTTACAAAATATTTCTATTTCAAATCAATGCTGTTCTTATGAACTTCATATTCATTAAAGAATCATGACAAAAAAGTCTTTCACAAAAAAATAAAGCAGCACAACAGTTTTCAATGTTTTTTTTTTTAGCATCAAATCAGCATATTAGAATGATTTCTGAATGTGACAATGAAGACTGGATTAGTGATGCTGTTATACAGTTTATGTAAAAATAAAAATAAAAAATAAATACAAAAATTCATAATATTTCACAATATTGCTGTTTTTACTATTTTGATCAAATAATGCAGCCTTAGAGAGCATAAGAGACTTCTATCAAAATATTAAAAATCTTACTGACCCCAAACTTTTGACTGGTATTGTAGATGGAAAAATGAATGTAAGGAAGATTCTCTATTTAATATATGGCATCATCACTGTCTGTCTTGAATACTGAACATTTAATTATCTTAGTCAAGAATCTAAGGATATCAAATGATATACTTCATGTATAAGACTTATAAAATTCAACAATTTCAATCTATATGACAGCAATGATATTGTAATATTTGCAAGTCAAGTCACCTTTATTTATATAGCACTTTATACAATACAGCTTTGCAGGGATAAACAGAAAAATAATGATTCAGCGATGCAAACAGAGTTTAATTCTGCTGCAAGAAAGAAAATAGTGTCATTGTTCAGCTGAGGTCAGTTCAGTGTTGATTCAGTTCCAATCAATAACAAGATCATAAAATATGAAATGAGTTCAATTCAGCTATAAAGCAGCTCTGTAGAAAACAGTGATGCCGTTGTCCAGCTCAGTTCAGTTCTCATCCGTATAGCACACAATGCACACATAAGATTGAAATTATCTCCAAAACAACATCTTAGCGGTTCAAGGTGAATTCATTGAAGAAAACCGTGGGAGAAGAAAGAGAATAAGAAAGTATGAGTGATTTTAATACAGCACTGCCTTGCGAACACTGTAATTTCACCTGAGGTGAAGTGGAACGCAAGTATTTGTTTTCGCAAGACAGCAAAGAAAGCCACTACAAGCCGGTACAAACATTCTAAAGAACATTTTTGAAAAAAAAGTCCACGGTTGATCGCCCAGAGAGCTCTTTCTGCTTTCTGCATGCATAAGAGGCCTACTCATCAAATTCTGGTGGAAGTGTTCAGTGAGATGGAGCCCAATTCTGCCAAGGTACATCAGTATACTAGATCTGTCAGCAGGCTGCATGCAGCAGACTTCTTGCATGACCTGCAGCTCACTCTATTGTCACATCCTGTATTGCCCTTCGGGTGAAGAACTCTGATTGGCCGAGGCGGGTACACCCAGGCTGTCACATGCTCCTGGGGAGTGTGAATCGGCCTCGGGCTAGAAGAGGGGGTGCATGCAAACAGGTAGAGCACAGACAGCTCTGACCCCGGGGGGAGGTCACATATACACGCGTTCATTCACACATACACATACACATACATATGCATAACAGTAGAGTGTAGAAAAAGACATGCAAGACAGAAAGTGAAAAAGTGTATCGACTGGCATAGTTCACCCAAAAATATATATATATTTTAATTATTTACTTATCATGTATGCTGGCAGTTTTGTGTGGAAAAATAGAGTGATAACCTAAATGTGTTGGATACGCTTTGGTTTGAAATCAATTTCAAGTGGTGTCTAGCTTCAATGGTGTCAAAATGAGGTTAGCTCAAAGCGCTAACAAAGGGAAAGCCATGTTTAACACTATAAAATTACCAATTGTCTACCGCAAATGCAATGAAAGGCACATGCATACAGTTGTAATCATAATTATTGAACCCCCCATTGTAAATCAGGTTTATTGGCAAACTTTACAGACTTTCAGCTGATTGCAATGAACAAATCAAACAAAAGTAATTGAAATAGCTCAACGGTTTCCCCAAATTCAACTGAAAATGCAAATTTTTAATGACTTCTGACCCCAAATTTTTGAACAGTAGTGTTTATGTATAATGCACAAGTTATATGGACTACTTTTATGACAATTTTGTATTTGTTTTTTTCTTGGCAGCCCCAGTCCTCACTCAGTTTTGATTTTAGTGAAAAGAGTTTCCAGAATGTTCTTTTTTAATTTTTTTTTAAATCATATGGGTTTGACAATATTTAACAATATATAACATGACAGTCAGTAAATTATGACTACAATTTCATTTTTGGATAAACTGTCCCTTTAAATCCCACCATCTTCGAATAAGACCATTTCCAGCCACCTTGATAGTGTAATAACCTCTCAATGCAAAGTGAAAGCAAGAGCACATTATCACTACAAAGAGTGCTGAATCACAAAGTATGACTGTCCGTTTCTTTAGCACCATGGTTTTATTATCTCTCCCATTATGCTAGCATTTAATAAACCCTGAGGATGCAAGAGAGGGAAAGGGAGAAAAAGATATGGCCTTGGTTAGTAGGAAAGGCTTTTGTTTTCTAAATCACATATTTCTTTGCCCTCTCTCTCTCTCTTTCTCTCTCTCTCTTATCAGGATGACAAGTGCCATACCATCCTGTGAGATGTGCCAAGACAGAATGAGCATCTGTCAAAACACGTCGGTCCCAGCGGACGCTTCGCTGATGGACGCAGACATGCAGGAGAGAAAAAGATAGACGGAAAGAGAGGGAGATGGACAAGGGATGGCTGAAAAGAGTGGTGAATGATTTGGATGGGTGGGGTCTCGTCCTCACCTGCTGCGCCCACCAGCATCCTTGAACCCTGTTTCACCTCCAGCGCTGCGAGGGGTGGACGCAAAGGTCCTCCACATTGTGTCTTCTCTTTCTCTTTCCATTTTGATTGTGCATGCTTACAAGCATACTAATGAACTCAACAATAGCGAATCGAGAGAGAACAAGAAGAGAAATGGAAATGAATGCTGCGGCTGAAAATACAAATAAGTAAAAACAACACATTTGTTTTTTCTTTGCACTCCAATGCATCTATTCAAGAGCCAAGGCATTTGAATTGCAAAGGACTATTAAATATTGCTTTTGCAAATGCAACAGTAGGACAAATTAATTCATTCCCACTGCATGTTTTTCCCCCTTCATGCTAAACTTGAATCCATTTTAACAGGTCCACTCGCTCTTATCTCCAGACAAACCAGTGGAAGATGACCCAGTGGATTTCTTGCAGGTTGTTCTCAAGAGTTTCCAGTGGTAACTTTGTCTTAAAATAAATATAAATATACTTAAATAAAAAAAATTTTTGACACACTTAGAATGGAGCTATAAATATATGTAATTATCAGTATCAGTTTTGTCTTTATTTTCTAAATCTAAATCCCTAAAGCAAAACAAATTGACTTAAACCATTCACAACACGTATTAAGACTTAAAAAAAAAAAAAAAGTATTCCAAGCAACAAATAAACAAAATTATGTAAGGGATAATGTATAGCGAGGCGGTTGTTATAGCGAATAACAACCCCGACAGGCTGTCGCGTCGGGGTCTTGAATCAGCCTGAAGGGGTTGTTATTCGCTATAACAACCGCCTCGCTATACATTATCCCGCTTATTACATGGCTACCTTCAAAATAAATAAATAATTTGACACAAAATATTGATTTAAAAAGGAGTTTATTGATTTAAAAACGATTGTATTGCTTCCGCTAAAGAAAATAGTCCGATCCACATCCATAGCAACGCTCTGTTTTTCATGGCAACGGTGTGTTATACTTCGCAGCGGTCTGTTATCAAGAAATAACAGACCGCATTCTACATTGAAATTCAACCAAGCCATGTAATAAAAAATAAATAAATGTGTTAACACTATAAATATATTTTGTTAAAAAGACTTTTAAAGAGAAATGAACACTTTTATTCAGCAAGGATGCTTTAAATTGATCAAGTGAGTAATAGACATTTATGATGTTACAACAATTTCAAATTAATGATGTTCTTTTAAACTCTCTATACATCAAAGAATCCTGAGAAAAATATGAAACTGTTTTCAACTTTGATAAGAAATGTTTCTTGAGTAGCAAATCAGCATGAATTATTTCTGAAGGATCATGTGAAGAAGTAATGCAGCTGAAAATTCAATATTTTACATTTTTAAATATTTTAAAATTGAAAGCAGTTTTAAATTGTAGTAATATACTGATTTTACTGTATTTTTGATCAAACAAATGTTGCTTTCGTGAGCATAAGAGACTTTTCAAAACAGATTTTCAAAATACTGGTCCCAAACCTTTTAACAGCGGTGCATATTTGCTGAAAGCTGTTACGTTTTGGCTGTGTTGAGTAAAGAAGGTGAGGATCGAGAAAAGAAAAGAGGAAATAAACACAGGAAAATCAGAACAATATAATATAACAGGAACAGAACAGAGTCTCTGAAATGAAATCAACCAAATTAGCAATGACAAAAACAAGTTTCAATATATTATGCAATATATCGCATAAATGTTTTGATGCTTTTAGTGGAAAATTAGACAAATACTGATTAACATGGTATGATTTGTGTATTTTATCAAATCAATGTTGATTATACAGCCTTAAATAATTTGCTCTTCTCCTTAAAACAGCTGTGAACTACCTGTTGCAACATGGACTTTGCAAGTTTGTGAGTACTGTATCTCACTTCTCTACTGCCTCTATGAAAATAAAGTGACAAAAAAGAAAAACATTTGAAAAACTAGAGTAAAATTTGTTTTTGCACTTTGAATGACACTTAAAGGGGCAGCTTGGTTACAACATCAGCAGTTTAGTAAAGGTAAAGCTGCATGCTAGGATTCTCATAGTGTTTCCGCTGCATGTGCTGACTCTGTTCCTGATGGCCACAGGCAACTCAGGCTAAATGCACAGTGGGAGATCTCCTAAAAAGACAAAGTTACATTACCAATGCAAACACTAAGTAAAGCACACCACGCTGGAAGCGTTAATTACGCTCCCAGACACTCCGCTGCACCGCTAACGTTCACAGCATCACCCGGATTTATGCGAGAATGTGTCGTTTATTTGTAGAATGACCCTTTCAATCATTCATCCGTTCATTCATTTTTTGTTATTTACAGATTGAGGGATAAATGCGCCGCCATCTGGAAGCAACAGGCGTCCCCTGATGTCGTGCCCTTGACAAGATCATGGCAAGAAAGTCTATAATCTAAAGTTGAGCACGGCTTTTGCAACCCGCTGTTTACATTGGCGCTGATTGAGCCGATCGGAGCCGACCCTGAGGCGGCGAGACTTATCATTCACCGCAGAGGACCCGAGAACTGACAGAAGCCTTTCCTTTTTTCCCCCCCAAGCAAATTACAGCCAGGTACACTAAATGTTCCCATCATCTCACACCTGCAATACAAAGACAAACAGGGGACTTTTTCTCTCTCTCTCTTGCTCTCTCTGCAGGTCTGCTAGACCCTGCTTCATTAGACGTGCAGCTGTTGAGTAGAAAGGCAGTAGAATGAGAGAGAGAACCCATGAGAGGTTAGCAGACATGTGACAGATGAAGAGAGAGAGAGAGAGAGAGAGAGAGAGAGAGAGAAAGGGAGGGAGGAAAACTAACAATGGCCTGTCATTCTGAGCGGCTGCCAAGCGATGCCCATAATTGATTGCTCGTCCCATTTTCAAAAGCTTTCTAGACACAGACACACGCACACACACACGCTGTTTGAACATAGACTATAGTAATAGAGGATGAATCAGTGCAAATCACAGACTCACACACCGTGAATTTGTGAAATGGAATATTTAGGTTTATAAAGGACAGTTCTGACTCTACATTCTGATTGGATGAACCGTGTTTGAGGCCGTTATGATGAGGATAAATGCACACCTGTGACTGCACATTCTACATCAAATCACAGAGTTGGATAGTTGCTCAGCAACTGTAAATAGCCTGTAAAGTATCTGTAAAGATATATGTTCTTTTGCGAAAGAATAGTTTACTTTGATGTTAAAATAAAAATTTGGTCATTCTAAACCTGTACAGTATGACTTTTTGGTGTGTGAAACACAAAAGGAGTTATTTTGAACAGCACCTACAATGAAAGTCAGTGGGTCCAAAACAACATTTTGGCCATTTTACACAGAACACATACAGGAAGTGACAAACTGTGGCCCACACAGCAAAAGCTAAAATATTTTAGACTTTCTCAAGATAAAAATATAAAAATTTTCCTCACGTAGCAGCCATGTCGATCCAGTCTTCACAACCAATATAAGAATATTTTATTGCTCTAAGAAGAGGGCTTGGGTGTGTGTCAGTTTATAGGTAAATTTTAAGTGAATAACACAATTTTATTGTATGCTAATTTGCACTATATTTGATATTTTATTCTTAGTATATATAGTACACATCATTAAAAACGTTTCAAAATGGGACTTTTATTATGTATTTTATTTATATTGAAGTCACAATGTAACAAAAATAAAAAAAAATGTAGGGCGGGGTCTTGGTTCAGTATGTCATCCAGTGATTGCAAGTTTGTGGTTGGAAAAAAAAAAAAAAAAAAAAAACAGCCGGTGGGGTTTTTTATGGACGAAATGATTGGAGAAGTCCGCCATATGTCATCAGACAGAAGTCTGTTGATTCACTGGAAGATCATGTCATGACATTTTGATTACTAATTTCAGTCAATACATTTTTTATTTTAAATTAAACATGCATGGATGAATTGTTCACTGTGAAAAGTTCAACTTCATGCTGTAATCATTAGAAATTTTTATTGCACATTAAATCAAAATTTGTATTAACTTTATTGAACATTGTCTTTTATTATATTGCTTGTTTTGTTATTTGCCATGTTATCAACAGGTCCATAAAATCCATTTCTCAAACGCTCTCAGCCCCGTACATCATAAACTGACACCCGTGTTTAGTGAAAAGGAGAAGACATGAAGATGTTTTTGTATCTGTGTTTGGTTGCGAGGGGTCAGCAAGCATGGAGGCTAGTTTGTGCACTATTGGATGACTTAGCCTGCAGCTCTCTAAAGGGATGTCGAAATCTCCCAACCATATACCTGCTTTAATGCTGTCTGACATGCCCGGGCCTCAAAGAACGAGCCTGCAGCTCAGGTAAGTCTCTGTTAGCCATCCGTACGCACGCACACAAACACACATGCCAGGGGAACGCATGCCAACGTACACACACACACACTCTCTCTCTCTCGCTCCGTCTCTCTCCTCTGGCTTTCCCTGTAGCTCTCTGGCAGTTTTGCGTCAGTGCTGGAACCGCAGGGACGGTTGACATTTCAGTCTGGCTATGTTTCCAGTCCCTGTGATCAGAGCCATGCTGCCTCTACGAACTTAAAGGTCACAGCTTGTTGTTTGTCAAAATTTCTAGAAAAAATAAATAAAAAAGGTAAATCGTGAGCGTGTGTTCTGGCAAACAGTGCATCATATTCTCTGTGATTTTAATGCACAATATGATTTGCTTCCAAAATAATTATACCCCAGTAGCCTACATAAAAGCGGGCCAAACAGAGCTTCCCACGTCGTAATGAGATTGAAACTGCAAAGTTAAACACAGTTGTGTAAAAAAACATTGCCTTCAGCTTTTAATTTGAACATTTCCTTAGTATGAAATATTTTGTACCCATTGTTTAAAAGTATTTTACTCTGTGCCTTGCAGGTTATGGTCTTTTAATCAGCGATGAAACTCTTTTACTTACATGACAATTTGATCAGTTCTCTCTTTTTCCTCTGTTGTAAAGTTTTAAAGTCTAGGAAACTAGTATTAACGATAATTCTGATTACATTACACATTACACATTGATATGGAATAACACGATTCTCCATTTTGGATGCTTTAAATTACGTTGCATCATTTAAATATCTATTCTGATTGGTCGGTTTGTTGATGAGAGGAGCCTTTGCTGTCGGCCTCCTCCAACATTTACAGTAGCAGTGATTAAAAGCAAAGTCACTGTATAGCGACATTGTTTTGTCTTTATCTGAGGCTGAGACTTGGGTCTTATGGACAGGTCTGAGGCAGTGTGAATTCATCTATAATTCACCTTTATTTTTCAACATTCTTTTGATATTGTCAGTCATAAAACCTCTGAGGTACATTTACTACTTCCTTTAACATATTTGAGCAAAATTACACATATTTAATCAGTCCTCTATGCACATTTACTCCAGCATTATTCAGACGAGGTTCAAACTCACACTTCAAACATTGATTTAGTCAAAAAAGGAATAAAAACTGCACATCATCCACAAAGCTCTGAGACATTTCTGTGTGTGTCCTCTTAAGCTCTGCTGCAGGTCTGGGATGATTTTTCTGGAATGGTTTCAAAGCCTCTTCTGTTGCCTCCAACTCACCCCAGTAGGTCCCGCTGGAAGACTTGGGGATGAAGCAGTGCTCTCTTCAAACAAGAAGGCAGGGAAAATCTTTGTGTGCAAGTGTGTTTGGAGATGAGATGGAAGACGTTTATCTTTGAGGTTGTTTACGGACAACAGTTTGTCAGAGGAACACACACACACAGTCTTCTCTCCAGCATGGTATCTTTTTCCTCTCTTCGCTCATTATTCTTGCAGAGAGCAGATGCATGGAGCTACGATGTGAAAGAGAGGGAAAAGCGAGCGAATGGACCACAGTCTTTAGGACGAGATCTTCAAGCACTCCCTGGAGGTTCTCTCTGTCCTTCTGCTTCGCTAAAAATATGACTTGTCATATATCATCTGCCTCGATTTCTCCTCTTCCACTCGTTGAGTGTGGCCCTGAACAGGATGAGATAATCTGTGCATGTGCTTGAAACAAGCATGGACCCTTCACCAATGCACACCGCTCCTCTTTCGTACACCCAGTAGGCCTACTCATTAGTTTAATATCTGTTGCTCATACATAATCAGTCCTTTGGGAAAGAGAGTTGCATGGAACACCTGTTTGACAGGCTGAATCTCGAACATTGTTCCCAAAAGCAATACATTAGCGTGTTGCAGCCCGATGGTCTAAAGTACTCTGCCATCAGCAGGGGGTCTGTTTGCTGCCTTTGTATATGCCTGTTACAGGAAGAGATTATATCCTTATAAAGACTTAACATAATATTATGACAAATTTAGGGAGCAAATAGTTAATAGCAGAAAAAAGCAAATTGCATTAAGCAAACAGTAAAAAAAATAAAAAAAATAAAAATCAACACAAACCCTACAACATGACATATCTCAGTACAGTATATTTGCGGCAAGTTTGTAACATCTGGATCGGTGGCATTTTGAATAAACCACACTCAGATTGTGACACTCAGAACAGATAAACAACAAAAATGGTCTATAAAATCATCTGAGGTATATCAACAGTTCTGGATGAACCACAGTAAACAGTTAACAAGTTTTACAAGTATATCTGCCATATGTGCTGCCATATCTTCATTTGTGCAGTGCAAAACAGAACAGCTGTAATAAGATTCATGATCCCTGGAAATGGAAGTGATAGCCTACAGATAATCTATCTATCTATCTATCTATCTATCTATCTATCTATCTATCTATCTATCTATCTATCTATCTATCTATCTATCTATCTATCTATCTATCTATCTATCTTATCTGTATATATCATCTATTATATATGTCAATTGAATGCGATGAGCTAGTAATCACTATTTACTATTAAATTATTATTTTTTACGACTCCAGAAGTGGGAAGCGGGAAATTCCCGATAGCACGTGAACGCATGCATGCGCATCCTTTACGCATATACCTTATAACCAATCAGTTGTCAGAGCTGACCATGTAAGCCAATCAGCTTCCAGTAGGCCTATCACCCGCCTGTTGACAGAAACTTTTGAATTTGGCCACCACAGTATCGATTAAATACAAATTAAAGTATCTGTAAACAAGTAAAACCGAACGACAGGGACATATACATTTTCCATAATAGATTATGAAGTACATCTTCGAATAGGTGAGTAGATAAGATGGAATGGGGCTTTTCATTCACGTAAAAATGTTTATCATCATCATATTCTGTATATGACGCTGCGTGATATTCACAAGGTCTTTGGAGAGACATTAATAACATGTCGTCATTCATTATCAGGACTGTTTCGGAATGTCAGTAGGGATATTATATGTTTATGTTAGCATAATTATCAACAACTGTATAAAAATAAGCCATCTACAACCGTTTATTTGTTTGATTAATATTGATTTGCATATCAGCCTCCCCTCAAAAATTCCCCTGCTGGCCGCAGCTGTTGCAGTCAAGTTTTTTGATTAAATTTTGAATTTATATTTGAGTCAGTCTGAGCATAACTGAGCCAATCCAGATTGTAAACGTCTGTCAAAAGTCTGTTTCTGCAAGACTAACAAGACCCTATATTAATACAAAATAATATATAAAATAGTTTCTGCATATGAGAGAAGCCTCAAATGATGATTAGGTCTGAGTCAAATATGCTTTCTTCACTATACACTTTTCCCAATGCATACACATAGGCAAACACAAATGCTCAAATTGCTGTGCTAACCATTATTGTGGCATAAAGAATGGCTGTCGTTATTTATGGGGGTATGAGCCTTACATTTATTTGCACATTTATTAATGAATGCGTTTTTGCAACATCATTCAATGAGTAATGCACCAACCACGGTCCCATATGGTACAGGAAAGCTAAATATTACATTTCACCCTCTGTGCAAAACATTCAGTAGCTAACAAATTCTAGTATGTACAGCCAAATTGCATTCCTTGTGTGGAGGAAAAGTATTAAAGATTCATATTTGCATTTTTGGCTGGAAAGATTGAACTTTTGAACAGAAGTTTCAATCTCCCTGGGTATCTCTAACCTGTTAAAATGCGGCCAGAAATCTGAGTTTACAATCTGTCCAGAAAAATAAAGAGCGATAAAAGCCCGGGGCAGGCCATCCGTGTTTATAACTGCATGTATTTCCTCGTTTTATTAGCAGAGATAATCTAATCCATAAGACACAGAAATGCCCTGATAGGACATTTGGTTTTGTTTTTCTTTGTATGTACACACACACACACACACATTTTAAATATAGCCTATTGAAATGTAATATTATGTAGAACATGTTATATTTTACATATTATGTTATTATATTATTATACACGCTGTTAAAAAAATGTGTATAATAATATAATAACATAATATTATGTTAACCCATATAACCCATATGTTTGAGTCAGAACTTAGTGACAACTCGTGGATACTAGGCTAAATCTGTGTCTATGCATATATAAGTCACGCTCTTATTTCATTGGTTCTTTCGATTCCAAATTTAGTTCATGTCAACACATGCATAAATCCCAGAACCTTAAATTATATGACATTTATTTGGGAGGCGAATATAAATCCTTCTTAATCCAATGCATTTAGGGGGGATTGACTAAGAATGTATTGTGCCTCGCTGGTGTTGGTGAATCAGCGAGGGTGAGTTGAGGTGTACCACTGCTCTGGGTTTATTGAGAGCTTATCTATTGGCTCAGAGTGGTTTGTTTCCCAGCAGCATACTTTCACCGGGGTGTATGCTTCTGTTCGCGTGCGGTATGACACCTGGTGACTGCGTGTCCGTGTGTGTGTGTGTGTGTGTGTGTGTGTGTCTATATTTACTGTTCACCAGATGAGCTTTGATCAGGAGATGGACCATAGAATTGAGGTGGGAGGTTGGTTGGTGTGTGTGTGTGTGTGCGCGGCTTATTGGGAATTTGAAGTGTGATTGACAGGGGAGAAGTCTATTAGCTGAGATTGTTAACTCCAGGGCACAGTAGAGGCTGTTATCGGCTGCAGACAGCCGTGAAAGGGCCCGGCTGATTCACAGGAAAGCCATTGTGCATTTCAAAGGTGTTGTCTGAGTGATTCGGGTCTGGGCTGACACCACAGAGAGGCAGAGAGCGGCGAAAACACAGGAGAGAATGTGCTGGAATCCACAATGATCAATGGACGTTTAGACATCCCCATATACCCCCCTCTCCCTCCGGACTGCCGTCTCTCAGAGGAACTAGTGTGACAGTCGTGGATAGGCTAGGGTGAAAGGAGAGCTAAATGTTTAAAGTTAAACTGGAGTGATTGAGGCGGTTTGTCTGGCTGCCTGCTCGCATTGGTGTGTGGGCTGTGATTGGCATTACATTGGAGTCATCCTTCTCTAGGATGGCAGCTTGTGTCTGACTTATGTTCGCGGTAGTTTGTCCATAAGTGTGAATTTGTGTGTATGAGGTGCATTGGTGGCAGACTTCAAAGTCTCCTCTTTTTTTTTTTTTTTGGTAATGATATTATCTTGAACAAATCGTTCTTTTGAGCGTGATCTTCTCATTGAATCTGGTTTACAAAATTGGTCTGAAAGGTTGTGTTCACATTTAAACATTGATCAGCGAACATAACCTGGCGCGCAAGATCAAACCTCATTGGTTCTTGCAAAAGCTCAAACGTGCTGCTTAACACGAGGATGAACTTCATTGGTTCTCGCACGTCAAGCGAACATGCTTGAGCTTCCGTTTACCGACTGATGTGTCAGTTGATGAATGTTTATATGTGAATAAAAGCCTAAATTCAATCTGTTCATCATATAAAGCGATTGAGTCTCTTAAAAAATTTTTTTACTAAACCGCTCAATTCATATGGATTAGATTTATGATCTCTTTATGAACTTTTTGAAGCGCCAAAGTGGTAGTTGCGTAGCTGCCATTGGAGGGACAGAAATCTCTCAGATTTCATCAAAAAGATTTTTGTGTTTGAAGATGAATGAAAGTCTTATTGGTTTGGAAAAACATCAGGGTGAGTAAATGATGACAGAATTTTCACTTTTTGGGTGAACTAACCCTTTAATTGGTGCCTCAGTTCACATCACATTCACACCGGTGTGTTTAGGAAGCCAAACAATTTACAATTTAAATAGCCTACTTATTATTATCATCATTATTATCATTATACTGTCAATGTTTTGTCATTTATCAGCTGAAATTAAGTGTATTCAACAATATCGTTACTGTCTGTCATTATCATTATAGTTTGGACTTCCCTATTCTCATTGAATTAGAACTACTATTATTAAAACTTTATAGTTATAGTTTTGGAGGTTTGGTCATTGGTATGAATGGCCACAAATCACTGATTCATTGACAGGTTTGGGTTATACTGAAATACAAAGGCGTTACATATTCATTGTATCACATCTTCATTGATGATAATGGTAGCATTATAGTTTAATTTATGAAACTTGTAAATATTTTTATATATATTCTACATTTAGTGAGCATTGACAGGATAATCAGGCACTCACACCCCGTCAACTTTCATCTACTTTTTGCCATCGAGGACAGAACTGTCCAACAGTGTTACATTAAAATAATAAATTAGCGCTTTACACACTACTTTGTCAGGTTTTGTCATATTTATCTCTTTTACTGTTGATTATTGTCTCAACCAAATGTTTCTGCCTCTCCTGCCTTCTCTGATAAATCTGAACAGCCCTGATGAATCATTCCTGAACTACTTCTGACCCTGAGAGATGCAAACGCTGGGGTTTAGATGACAATGAGTGAGAAAGGACATGTTCAGTCAAAGACAAGGTTAGTTATCTGAACGAGCAACACCATGTTTCCTGAACACAAACACACTTTTTCTATCCTATTTGCAGCCTTGCAGCCTTGCAGCCTTAAGTTAAGGTGTAACTAGCAAATAAATCTTAGTTATACTGACTCCTATAATGCCTGACGTGATAATTAACCTACTATATATCAACTTATCGCATGATATATGGACATGACACTGAGCGGACACCGACAGTTGAAGAAAAGGACAACTACAGACAGCCCAAATGGACCCGGTTTCAAAGTCGCAATCCACTGTTCCAGTGCAAATGTAAACGTGACAGTGCGCAATTGCACAATATCACAGATAGCGTAGGGGCCATTCACAGAGAACACATTTTTGCATTACATGGCGCTGTTTTTTTATATAGCCATTCCATAGTATTTTCATTGTTTTTATGTAAATGTGCCCTAGATGGACGTGTTTGACCGCTGTTGCGTCTTTTATAAACACGTGCCACTCACGGTTAAAAGAAGTTCCAACTTTAACAAAACACGTCTCTAGAAAAATGGATTTGACAGCAGATATGGCCTGTTGAGGCATCTGTGCCTTTGTTCACTGTCATTACGATCAAGAAGTCTACAGTGCAAGGGCCAGATTTACTAAACAGGGCAAATTAGCGTGAGAGCGAAATTCCAAAAGTGTGCAGATGGGAGTGGAAAGTTCTGTGCGTGATCTACTGACGACACAGCCGGAGCATTTCCATAATGACCAACGCAATCTACCAAGAGCAGCGCGAATTAGTGTCTGGTTTAAGACATGCTTTTTTTTTTGGCCGGTAAACAATTACCTTAGTAAATCACCTTGCATGATTCATATAAATACTCTCCTCCCATAAATTTTGCTTCTGAAAGGGAAACTCCTACAAATGCATATGAAATAAGGTCAGCTGCAAAAATAACCCTGTCCGTAAATTTTTTGTCCAAAAGAGCCAAAAGAGGGCTTGCGCTGGCGCAAGCTGTTAGTAAATCTAGCCCCGAATGTACAACTTTCTTGATTATGTAGTGAGAGAGTTCTAGTTCCGTCATGTTTCTGAGTTTATTTTTAGAACCCAACCTGAAGACGTTAAGAAAGTATGGAGTGTGTGCGCACATATGTGCAAAACAAGTTTTTTAGTGTATTTTTTTCATTCAAAAATGAATACATGTTTTCATCCATTACAAACTTTATGCAAATCCAAAAGTATACATGACAAATTTACCTTGCAGATTCATTGATTAATAGGGAGAATTCCAGTTTTCTTGTGCCATGTTTCATGCTTAATAATAATAATAATAATATGTTTATTTTCTATAGCGCCTTTCAAGAACCCAAGGTCGCTTCACAATGCAATACAAATAACAAACAAACAGCAAGCAAACAGATACAAAGACCATCTGCTTATAACAGACAAACAATTGACATGAATCAAAGAAAAACATATTGTACTATCAAAGCATACAATTACGACAAAGTAAGTAGCAAATAGGGCTGAGAAAGTGGGGAACAGGGAAAACAGTGTCGAGGATACTTATTTATTGGGCAAGCTTGAAGATATGAGTTTTAAGTTGTTTTTTGAAAGACCAGATGTTGTCGGCCGCACGAAGATTCGGGGGCAGCTTATTCCAAAGCTTTGGGCCAACAACACTAAAAGCCCTACCGCCCACCGTAGAGAGTCTGACCCGGGGTACTACGAGTAGGTTTTCAGTGCTGGACCTAAGGACCCGAGTTGGAAGATATGGCTGTACCAAATCAACAAGGTATTTGGGTGCCGGGCCATGGAAGGCTTTATACACTAGGACCAACAGTTTGAATTGGATGCGGTTTATGACAGGAAGCCAGTGCAGTTGTTGAAGGATAGGAGTGATATGGGCAGATTTTTTATTATATGTGAGGGCTCGTGCAGCAGAGTTTTGTACCATTTGAAGGCGGTGTATTGCTTTGGTGGGTAGTCCGCTGTATAATGAATTACAGAAGTCCAATCTGGAAGTGATGAAAGCGTGAATGACAGTTTCTGCATCTATAAAGGTAAGAGATGGGCGAATACGCACAATATTCCGCAGGTGAAAGAAGCATGATTTGACAGTCTGACTAATGTGTGAGTGAAAGCAGAGCGTGGGGTCGAACAAAACTCCCAGATTCCGTACAGTTTTTGAAGGCCTAATCTCAATACCATCTATATCGATAAAAATGTCATGTCTTGGTGAGCCCTGTGATCTAGGGTTAATCAACAGGATTTCGGTTTTACCAGCATTAAGCTGTAGAAAGTTAGAGGACATCCATGTTTTAAGTTCGTGGAGGCAGGAGATAACTGAAGAGGGTGGAAATGATGAGTTGGGATTGATTGTGAAGTAAATTTGAATGTCATCAGCATAGCTATGAAAATTGAGGCCATGCTGTCTGATGATCTGACCTAACGGTAGCAAGTAGATTAGAAATAGAAGCGGGCCAAGTACAGAGCCTTGGGGCACACCGTGAGAAACAGACACAGAGCGTGAACGATTCTTACCTATCTTAACAAATTGTTGTCTATCACATAGATACGAGGTCAACCACTGAAGTGCCGCACCCGTGATGCCTATTGCAGACAATCGTGAGATAAGTGTAGAGTGGCACACAGTGTCAAATGCTGCACTGAGGTCAAGGAGAACCAGGATACTATGTGCACCAGAATCAGAAGCCAGAAGGAGATCATTTAGTACTTTTAGAAGAGCTGTTTCTGTGCTGTGGTATGTACGGAAACCAGATTGAAGAGGTTCAAAGAGATTATGTCTCTCTAAGTGTGATTGCAGTTGTGCCACAACTACCTTCTCAAGTAGCTTGCCAACGAAAGCGAGGTTTGATATTGGTCTATAATTGCTATGAATGGCGTTGTCGAGGCCGGGCTTCTTGAGGATTGGAGTAATGGCCGCTACTTTCAGATTAAGCGGAACAGTGGCAGTGGCAAGAGACCTGTTAATAAGGTGGGTAATAGGTTGAATGAGTAAAGACAAATGAGTTTTTAGAAGGTATGTTGGAATAGGATCAAGTGTACAGGAGGTAGAGTTTGATTTGTTAATCAATTTTTCAACCACAGATGTATTAGTGAGTGAAAAAGTGTCTAGCGGACAACCAATCAAATATGGAGTTGAAGGGGTAGCTGCAGTAGAAGAAAACGACTGATAAATGTTATCAATTTTTTGAAGGAAAAAAGACTGAAAACTTTCACAAAGATCAGCAGAACCAGTAAGAGCTACGGTGGACGGTTTGACCAGTTTATTTATTTCTGTGAAAAGAGCTTTAGGTTTGCATTTAGCTTTGTTAATAACAGTAGAAAGATAGTTAGAGCGTGCAATGTTAAGTGCTTCTTTGTATTTCACTACTGAATCAGAATAGGCTATGGCGTGGACAAGAAGGGAGGATTTGTTGTGGAGTCTTTCAAGACGCCTACATTGAGTTAGCTTGTAGTTAGCTTGAGTTAGCTTGAGTTAGCTTGAGTTAGCTTGCTAAGCTTGTAGTTTTAACATCAAATTTTGTGTTTGTGAGCGTTGCATCACTCAGATTGAAGTGTAGCTGACTTTATATATTATAATGGAACCATTGTAGGTTGTTGTTGTCTCATTGTGTTGCTCACTTGCAGTGTACACCATCATTGATCATAATGGGTATGTTCTATTGCTTCCTTGCAGTGTAGACGTGTCAAAGTTCAATCTAATTTTGTTGCATCATGTCTCTCACCGCTTGTTATGGGAACTAAAGCTCACTGAATATCTCTCGTTTTTGCACAGAATTCGGTCTTATTTTGTCACATCGTACCCTTTATAATGGAGTGTGTTTGTCATGGTGAATTGCTCACTTACAGTGTAGAAAACATTGTTGATTATAATGAGAATTTTTTTTTTTTTGGTTTTGTCATGTTATGTTTGTTGTAATGAGAGCATTGTATTTTGGTTGCAGAAGTTGCATACTTGAAAAGCATAATTAGTACACTTGGTGTATTTTTGATAATATGGAGTGTCGCAAGAGAGAACATGCTTTACCATTTGAAATCTTTCTCTTTTTTTCTGATTAAAAAGCATTCAGCGACATGCACAGTGCTTCAAAAATCATTTCCACGACACAGCAGAGGGATTGAGAGAGACATGCCACTATTTTTCCATGCTCTCCCTGCAGCACAGAGCATACTGTTCTCTAATCAGCTGCTCTCCCTGTGAGTTCGCCTCTACTGATGGCAGAATTGGCTCTCTGCAAGCGAACACTGCCTGCATTTTGTTGACTCTCAGCGGTGGAAAAAGCTTCATAAATTGAGATGCGTTCTCTCCCTCTCTCTCTCTCTCTCTCTTTGCCTCCTCCCCAAACACATAATCGCTGTAAACAAGCGCGCTGAGAGTGAGTGCATGTGTGATTTGGATGTTGTCATGGTTTATTTTCCCCGGTTAGAGACGCTGCCAGCATCATCGTCATCCTCCCTCGTTCTCTTCCTCTCCCCACACAACCGTCGTGGCAGCAATTTCTCCCGCTGTCACAGCGCAGAGGCGGCACCTCTCTCCCTCTCGCTGGCTGTCCGCCCGGTAATTTCTTTTCATGCAAGCTGCAAATGTTCCTGTTGCTCTGACAGTGGGTAGACAGTAGATTAAGAGAAAGGAATTGCAGAGTGTGGAGGATACAGCAGCCCATCCACCTTCAACGGGAACAGACTGACTGCACACACAAGCGCAGATAAGACATCGGGCTGACTGGAGAGCGCCAGGCCGCTGATTGCTGTGTGATTTCACCCTGCGAGCGCAACGGATGCTATCCCACAATCATAAAGCGAACTGAAAGGTTGAATGCTTTTATTTGTGTCGCTCGATATACATTAGACTCGAGTACATATATTGTTTTTTACACAGATGATGTTATACCTGTACTGCCCATACTCATTGCTCAACCAAGATATTGTCTTGTGTAAAAGGGTCCTTTAAGCCTTTTTAGATATTTAATATAGCTAAAGTGGCCCCAAAAGCTATTTGGACATCAAAAAAAGTAGTATATCAAACTGATGCTGACGTTGATGCTTGGAGAGCAGTGTGGTCTTTGGCGGATAAAAAGTCGATGCACGATTAATTGTAAAATGATCGAAATCTTGATTCACCCATGCGATCTCATGTCTATTAACCCTTTGACAAAATCACACCAGACATTCAAATCTGCGTTCACGAGTTCACACTTACATATCTGATATAGTATCAAATATGCGTATTTGATTTGCTTTTCGAGGAGAGGGCTCAGAGCTCGGAAACCCAAAACACTCCCCCCATCCCTGGCTAGGATAGGACTAATCGAGAGTGAAGAGTTGGGGTGGAAGTGAGATGCTGGAAAAACTGTCATGGAACAGAGGTGAGTCGGCTCTATATATAAGCCTCCTCTCGCGCTGATTGGGTAGATTATCTGAACGTGCTCCTCCCGAACTTTGTTAATACAACATCATTTTGTGCTGCTGCTGTCCCAGAGGGAGCAGTTGTCATGTTTATTATCATTATTGCTGTGTTACAGATATTCATATTATCACAGAAGTACTGGAATAAAAGTTTATAGTTTCAATGTAACTAGGGGGTTTTGCACCAGAGGAACCTTTTCATTGTTCCTAGAACTAATGATGGAAGTACCCACTGTTTGGCCTGTTCGCACCGCAGGAACTGGGAACGCCAGGTCTAGGAACGCCTTTGGGGGAACTAAATTAGCTCCTACTTCAGAGTAGGGTCTAATCCCACACAATAGGAACTACCAGTGACGTAAGTGTACGCTGATTGGCCGAACGGACAGGAAACAACAGCACCCGCCATTAAAAAAAAAAAAAAAAGCCATGTACACAGAGATTATAGCCTAGCCTATATATTTACTCTACAAACTAACTCTACAAATATGGAAAACCGTGATAGAGGTACCTCTCAAACTTAACACCTTTAAGTTTTAACACTCACTAAGTTTAATAAAAAAATTGTCATAGCTATTGAATACATTTATTTAATATTTAAGGTGTTAACTGTAATCTTACACTGCAAAATGATAATTTACAAAGGATTAAATTCATCACAATTATTTAATGAATGAAGCTCACAAAAAAATGTATGACAAAGCCCTAAAACAGACAATTAATCGGCATAATCGCCAAAGCCCTAAAACAGACAATTAATCGCCAAAGTTGGCAATTAATCGGAATAACTGCAATTATTTTTTAGACAATTAATCGTCAGCCAAATTTCACAATTGTGACAGGCCTACCCAAGGGCAACATTTAGTTCTCGGGGAACCACCCTGGTGGCTAGTTCCTATAACTGTTCCTATAACCAAGTGCGAAAGCCCCTACTGATGTCTACGGAAGAGATCAAAAGGTGATTCGCTCTATTTTGAAAGTAACCTGGCGCACCAGGTGCCGGCAATTGACTGTTCAAAAATGTATTTGTCATTTAATCATTCATTAAAAAATGCTGAATCATCCAGTAATGAAACAAGTGAAATCTTAATGAGCGAGTCTTTAAATCATTCATTAAAATAGTTTTTCAAGTAATAAATGTATTCTTATTGAAGCTACTAAAGTTTATTCAATCAAGAGCAGTGAGTGATTTTCTGTTTTTCTTTTGTTGTTTGATTCATATTAACAGCATATATAGCAGTAGGTTCTGTATATTAAGCTGCTTTCACTTTAATACACGATTTCTTTACTTGCTGTTTACATTCACAGACATAACCGACTGTGTTTGTGTGAACTTTGTTTGTTTTTGACATAACCTTGTGTGTATTTGACAGTTTAAGTGCAATAAGACATGAAAGAGAACTTGGCTTAATACTCACACGGCACACTGTCTGATATGAAATGGCTGTAAAACACATTCTATAATGCAGTTTAATGTAGACATTTTTTTTAAGTGTGACATGTGGCTAAAAGTATCCCATACCTTTTTGGGCCACTGTAAGTTAAATATGAAAATGATAGTTTTTGGTTGACGTTGTTACTTTCTACATGCATTAAATTGAATCTTAACAGAAGATATTTACATAGACATTAAGTCAGATAAATGGATGGATAGATCCATAGAATAAATGGATAGAAAGTGGAAAGTGATATGTAAAACTAAATATCGTTTTTAGTGCAATAAACTCTGACTAACCTAATAACTGGTCCCTAGGAAGGGAATCATGATATGACCCCTTTAAGATATACAAAGTAAATGTATAATTCAAAACAGTAAATGATCCTGAGTCAGATTCTTGAGTTTTCCCATTGTGTTCTTATATTAAGTTGTTTCCAGCACGCCCACTCCATCATAAAGATCTGTGCGGATGTACAGCGTCAGCCTCCGGCTCATGTCCCGTGGGTCATTTCATTCAGCAACCACAAATAAACTTAGCGCTCTTTCTGAATCTCAAATGAGGAATAAAAAGAGGATTTTGAGATATATTTAGTTTGATTATATAAAGAGCGAAGTGTGCCTGCACTTTTTTTTCTTATTTTCTCTCTCTGAACAACTCTGGTGTGATGTGTTCCCCATGTCCAATTCTCAAAAGGCAAAACACTGCAATCTGAAGAATTTATAAGTGCCAGCACTGCATTTGTGTGCTGGTATTTACACAGGCATCTTCATAAAAACTCTGGAATATTCAATGACATTTCAAATCAAGCGTAGCCCTAAACATCCAATTTACTGTCACAATAACTCAGGGAGGCGCTAGGAAACGAGAAGAGAGTGTAACTATGACAACATACGTATATATGTGGACGCATGGGGTGAGATTCAATATAGATGGCACATGGCAAGATGCAAGGATTTGGCTGAAATGAACTTGTGGCGGGGAGGGAAATGAAAGTAGCGATGGGTGGAATGAGTAAACGTGTGGGTCCATTTCCTCACGCGGCAATGGGATGGATCCCTAGATTAAAGCTTTATGTGGGAAAGAGGGGATGCGGGCCATGGCCTGGCAGAGACGATAAGAGAAGGCCTACCCTCACATCTCAGCAGATGCATTATTGATCAAGACTACCGGTAGCTGAGGGGTTCTCCCATACGGGCTCTGCCCCTCTGCTTGTGGGGATGTGCAGAAGGATGGAGACCTGCTTGAACTATCATAGGCATTTGATGTTATTACCTGCACTCGTCCGTTAAAGTGCACGTGGAATTTGATCTGTGTCCAAATTCTGGAGTTTTGTAAATGTGAGCGAAATTCGATTATGTTTTTAAAAATGATTGTCATCCCAGAAGGAAATTATATTGTACAGTGGTTGCTTGAATCATAGCTTAGATTTAAAGTTTAGTCAGTTAGATTTTTGAGTAACACTCAAAAGTAAGGTGATGTACTTACTATAGTAATAACAGTAAATATGCATAATTACAAGCAACTAAACCTTGTTGTGGCAAATTCATAGTTCTTTTTGGTTCAGGTCTCATAGAAGTTTCTCAGAGTCGAGGTTCCAGGTCAGAAGAATTAACTTTATTGACAAGCAACAAAGTGAGAAGCCGGCTGGCCATCCGGACATCTAAAGTTACATTGGCCAGTGTTCATGTCTTATACTTTTTTCTTATCGCTAGGTGCCCCTCAAATCTATCTCTTCCCCTCTGTCACGCCTGGTGACCCTGACACAGTTAGACATGTCTTCTCTATTGGTCAAACCTCACATAATGGTGCTTTGTTTCATACAGTATTTTGACACTTTGCATTTCTTATGCATACTGGGTACTTTTCCATTCTCTCATCCTTTTCAGACCTATTTTTTCATGCTTGTCATTTTCATTACATCATACTTAGACATGAATCAAGGGAAATTCTCCAACAACCTAAACTAAACCCTAGCCCCAAACCTAACCATAGCTCTGTTGTAAATACATGTGTATTTAGTTAATACTCAGTACTTAAGTACAATGTAACTTTTTTTAAGTAATTAATACTTTTATTCAGCAGCATAGAGAATGTAGCATAATAGCTACTGAAACTTCCGCTTTGTCATCACAAGAATAAATTACATTTTAAGCATATTAAAATCAAAAACAGTTTTTCGTGTGAAATATTGTGCAATATTACTGTTTTTTTTTTTGTTTGTTTTTTATCAAATAAATGCAGCCTTGGTGATCATAAGAGACTTCTCAAAAACATAAAAAAAAAATAAAAAATCAACTTTTTTAAAGATGTTTCTCCTAAATGCTTTAATAGAAATACAGTTAGATAATTGTGAACAAGAATTAAAAGTGTAGAGCTCTAAAATAAATGTATAATTTAACATTGTTAGAATTGTTAGAATTTGAAATGTGAGTTCATGTTGAGATCTTACTTTTGTTTTAGTGTCTTGGTAAAATCCGAGGACAGTTTCAGATATTGTTGAATGTTGAGATCTCATTTAGACCTGTTTAACACGTGAGATTACTGGAGTCTATTTTTTTTTTAAGTGAAACATCTCAGAAAAAAGATAAAAAAAGATTTGCACTCAATATTTGGTCTCCATTTTGGCCAACTGCTGTTAAAGAGAAATAGAGATATTGCATTCTTTCCTATGGGATAAAAAGTACAAGTTAAACCTAGATTTCAGATATGATCATTTTTTAATTCTGTACAGAAAAAAAATAAAAAATCAATGATTCTGTGCTGCCAGTAGAGAGACAAAAACTCCAAAATAGTTTAAAAGCTCCAGGTACTATCGAGCAACCTTGGATTTTAACTAGTGTAGAAAGTTATGAGGAGCTCAAAACAATCTTTTAAAAGTTATCATTTCTGTCCCATAAAGTGTGTGCATGTAAAAAGGAAGTAAAAAGTTTTAAAGGAGATCTGTAAAAGAGGACTAATCAGACTCAAGGTGTCCGTTTCTCTCTCTTTTTACACTCCCTCCATCTCTCCCTCTATCTCCCACTCTTTCTCATCAGTCTAGGAGAGTGTGCTAAGATGCACTTTTTCCTGTGCCGAGGCTCTTGGCTTTCCCTAGATTAATTGAACAGACCCAGCTGTGCTTTAATTAGTGTTAAAAGATCAATGATTTTCGATACAGAGACGCCTGCTGTTAACCCCTTTCTGCCCGCCATGTTTTTTGTATTTCCCATGATCCCTCCATCTTGTCAGTTGGGTTCTCACTATCAGCAACCTGTAGTTCTGAGCATATTTTAAGCTGTTGGCATGACTTTCAAATCCCATGGCCTGATAACATACAAACGTGCACGAATTGCAAGATGTTGCTTTGCTTCTCGCCAGGACAATTAATATTCCTTTGGCGGGAGATCTAATGACAATTAAAAAGAGTTAATTATTTCTTCCACAATGATCAAGAGCATGTTAGGCATGAGGAAGAGGGAGCGTGCGCGTGGAGATTTCCTTTAACCAATGTAAAGCCTGAGGCATAGTTAACTCGCTGAATGATTCTTTCAAAGCTCTACGACGTTTAGAACAATGCATGACACCTTTCTAGACCCTATTTTCTAAATGTATGTTATTAATCTTATTGTGAATGATTAATCCTTGTGTGTATGTTTTTTTTAACACTTTTTTTTCAAGGAGAAAATGTATGTCATACTTTACTTATTATCATCCCCCCCCCCCCCCCCCCCCCCAAGTTTAATATTTAGATTCACTAATCAAACGTTGCATTTATTGGTAGCCTACATTTTGTTCTGTTTCTCACACAATATCGAATGGCTTTGGAAGACTTGGAATATAGTAATATGGACTACTTTATGGTTCTTTAAATTATGCCTTTTAGATATTGACAGCCCCTGATCATTGTATACTTTCATTATATGGAAAAAGTACAGCATGAACATTATTCAGACTTTATCCTTTGAACAAAAGAGGGAAAGGTTGACATGAGGCTGAGTAAACAATAACAATATCCCTCTAAGTTAAAGTAAATGCAGTGTAGACAGAATTGAAATGCCCTTGAAACAATGTTCTTTTTCAAGTACATAATTATAACATTGAAATGCAAAATTTGATTATACGATTATGTGTTGATTATCTGTCTTCAAATACTAGCTTCTCTCTTTCCCTGCCAGTTTTTTTTTTAAAGTTGCCAGACACCGGCAGCATTTTTTGGTAATTTTCACCAAAAAAATAATTGCCCCCTTTTTGTTGTATGAATATCTGAATATGCAATATATCAAAAGAAAGAACAAACCCTCTGCTTTTAAACAAACAAACAAAAAAGCTACATGCGTCCAAAGCTGAGAAAATCTAATTTTTGTCAAAGACTACATCAGGATCAGATTCAGAACGATGATCAAAACATAGATGGTCCCTATTCGAGTCCCAAAGTTTGCACACAGTCCTAACCACTTCCTGGGTCGACATTTCATTCAGTAACATTAGGCCGTTTTGATTTATATGCTGTTTATTGTTGATAATCGCATTATTTTTCTTACACATCTGCTTGCATGATCACTCGTTTTTGCTTCATCTTTGTTTTGATCTGGAGATACTGTACTCGTTCAGGAGATGCGTAATAGCGCCCCCTACCTTATAACAGTGATAACACGGAAAGCCAGAAAATCTCGTCAATGGCAGGGAAGCGTTAAACTTTTAAGCTTTTATTCTTTCTCATAAAAGACGAGATAACTTGTCAGTGGCGGGGAAAGAGTTAAACACTTCCAGTAGTTTTTTTGTGTGAATTCCTGTCACATTTTCCTCTCTCCTGCATATGTCTCTGCTTGTTCACCTGACTTATGCCAAGGCCTGTCCTGCTACAACATAGTGCCGTTCTATGTGTAAGGGAGTAAATGTGTGTGAGAGACAGAAGGGAATGTGACCCAATGTGTTTTGTGTGAGGGTCTGATGGATGTGTGGTGACACATTCACTTGAGTCCAGATCCATCACGGTAACTGGAGATGCTACAGACGAAGGGAAATTAAAAGTGGAGCCCTGAGTGGCAGGGGCCAATGGCTGAGGCTAAATATGGACTCGGCTAAATAATTACTCCGGTGATTGGCCAAAACACCTTCAGATCATCTACGCCAAGAGATTCTTAATGGGACTGACTTGCATTGTGTATAATTTCCAGAAAAGCTTAGGGATTATTCAGGTAGCATTCAGATCTTTTAACACCAATACAAGTGAGCAGTTTAAGTTTGGAAGTAATGTGCTTTTGCAGAGCCATACATTTTATGTTGAACGAGAATATGTGCCTTCATGAGATTTTAAGCCTGGAACACACCAAGCCGACGGACGGCCGTCGGGCAGTTTTTGTGCGTCGGCCGACTAAGTTTTCTCAGTGTGTTCCGCACCGTCGGCAGAAATTGGTCCTTGTCTGTTTTTTTTTCCGGCAGATTCGACGTGTTGAATCGGTGTCAGGCCGTCAGTGAGAGAGAGAACACTTATTGGCTGTTCAGCTGAGTAAACGAATCAGTGCACGAGAATAATAGCAAAACAGCGAGCACAGAAGTAAAAACAGTACAGATAGAAGGCTGTTCTAATGTTACGTCATCTTACCTGAGTGTTCCTTTGCGAATATTTCAATATTAACATGAGCGGAGTGGAATAAAGAAAGTGTTTAGCTGGATTGATATTCAAAACGGTAAGCACGCTGTGCTTTGTTTATGGTTTGTGTATCTGCAGTCTGCAGCGTCGGTTTCCCTTTTTGAATGACGAATATAGATGAATATATCTTCAGAAATAGACAGTTGTCTCATTTACACGCAGGCGCAGAACACGCGTTCTAGCTGACAGTCGGCTGTAGTTCTCTCGGTGTGTTCAAGTGCAGCCTTTTTCCCCCGACGCGAGGCGACAAAACAGTCGGCTTTCATCAGCGCTAGTTCTTTGGCGTTGGTTTGGTGTGTCCCAGGCTTTAGACGCATCATGATGTGTTACACAATGAAGACTTAAGGTTTTTGATTGACCAGAACAGCAAGCAATTTTGCGTTTAAAAGACGTCTAATAGCCGTCCAAACACAGCCCTGACGTCTAGGCTAAAACAAGTTAAAATGTGGGCTTTCATTGAAAATGTAATAGACGTCTAACCATATCCCAAGAATAGACTAGTCATCAATTAGATAACATGTCAAAGAAATGAAACCAAACACCTTGTAATCACTGTTGACTTTGCTTACATGATGGAATATCATACATCCACAAGTTATTTTGGCAAAAACGACATGTAACCAAATTCAAGGTTATTTTGGCTAGAAGTGGGTTACTCATAGCCGGACTATCGGGTCTATAGTTAACCGAGATAGTGCAATGATGGCTATTGCTTGCTAGGAGTGTTACCAAACATGCTTTTTTTAAGTAGATTCAAAGTAATTCACATTTTTAGTACCTGTGACTCAAGCAGCCCTTGGATAAAACCAACTTTATCTGTTCTTGCTTACTTCGGAACACTTGGTTCAGGTTACACAGAGGCCACTTGCAGTGTCAAAGGTTTATAAAGCTGATGGATCAGCAAAAAAATGATTAATCAAACATTGAATAAATAGTGATATAGGGGTCCAAACTAGTCAGTTGCAGCAGTTTTCGATTATTTACAGTATATATTTGCTGACACAACTTCTTCAAGTTCAATTCAACTTAAGGCTATTTCTGCCAAAGAGCAATGTCAACAAAAATCATGTCATACTTCTGTATAAAAAGGTGTGTGCGAATGTACTTATATGGGAATAAATATTCTCTTGTTTTGGAGTAAAAAAGGAACATTACATTTTTTGCTCCTTTTGATTTGATAATTCATCCATAAAATAGTTCTATCCAAAGAATGCACAGAATAATAAATCAGCAAAGTGGTAGAGGGAAAAGCTGCCTGATTGTCAAGTCTTTATGTATATGCTTATATGAAATTATGCTGCCTGTGGGTTTATGAGAACACGTCAAAGCAACACACATCAATCCCAGTAATAATAGTTGAAACAGACTCTATGATATGCAAATGCACAAAATAATGCTAGAAAACTATGAATGGGAAGTTATTGCACCATATTATTAATAATCTAGACCTGTTGGAGGGTCTTACAATGTATATTTGTCGTGTGGTCTAATTCATAATGCGATATTTCATCATGTTAAGTTATTTGATATTGCTACAGTATGTGCTATTTGTTTTACACAAGAACAATAACTCCAAGAATGATGTTGCTAATATACATATTTATAGTTGATTATATATATGATTTATAGTTAGTCACATAACCTTTTAGCAGCACTTCTTATCCAGTCGTTTATATGAGTGAGGGGTGCTGAGATCTGTCAATACTTTCCACATGTTGAACAGAAACATTTTCATTGTCTCAGCTCTAATGTGCTTGAACCGAATTGCAAAACAGCTCAATAGCACAGAATTGGCTTTTTATGTAATGTTATGACCGTAAATGATGGAGTCATAAACCCTGGGTGAATGCTTAAGTGTTTGAATTATTGTCATAATCATCATTACATCGCTGTGTGTAATGTGTATCGCTAGAGATGGCAGAACAAAATTTGAATTTGTTATCAGTGAAAGAAGCTCTATTCTTGGAGCCGAGACCTCATTCATGTAGAGAGCGACGTTCTGTCTCTCATCCTGGATCAGAGCTCATCTCTCGCTTTCTCCTTTTTTTCTCTCTCTGTTGCTCTCTCTCCAATCTCCCCCGTTTTGCTCTTCGCCCAACTCTACAGGAAGCTTTCCTATCCAATTTTCTCCTTTCCGTCTCTTTTCTCTGAGTGCAGAGTTTAGATTCGGCGACAGAAAGCTTCATAAACAATTTCCTCCCCCTGCCGTCGAGCCATTTTGCCCCGGCAGTGTGTGAACGCCATTCCAATTTCCCGAATCCATACTTCACAGATATTTCTTCCTCCTTACTGCGCTTGTCTCGTAACCTTTCCTTCCCTCTCTCACTCTTTCTCCATTCTTGTTACAGTACCGGGAGATTGTTCCTGTCTCATTGCAGTGTAGTAACATTGGATAGTTATATCCCAACCAAGGCTGGTGGTGTGCTGGTAATTTACTCCTGTGTACCAGGAACCTCCACTGCTGCATGTAGGTGTGCTCTGATCATCTAATCTCAAACCTTGCTTGTTTATACCGTATATCATAATTCATAACGGGAAATGTGTTATGTAAAAAGCAGCAGTGTTTGATTCTGACATTAGTTATAACATTAGTTATTGCAGTTAAAAACCAAAGATTGTCTCTTCATCTTAAAATGTTGTGTAATTGCTCTTCTCTGTGCATTGTACTGTCCTGACGAAGCCTTAATTCCCGCTCTAACTGCATTATAAATGACAAATGTATAAGGAAAGGAAGCTCAAAGGTGACTTGCATAAACACATTTTGGTACCCTTTGAAATGTTGCCTTGTGAAAGCTAACGGAACAAAGCAAACAATCTACAGGTCTGAAAACACCCTAAGTGTTACGGTTGGTGGTGCTGAGAAATGCTCACGACGAGGAAGAACGTTGGAAGGAAGAGTTTAATCATCAAACACATGGGACCAAGGAAAACCGCAGGAGAAACACAACCAAACATTAACGAAAACCGACGAAGACTGAGGGAGAACACAGGGAATATATACATGGGACAGACAAAGGACCTAAACAAGATTATTGATTACACACAGCTGAACCAAATGAACTAATGATGATGGTGATGATGGAAACAAGGAGTGGCGGTAAACTGAACAAAAGAAACACAGAAGAACATGTAACACTAAGTTCACTCAAAACATTAACATTAACAACAAGTTCATTAATCTGACATTCCTGTACCTTCCAAATGTGTTGATGTAATGAAAAAGCATTGCAAAGTGTTGCCTTTATTTTTCAGTTCTACAAGCAGGGTTTTTTTTCAGTGTGTAGATGCCCTGTGGACATCTGATCTCATAAACCTCACGTTTATACTGTATATCCTTTTGCAAAATAATAATCTGGTCTCCATCTCAGTCATTGTGATTTTCCTCATGGGAAAAATCCAATGAGATGCAGTAATAACAACTGTAGAAAGTATAGAGCCTGAGGCGACGGCTCTCTGTTTGGGAGTCACATTTGCTCTCATTCCCTTGGTGGACGGGCCTGACTAAATCTCCCGTAACATTATGAGCCATGCATCATTGCAAGGTTGTGTTTATTAGATGCTGTATATGACTGGATTGTTTCTGACCTCGACAGGAGACAAAAGGTGAGGGAAAAAACGGACAAGCTGCTGTAAACGGGAATTAGAATAAGACAAAGGAGGCGCCGTCGCTGGTTCTTCTAGGGGTGAATAAAGATGAATGGTGTTCGTGAACCGTGAGTCCAGATTGCAGGATCTTCAGCGTCTGCCTGTTGCAAATATGTGTCCTGATGAGGGCAGCTGGTACGTGTTTTTGTCTGGGGTATTATGTGTAGCAGGACCATGTGCACTCATTCTCTCCATAGTGAAAGGAGAGAAGAGAGAACAGCCTTGATGCAGAGCCATAATGGTCATGGCAGATTTTCGGTTAATACAGCTGACTTGTCTCAAATGAAGAGTGATGAAAACATGCGAATGTCTGTCTTCTAATTTTAGATTAGATTTTTAGGAATAGCCCTCTCAGAAAGAAATTTTGACACCATTTCCTCACCCTCATGTTGTTCCAAACCTATGAAAAAAGAAGTTGGGCAGCTCTTTAAGGCAAGAAACCCAAGGTTAATAGGGTAAAGAATATCTTTCCATACGCCCCTATATGAATGATTACATTAAGAATTGCTAACTTTTTTGTATTGCAGGTTTTATGAATTATGCTTCGTATTATGTTTAAAAAATCTAATTTTGAGAAACAGCCTTTAAAGATATGTATTTTATTGAAATCTACTGACACAAATAGATAAGTGTATATAAAATATGTGCATATAACATTTAAAAGTGTGTTTTGCATATTTTCCTTCCACTAGTCTGAATAAACATCTTATGAAAAGCCAAATAGCTCAAAATCTCAAAATTAAAATGCCGTAAATATTGACCTCATGTCTTAGACACTGTATTCTGAAATCAAATGAAACATTTTTGTGATGAACAGACAGAAATCAAGTTGTTCACTGAAAATACCTCCACTGTTGTTTGGTGTCATTGATGTTTTTTAGAATTGTGGTGGAGGGGAATATTCAGTGAAAATTTATTTTAATTTCAGTATGTTCCTCATACAAAGCTATCATTTGATATCAGAAGACTGAATATAGTGTATGAGTCCTATAATCTTATTTTACAGTGCTTTTTGGATGTAAAGTTGCTTTCATTGCATGTAAAAGAGCTGCCTAACATCTCATTTTGTGCTCCATGCAAAATCAGGGTAAGTAAATGATGACAGAATTTTCATTTGGATGAAATACTTCTTGAGTACAAAATGCAAAATCCAAAGATGTAGAAAGTACTTCTGTAGCTGAAACCTGAGGAATGAGACCCTAAGCCACGTTAAACATACTTCTACATTCAGGACTATTTTTAAAAGCGTACCGCGGAGCAAAAATCTTCACTGTTTTTTGTTGTTGTTTTTTTACTGAGTTTTATTGTGGTCTGGGCCCTTGTCTGTACCATCTCTGCATTTGAATGCATGTGTGTTACCCAGAGGGCAGTAAATGAAGTTTATTCCTAATGACAGCTTGCAGGACCTTCACACAGACCTCATTCACTTCTCTCTCTCTCTCTCTCTCTCTCTCTCTCTCTCTCTCTCTCTCTCTCTCTCTCTCTCTCTCTCTCTCTCTCTCTCTCTCTCTCTCTCTCTCTCTCTCTCTCTCTCTCTCTCTCTCTCTCTCTCTCTCTCTCTCTCTCTCTCTCTCTCTCTCTCTGGCCACATATAGATCATAACTCAGATTTACCCATTTTCTCTGCTTCTGTTACATCTGCAAAAGAGGTAAAAGTACAGATCGTTTATGCGTTTCCTTGCAGCAGATCTTAGTTAGTGTGTATGACAGAGGGATTCCTGCTGCTGTTTTGACTCTTTTACATATTTTATAAGCTCTTCATGAGTTCTCAGCTTCATGGTCAAAATACCATCATATGTAGGCTAAGCACATGCAACGAGCACATTTATCCCAGCACACAGCATTGTTTTGGATGTTCGGTAAGTTCCGTCGCGAAACATACATACTAAACACCGACCGATCCGGTTGTGAACATAACCCTATGCCTTTAGGTTGAATTCATATTTCAGTCAAACCGAACCAGAGTTCGTTTGGCACTAGTTTGGTGTGTACCAGCATTTGGATGGCAGCGTTCACACTTACTGCACTCAAATGAACCGCACTAACAGAGCAATCACACCAGAGTTCGTTTTAATTGAACCAAACCTGCCAAGTGTGAACACACCCTAATGAAGTACAGGTACAATTAATCTTTACATGGTATCCGATTTTTATGGCAGCTCTCCATACACGCATCTAGTATTTTTAGGAATCTCCAGGCAACACTTAAACAATGTCTTTGTCCTGTATGCACCTTGACGGAGAGCTTGAGCTTTGCGTCTCAATACACAAAACTCTCCATGCAGCTAAAAGGGTGAAATTTCAGTCATCATAACAGTCGATATATTTGAAATAACACGGTCATGTTCAGTCATAAGCACAATGAGACAAGCGTCATTCGGTGGTGCCATAAAACCTTATGAGAGGTAAAATTCAAAGTAACTGGTGTGTTAATCGTCCTAAATGAACATCGATAAAGCATATAGCTAATTGCCCTTAAAATGGCAGAGCAAGATCGCAAATCCCAGCGAGCTTTTGTTTTTAGGCTGCCTAGCGCCCCTCATAATCACTGTATTAGAGCTCTGTTGAGAGATGTCTGTCTGCGCCAGGTTATAAGATAGAGTGGCCTTTCTGCACGCTTTTCCATCAGCAGTGCTGAGGCGAGAATGAGTATTTTCAGAGGCTAATTAACTGGGGGCCGTCTTCATCACATGGCCATTATAGTGAGAGGCAGGGCCTAGAGGGGCGCCCGTCTCTCTCTACGCACTTAGCCCCGCTACTGCTTTAATTGTGCAGAAAATGTAATTTGTGTCTCAGTTCAAGTTCCCTCGGAGAGCGCTGTTCACTGTGGGAGACTCCAGTCACATGAATAGCTCTGCCATTCAACCATCCAGGGGTCAGGTGGTGGGAGTAGGTGGGTTCGACGTGCGTGAGTGTGTGTGCGTGCAGTGTCCTTGTGTAAACCAGTGCATGTTCACTGCACGTTGCCACGACAACCTGTCAGTCACATGAGATCGCAGCAATAACAAACCACAATGATTCAACCATCCAATCAATTCCAAATGGACAAAATCAAGTCCTGCCCTATATATATTTTTTGGTTCGAGAAGCTCTCAATACATATGATATTTCCAGGAATCGTTCAGACAATGTGTTTGTTCTGTTTGCTCCTTCACAGTGAGCTTGAGCTTTCCTTTTTTAATACATGAAATTTCATGCAGCTAAACCAGTGCACGTTCACCATACGTTGCCACGCCACCTCTTTAAAAATCACACTGAGCGAGATGCGCTGCTAGCCACACTAAAAAGCATAGCAATCATTAGCTGAATTGTTCTTTCGTAATTCATAATTGCAAACATTGTGAGAAGATAATAGGTTGGATCTAATGTCATTTTTTTGTTGAAAACGACAGCACAATGAGTAACTGGATTTTATAACAAATGCCACGTGTGCCGCAATCAGTCCCATGTTGGCAGGAAAATACGGTGTAAAGAGGGCTGGGATGGGATGGAAGGGGAATTGCATTGTGCGGGACTGGTGTGAAACACAATACGTGGCTTAGTTCTAAAAGAGATGCCATGATCTTAGCTGGTTATCATCTAATAGGCTGTGACAGCAAGGCATTATGGGAGTTCAGAGGAGAGCAGGGGTTTAGGCTCTCAGAGAAAGAGAGAAAATTGGGAGGGGGATTGGTTAAGGGCTAGAAAAAGAAAAAGTGTAAAAAGAGGGAGGCTGAAGGACGAAAAGATGAAAGCGAGAGGAAGGAAAGGAACGAGAGAGACCGTCGCTGGAGAAATCCTCTACACTTGTCACTCTTTACCTGGATCTACTATTCCTGTGGTGGAAAAGTGCTGATGGGTGGTGTTCCAGTGAGCTTTTCAGCTCAGAAAAAAAGTGCTTACTGGCTCTCGCTGGAACGAAGAAGGGCTTGAGGAACTCTTCCCTCGCTTCACGCTTTTGTCTGAAGACTTTGCAGCGGCCAGCATTTTCTATCTTCTCCTCCTATCTGCTCTCATTTTCATTTTCTTATTTATTCCTTTCAGTCTCCTGCCTCTCTGCTCACTTGCAATGGTGTCACAGTAAAGTCTGTTCCATTTCTTTTTTCTTTCCATCGTTTCTTTAAACCTTTATATTTTCTGGCCCATTTTTAGGACATATCATGGAAACAGGATTTGATTTGCTCTAAAAGAGTATGTGCTCTGTGGAGATGCTCTAATGTGCACATAGAAAACCTCTCTCCTCAATTTGCCCATGGCCTTTTGTTAAAACTAGGATGTAAAAACGGCCAGGAGGACATTAACATATGACCGCCCACGTTTACATATCAACGCCTAATCAATATTCATCAATTTGGCCGCCAGTGATGGAAGACAATCATAACCCAGGTCATTTACATGTAGAAGTCTTAAAGGTATAGTAGTAAAACTTAATTAAATGTCAGCAAGGGCAGAAAGTGTTCATGCAAAAGTATATTTAGGCTGTTTTGGTGCAAGAAACCTTGACTAACATTACCCTTGAAGTATTACTCGAGTCACATGTTTCTGTATTGGTTTTGTTTCCTAACAGCCATGGTTATGCACAAACGTTCAAAACTTTTTTATTCAGCAAGGATGTATTAAATCGATCAAAAGTGACAGTAAAGCAATCTATAATTTTACAAAAGATATCTATTTTAAATAAATGCTTTTGCTTTTAAATAGGTTATCCTAAGTTGTTTTTTTCTCCATTCTGCCACCTGATGGAGTTTTGGTTCCTTGCCACTGTCGCCTTATTCCACCTTTGTTGCCATTGGCTTGGCTTGCTTAGTTGGGGACATTAAATGTAACATTTAATTTAATATTCAACAATAATATTGATCTGCCTGCATGACACTATTATACAAGAACTGAACTGGACATCACGGTTTACTCCAGAGCGGCTATATATATATATATATATATATGAACTAAATTAATAACTTTTTTAAAACAAAAATGAAACATCACTGAACTTACTTAAGCTGGACTGTGATGCTATTTTCTTCTGGAAACAAACTTTTCTCTTTAAAGCTGCTTTGAAACAATCTGTATTGTAAAAAGTGCTGGATAAATAAGTGTGACTTGACTTGAACTTTCATCAAAGAATACTGAAAAAAAAAATGCATCACAGTTTCCACGAAAAAAACATTAAGCACCACAACTGTTTTTAATATTGATAATAACAACAAGAATTGTTTCTTGAGCACGTTAAAATTATTTCTGAAGGATCATGTGACACTATAGACTGTAATCATGGCTGCTGAAAATTCAGCTATGCCATTACAGGAATAAATGACATTTTAAAATATATAAAAATAGAAAATGGTTATTTCAAATTGTAATAATATTTTGCAGTATTAATGTTTTTACTGTGTGTGTAGTCCCTAGTCTCCAGGAAGTTGCTTTTTTGATTGAAGCTCTCAATTTTCACAAGTGCTTACCAGTTTATTGTGCAATATGCATCAGGCAGTCAGTGAAAGGGCTGTAGGCGGTTCGTAGGTGTTCCGTCTGAGGCTGAGACTTTATCACTGATATTGCAAGTTTATTTATAAAGACTGATCTGTTCTGTACTAAAATTATGATGTGGCCTGTTCCTTTTGTTTTACTTTAAAGTCTCTTTTTCTAGCAAACAACTTACTGTGACATCAAGGTTGGACAAAACACATTCCTTCGAAAATTATTTTCTTCCATTCATAGATTTTTTTGTGTAAACAGTGTTACTGTAACATGCTGGAGAAAGCAGGCGAAGGTGAGGAGCTATCTGCAGGGTTTTAATGAAATAACACATAGAACAAATAATAAAGAACTCCAGGGATAAAGAAACAAAACCACGAGAATGACCGAACTAGAAGCAACCATACATGTACAACAACTGACAAAGTAACAAGTGAAACACAAGGGCTATAAATACACAGGGGCAAACAAGCTTAACTAGGAAATGAGGAAACAAGATACACCTGGGGAGACTAATCAACATGAAAAACTACATAGGACTACAAGACTTAGCACAAGACAGGAAATGACAAAAGTACACACAAAACAAGTGGAACACAAGACAGGAATCATGACAGTTATCTTGCTTTCTTTTTCAGTCTGTCTCTTTTCCTCTCCTCTTTCTGCTTTTTAGGTCTCATTCACTCTCGACCCTGTTATAAGCCAAAATCTTGATCTGAGTGTCCATTACTAATCGATTTAAAGTAGAGAGTGCAATGTGAAATAATAGCTCATCCATGAGGAGAAAGAACAAGGGAATTATCCCATCGCAAGGTTTGTCTTCCCATTCAGAAACCCCTATGGCTTTGTAATCAGTCTTTATAAACCACCTTAATCTTTTAATTCACTTGTATCACTCCACCGGCTGGCCTTCTTTTATTTCTGGCGGGCACTTTGTAGCCGTTAATCCTCTAAACTGTGGGAGATTTCCTCCCCGTTTCCGAACCACCACCCTGACACCTTTCAAGACGGGACCCACATGAAAATTAAGTGCAAAATTAATTGTGGTTTTAAATATCGGTGTGTCATTTACAGGCCGGCAGGTTTTCTTAAAGCAGAAAACTTGGTTTGTTTCAGTGTCGGTGAATGTGGACAGCACCCTAAGAAAGAATTGCATGGTTCAAACTGTTCATTAATGATGCATGTTAAATGAGGGTTGAACATCCCTTTGTATGATAAGAGTCTGATCAGTTGCTTTGTGATTGCAATAAAAAAGGATTAAAATAATTACATGGTTAAGGACACAAAGTACATAAACACACACACAGCCGCCTTCTGTATATCGTTTGAAGTTTAGCTAATCAGGATGCTAAAGCAATAAACATCTTATTTTGTTAGATACCATTTTCACCATTTGCCACTTGCTTTCATTTGCCTTTAAATAATAGAGAAAATTTTGAACTTCTTCTGACATCTGAAATAAATTGCATGTACAAGATCCAAATTACATTGTTTAACCTCGGAATTATTGGCCCGCACTTATCTCCTGTGGCCCCGCCGCTCAATGATGTATGGCTTCGGTTTACTCTGCGCAAATCCCAGGGTGCACTGCAGCCCCCCGGGTGGGCGGAGGGCGCGACTGCTCAGATGGAGCGGCCTTTTATGTTTTATAAGCCCCCCTGCACTCGTCTTTAATTTAGAAATATGAGAGTATGTGTGAAAAAAGAGGATTATTAGCTACTACTAATCTCCATGTTTGCTGTTGTACCCTCCGTCCTCCAAATCTCCACTGGTGGGAGAACAGAGAGAGAGAAGGAGAAGAGAGGCTGGAGTGAGGAATTAAGAAGCAAACAAACAAACTAAAAGGAAGAAAGTAGAAAAAGAGAGGATGAGTGCACAGACTGACAAATAGACAGACAGATAGATAGATAGATAGATAGATAGATAGATAGATAGATAGATAGATAGATAGATAGATAGATAGATAGATAGATAGATAGATAGATAGTGTACGACATCATTCGGCACCTGCCTTTAATTTTCAAGTGATCCTGAAGACCTTAATTGGTTGCTTCAGGTGTGCTTGATTAGGGTTGGAGATGAACTGTGCAGGACATTCGATCGACATGAGCATGATTGGGCACCCCTGCTGTAAAGGGACTGTAAAGGGTTTTTATATGTGTACACTCACAATAAAATCAAATCATTGTGCTTTTGTAAAATAAAGAAAACAAACATGATAACGCTTTCTCCTGTCCTGGTTTCCTTTCTGTGAAGTTAGGAGAGCGAGTCACAAAAAATAATCGAAACTCCGCTTATAGGCTACTAGCAAGCATCTGAACTCTTGTTTTGGGCTGCGTTCCAGTCCAAATTTGTCATGCCCTTCACTCGCTAACTTCCCTCCGTCTCGTTCATTTGGATGTACGTCATTGCTTACGTTGCATTAGTGCCCACTACTGGCGGTACCTTTGCAATAGGCTGAATTGGAACGTGCTTAGCCCTTGATCACTTAGAATCCACTATGGGGTTGATTTATTTATTTATTTATTTTCCCTTGCAAAATTGTTTAATGCCGCATTCTATATGTATATAGGTGTGTTTGAGTTTTAAAAAAATTAATATATCAGAGAGTTGTTTGTGGTGGGGTAAATTAAACGCAATATACGTTGACGTCACAATCGTGTTGCATTGTGGTATATGGAGCTGCCTGAAGTGTACATGTGAAGTAGACTCGCTCCCTCGGTCAGAATCGAGGGAACGAGGGTCTGTCCATATAAACTTCCCTCGTCCACTTCACGAAAATGGCGGCAGGGATTCCCCCGAGGGGAAGTGCTTAAGGAAGTTAGCAAGTGCATGTCTAAAAGTGGACTGGAACGCAGCCTTGGTTTGGGGTATATCATCTCTTCTTCCTCTGCTCTTTTTCTTGTTGTGGTGGTTAGCAAACAGCACTGCATTACCGCGCGCACTAGTGCTGCACGATTAATCATATCGCAATCGCGATGTCAAGCCTACGCGATTATATGACGCAAAATGCTGCGATTTTATATTAAATAAACAAATTAGCGCTGTTAACGCAATTAACGCAGCATCTGTTAATTTTTGGCATCCTTTGGCCAGTGTTACATGATCCCGCTCTTATTCATGCAAATGCTTTTAAACCATTCATGCGCGATAAGACAAAAAAGAGCTCGCTGCCTGTGAATGTCCTGACTGTGACACACAGAAATACTCGTGCGTGCGCACAAAACGGCATGCCAGAATACAGTTCTCTTTCGAGCTTGAAAGAACAATAACACACACAATTATGCCAAAATGTCTTTTTGTCGAGTATCTTCATAACATAAGAGTAGTCTTTATGATGGACGTGAAGAGTTGTGACTCGTGAGAGAATGAGGCGCGCCGCGCGTGTGAGATCCGCGTCTCTGACAGCAGTGGCTGGTCTTAAAGGGACAGTACACAGTAGCCACTAATTATATCTATCGCTAAAGTTAATCAAAGAACAAAGGGAACAGAGAAAAACACTCACTGCTCTTGACTAAAGAACTTTTTTCTTTAGGCAGATTATCACTAATCTGTGTGTGCATTTATTTTCCTTGAGAACCAAGCAAGTTGACTCATTAAACCATTTATTATATCACATATCGCAATCACAATATTGACCTCAATTATCGCGATATGAAATTTTCCCCAAATCGTGCAGCCCTAGCGTGCACCCCCTTCTGGATTGGAGTGTGGATCGCCTGTGACTGACTGTATTCGGCATCTGACTGTGTGCACCGAACCATGATACCCATGCCATGACGTTTGGTAGGAATATATGTACCGTTAGATAGATAGATAGATAGATAGATAGATAGATAGATAGATAGATAGATAGATAGATAGATAGATAGATAGATAGATAGATAGATCAATTCATCCATCTGACCATATCTACTTATAATTATCTATGAGTAGATATGCGTAAATATAGATATAGACAGATAGATAGACAAGACAGACCGATCCATGTTTTTTTTTTTTTGTTATTTTATTGTTATTTTTAGTAAATAAAGATAGACAAATGGATAGATATGTGAATATATTGATAGATATTATAGATATAGATAGACGATGGCCAGATATAGTAGAATGATAGATAGATGGCTACTAGATAGATGAATTGATGAATGGATAAAACGATGGATATTCTGATGGATGGATGCTTATTTTGATTGTAAATAAAGATATATAGACAAATGTATAGATATCTATATTTAGTTGTACAAAATAAGCACAAAAAGATGGATGGATGGACTGATAGATGGATGGTCCAACAGATAGATGGACCGACAAATAGATGACTGGATACATAGACAGACAGACAGACAGACAGACAGACAGATAGATAGATAGATAGATAGATAGATAGATAGACAGACAGACAGACAGACAGACAGACAGACAGACAGATAGATAGATAGATAGATAGATAGATAGACAGACAGACAGACAGACAGACAGACAGACAGACAGATAGATAGACAGATAGACAGACAGACAGACAGATAGATAGATAGATAGATAGATAGATAGATAGATAGATAGACAGATGATAGACAGACAGACAGACAGACAGACAGACTGATAGATAGATAGATAGATAGATAGATAGATAGATAGATAGATAGATAGATAGATAGATAGATAGTTTTTAAGACCGACAGATAGACGGACAGAGACAGACAGACAGACAGACAGACAGATAGATAGATAGATAGATAGATAGATAGATAGATAGATAGTTTTTAAGACAGATAGATAGATAGATAGATAGACAGACAGACAGACAGACAGACAGATAGATAGATAGATAGATAGATAGATAGATAGATAGATAGATAGATAGATAGATAGATAGATAGATAGATAGATAGATAGATAGATGACAGACAGACAGACAGATATATAGACAGGCAGACAGACAGACAGATAGATAGATAGATAGATAGATAGATAGATAGATAGATAGATAGATAGATAGATAGATAGATAGATAGATAGATAGATAGATAGATAGATAGATAGATAGATAGTTTTTAAGACCGACAGATAGACGGACAGAGACAGACAGACAGACAGACAGACAGACAGACAGACAGATAGATAGATAGATAGATAGATAGATAGATAGATAGATAGATAGATAGATAGATAGATAGATAGATAGATAGATAGATAGTTTTTAAGACCGACAGATAGACGGACAGAGACAGACAGACAGATGAGCTGAGTTTGAGAGTGGTGTCACAGAGCGCTGGCGGGGGGAGATCCACTCTTTCATTGAGGCAGCTGTGCAGTCTGTATTTAAAGGGGAGGAGACAAGCTGACAGAAACACTGCCCTCTCTCCACTCACCCTTTTGTGAGGAGATTGCAGCGGCCGTCATAATTACACACAGACAAAAGACGAGAGCTGCTGTGACCGTGTGATGGAACACTCTCGGCCTGACAGGCTTTTCACCTTTTCATCCATCTATCAACACACCACTGTCATTTGTTTCAGGTCCAAAACATAACAGAGGCACCGCAAGGCTTTTTCAATATATATTTATATACATATTAGTCACACGCTCAATTTTTATTTTTTTGCTGTTTCTTGCAGAAACTTGTTAAAAAAGACGCCCACACATGACAGAGACACACTTTGCACAAATCAATGGTGTGCGTAATGAACGCCGGTGATGAGCGAAAAATGTCCCCATTTAGAACACGACGCACCGGCGAACGTGCGCTTACCTGTGTCTGCGGATTCAGCACATCACCATGGCAATTACAGCCTCTGTTTCCTCTCCGAGGCTGGGTGACCAAAGAAAGAGGGCCGTTTATTAGCCCCAGCGGGTGGCCAACTTTGGAATGCACACTCTGTTTATTCCCAGTTTCTGTTCCCGCTGACAGCCTGCGTCGCCAAACTCTTCCAGGGCAGGACCCAGCCTTAGCGCTTTTTATGAATTCAAATACCTAGAAAGAGCCATCTGGATGGGAAGATATTAATGACACACACAGATCCCAGCATGCATCCCAGTTCTAATCAGGCGGCGCTTGCTCCGCAGCTCTGTTTTCCTGGGAATTGGGGGGTGTGCGGGTAAGTTTAGGGGGGGGGCGCCTGTACGCAAAGAACGATTGATGCTTTGTGTGGCATGTGAATACAAATGAAGGATTTGTCAAACCGCAATATTTGGGTCCCCATAGATTAGCATACGGCAGTTGGGTAATTATACTCACACTTGATTGAATGGAGTCAAAACAGGGGGATGAGTAAACTTCTATCAGCTTTTGATTTCAATGGAAATGGGGGTAACTATAGATGCATAATACATACACGCACATTTTCAAACAAATGGCCTCCATTTTGTGTTTTTCTATGACAGATGTGTCCCTTTTAGTAGATAGATTGATACTTGGATGGATGCATAGAAGAAAAGTGAAATGCTTTGTTCGTTTCAAGTGTAGGCTAGACCTTCTGCGGAGTGAATTATTTTATCTAACAACAAAAAGCCATTTATAGCTGACGGAATTACATTTACCTTTATTGAGTCATATGTTATTGTAATAATATTCAGAATGGTCGTACTTTAGGTTGTTTCTGGTTACACTTGTAAGCTGTCCTTCGGTACCTTCTGTTTTAGTAAAGCCCAGAGGGGCGTCATCTAAATAGACTGAATTAAATCACACTGAGATTTGAGAAGCATGTAATTTGTATTTTTTAATAGGTTTGAGTGGTTGACGCTGGACTTCGGCTTCTTCTGGTGAACGAGAACTCGAAGGTTAAGCAGGAATTTAAATAAGAATGTACAGTAATTTAGTTCTATTTGATTAATGTTGTATTCCCCCAAAAAGCCAATACATTTTTTTTTCTTCATCTTCTTATTTTAATTTATGTTTCTTTTGATTACTATTCCAACAGAATTAAACCCAGCATGATCTAAATCCCTGAGGAATTTAATATTTTATTATCAAACAGACGTGCACACACAAACTCTTTCACATCAGTGGGTTTTATCATGTTCCCTTTGTTCAAATGATTTCACTTTAATTTATTTCTGTAATCATCAGAGGCGCTTTATTTTATTTTCACTTCATATTTTATTTTAGTATCTTCTTTTTTTTTTGTAAAATACATTTATTCCAAACATAAAAGGCGATTATTCAAAAAAACACTGCAGCTTTTAATCAAAAGAAAATTGCAACACGTTCTTCAATGTCAACACAAAATTAATTTGCCAGATTAATCCAAGTAATGAGGGGAAAGCCTGAAAGCATGTTCCTTCTTACTTACTGTCTCTGTCTATGACCTGTAGAATGTTTTGGATGGAATTTCCCAGGACTTCTCCAAGATATTGCTACTGTATTATTTTTTGTTTTACTATTAGTTTATTATTAAATTATTATTTATAAATTGGTAGAACAAAATTGTAATGGTTGCTACACCATGTACTGCTAAATCTATCCGTACCATGTAATACAAAAAAGTAAAACAGTCACATTATGAGGCATTGACTTTTTTTTTTAACTATCATTTGAGACCTGAATATTGTCTAGGCATGAGCAGGAACTATTAGCCCAGGCTGACTCGAGCTGTACTCTATTGCATCAGCGATGCTTCTGTGACAGACTGTTCTATTCCCCAGGTTCCTCGGAGGCGGCTGGCGCTCTCATTCTGAAGCCCGTCCGGTGTTCTTTCTTTCTCTCTGTAGTTGGCAGGGCCATTTTAAGAAGCTACTGTGCATGGCGGCCTTTAGCAGAGAATGTAATTTCAGGCTCCAACGGGGGAATAAGGGAAAAAAAGAGGGAGAGAAGAATGATAATACTGTGGAAGGTCAAATATTGATCATGCTATAGAGAGCAGCTTTAGGCAGGCTCACCATGAGAACTTTCAACAGGCTCTCTCTCTCTCTCTCTCTCTCTTCCACTCAGGGATTCGTCCTTCATCTCGGGGGGGAGAGTGAATGAGGGAGGAAAAAGTGTGATAGAGAAAGAAAGATATAGAAAGAGAACATTTGGGTCGAGTGAATGAACACCATGCGCCTCCTCTGCTGATTTGAGTGAGTGTAGGGAAAGAGAGTGCTCTTCAATTCCACGCCTGTCCAATAGTGTTTACGCCAGGTGGGAATATCCAGGCTGTGTCCTTGTAAGACAAGAGGCCCCAGCGGATTCAGATGAGGTGGTTCACTGCCGTTGCATACATCGGCTCGCCGCATATATCCCGGTGCTTTATCCTGGCCAGAGAGAGGCTTGAGACCAGAAGAAATGTCCTCGACAATCAGCAGAAACCCCCTCAACCTTGGGCTCTCTGCCGACCTGAGCCCTCGTCTCTATGAGAGTAACTGAAAGAGACACACAGACAGGGGCTGTTAGCAAGTCTTATTTACGTACTTGGTAAAACACTCCATTCCAGAAACATCTGGCCAACTGACACAGGCCTTTTACAATTTCTTTCTTGCCCACAGTTTTAAGAATTTGGTCCATAGAAAGGATTTTGTAGGTAGGTTACCGAAACCCATTTGTTTTCGAGTGGTGCTGCCTATTTGTCACTTCAGCATTGATAGCACAGTATACAAACTGAAATAATACATTGACATACTGGTATGATGGCCATGGAAATTGTCTTTCTAATTACGTAGTTAGCATTTTATTTATTCTAAATACACACAATTAAATTCCATTTGATCACTTTTGCAACTTTTTTTGGAAATATATTTTGTTCACAAGTGATAATTACCTTGATTTATCATGATTTATTCCTTTCCCCACCCCCTGATTTCATTGGTTTAGAATGCACTTTAAGACATTTATTAGATGAATACACTGGTGGACTCACTAGCTGCACAGATTTATGCCCATTTACAGTTTATTTACTTAAAGGACGGCTGACATGTCCTCATTATGCCGCCATATGAGATGACAGAAGTCTAAATGGCATTTATGTTAAGGTCACTCTGTTTTGTTTACTCAACTGAGGCCTCTAAGAGCATTTGAGTCTGTTGATCTATTGTTCGCATTGGGAGAGTTAAGTAACTTAGCCTTTCTCCACAAGACTTCTCTCAATTCTCTCACAGTCGCCGCAAAGCAGATTTCCAGTCACTTAACATTCGGCTCACTGAGCAGCGTAGAGCAGTCATTTACAAAATGGCCAAAAGATGCTAAGAAGTAACCTTAGAAAACTGCAATTTAGCATAAATAGCTATATGGTTTGTTTTAAGGAAATTTGTTTATGGTGTTCACTCACTGAAACGTATGTGATGTGTAGAGCGTAAGAATGATTTAGCAAATATCCAAACAGTTGATAATTGCTGAAACTTAATAACTTCAGAGGAGGAATGTTCATGGGGAGTGAGTGAACGCAGTTGAAGGCAATAGTATTTAAAGAAACGTTCAGTAACATTCTATCACATTATGATAGAATATGAAACTGTAGAATATGAATAGAATATATCAGTTGATAGAATATGAAAGTGTATTTAAAACTAGGGATGAACTTGCTAGTGAACGCCTCTTTTGTGAGTTTTGTGGGTTATGATGGGCCAGTGTTGGTCTTGAGCTGATTTATTTAGTCCCAGTCCATCATTGCTAGTTTGTTTTTTGCTACTCTGTAAGAAAAAACAACAACCTTGCTGTGTCTGGTGGAATTACGATGAATCTGAACTTTTTATTCCAAATTAATCTCTTACTCACCATGTAAATCAAAGGTCAGGAGATCCCCTGTACATTTAGAATTCATCCTGTATTTAAACTCCAATTCGGTCATTACCACAAACTAGACTCCAAGGACTGAGATCTATCACCTCTGATAGATTCAGAGCAGAGGCTGGAGGACACAGGGCCTGTAAAACACCACCGCAGTGATCTGCTTGTAAAATATGCGGTGATTTCATGAACTGAGGAGCATCAGGTATGCAAGATATATGGTAGCGGCATAGCAGCTTAGTATAAGATTGTGGGTTTCATTTGAACTGAATGACTGAATGTATAAGAAAATCATTTTAGGCTATATACTGTAGAATGCAGTTTCAGCCAAGCTTGAACACCAAAAGAACATGTCAAAAAGACAATGTCATGGAGTGGTCATTGTGGATACTTAAGAGAAATTAGAAAAAATGGGTTTAAATCAGACTTCGGTATTAAAATAGCTAAAAGATTTATTTAAGTGCCCCTATTAGCCTATGCTTTTTCAAATATTACCTTTCATGCAAAAGAATGAATTGATTCTGAAGTGCCAAGTCCTCAGCAAATTCCAGTCTCACTTCCTGTTGCATACCTACGTAGCAACCATAGATTGTAAAAAAAACACAGGCGTAGTGTCCATGACGTCACCCGTAGGTTTCTGAAGAGCATTTTTGAAGCCCAAAGTGGGCGGAGCCGGCCGTCGCCATATGCGTGTCACTCCCGCATAATCGAAAATGGGTAAAGAGACGGGATTAGCCGAGGTGTCGTGACTAGGGCTGTTGCGGTGAATGAATTTCCCTTGTGGTAATTTTGAGTGGCTCAATAGTGCGATATGCGGTATTATCGCCATTTATTCATTTATTTATATTTATTTGTTGCTATATAAATAAGTGTTACGATGTGGTCAGCATGCACAAAAACGAGGACATTTTCCGTAACCAATGTAACCGAAACTAAACAGCGTCTCTGCGCATTGAAAGGCTGTCACTCAGTGCGCAGTTACATTGTACAAATTTACAAATTTTAGTTAACAATAACAACACTGATTTACAGCCATTTTATGTTTTTAAATGCATATTTCTACTATGAATCAATTGTTTGAATAAAAAAGGCTTTGAGCTATTTTCACATTAGAGTTTGCCTTGGACACAATCAAGTCAAAACATGTTTGTTTCAAATAGTTAGGAAAATTCATGATAAAAATGCAGATATTTGATCGACTCTGTACTAATTTCATTAATTATTCTGTTTATAGGTTGAACTCGTCCACTGTGGCAGTTCACTGGTTTCGTAACATTGTGCGGATATGGGTGTTATTGTACAACACCCAAGCACTGCAGTGTGGTGCAGTTAGCGGAAATAACGACAAATTGAAGTGTGAAAATAAAAAGCTGTCTACGAGCCCACTGTGGGCACTCGCTGACCAGTAAAGTGTAATTATGTACAACTCTTTATGCTGTTCTCATCCAAGATGGGTTTGCAGAAAAACAAGTCGCTGTATGAAGACGGAAAGCTTCTATTAGTGCACAAGTGTGTAAACGCACAATAGGCAAGTTTGAAAACTTAAATCTTACTTTGCCTGCCGACGGCGTAAACTGGAGGCTGACTAAAGTGTTTTATGCGGCATCGGCGGTTTATTCTGTCTGAATGAGTAATCGAACGTGCCCTGAGTGATTCAGTTTGTAACGGAATTCATTATTCATGGCGAATAGCTCATTTACTGGTAATTTCTAATGGCTTTATTTGGATGTGACTTTTGAAATTCTACTAAATGTTCCTCTGCCACCGCTTATTAGTGTAATGCATTTATGAGCCAGTAATTTTTGTTAATGTTTGTATGCTTTGAAAATATGTGTGGCCATGCTAATGCTCATGCAAGAGGAGGGAAAATGGTTCAATAACGATTTGTTTACTAAAAGTCATTGTGGGCCATTCTCATCTTACACACCCCCCATCCTTCCTAACATTCATTAGAGTGACTGGACTAATTAAAAGCACCACTTTTGAGTGTGTCTTTGTGTGTGTTTGTTCTCCGTTATCTCTGTGAGTTCCTCTGGCCGCAGTGGAGAGAGCTGAATAACCTTCTAAATGTGCTCGTTTAGAACCTGAGAGAAGCTTTATGTTTCTTCCTCCTGCACAGTGTGGAAAGGGAAAAGATATCGAACCTGTAGGGCAGTTTTTTATATATATATTAGACGTCAAACTGCAGATAAAGATTCAAGCCACTGGCTAACCACTTTGACAGCTGCTATAGAGGATATTTTGTCTATGAAATGCAGTCAGGAGCACTTCAGGAGAAGGAGGGAGAGAGAGAGAAAGAAGCTAAGAAACTAGGGAAGCTTATGCATAGGCCTGAAACATTCGCTATTTAAAGCTGCCGTCGGCAACATTTTTTTGATCATATTCAGTGAAATCGACACTATAATCCGACAGAACAACATAAATAAAGTGGTTTTAGAAAAAACCCGAGCTTCTAACTCCACCTGGAGCGTGTTATTTGTTTTGCAAAAATCCACCACTCCCGGATCATCGGGTCCAATCAGCGCAGGGGGGTGTGAGATCTGACTGTCAATCACAGGTCGTGCACACGCCACAGATTCCCCCTCCCTCGCGCACGTTACAATATCACATGCACACGACGTTCGCCTGAAGATTGTACGAAGCGTGATGGCGGAGAGAAAATCTACTAACAAGCTTCCAATTCCTCGGTTATTGCTATCTATGGATAGATTAGCCAGGGGAGCCTACCTCCGAGTCCATGGTGTTGATCGATGCTGAAGAGACAGATGCGTTCACAGAAAATCTGGTGCACACGCACTGACGATGGGCGGGTGCTCGTTGGTAGTGGGGGAGGGGCATGAGAGTTGTAAACATTCAAAATTTTGGCTAAATCGACCCAATCTGCCAGAGTTGCCGACTGCAGCTTTAAATGTGTACGCAAATATGGAAATGCTTCTAGAAATGCAAGCAATTCATGTGTCGTTGAGTTGCAAAATGTGGCAGGCCACGTATGGTGCATATACAGTAACAGGAGAATTCTGGCATTTTTATATTACAATGTTATTTTCACCACATGTCAACTTCTTTAAGTGTTTGATAGCATTTTGTGGTAAAAATTACTCTTGGTGTACTCACCAGCTACACAGATTTTTTGGAACAAAATGCCCGACTCCTTAGTGTTGCTAAGCCTAATTTAGCTACACAGTGAAAAATATCCTGTTAAATTTAGGGTAAAAAACACAGCTATACTTGCCAGAAATTCACTGAGGCTCAAATCCGTTCATTTCATGTATTACGGATTGGCATATTGTGGCCTGTACTTATAACCTTATAACCATAGTTTTTCACCAAATATGGTAAACTAAGTTAACCAACAGGTTTTTACTGCAACATACTGAAACAACAGGTTTCCCCTATAATTTTTTTTTTTTTTTTTTTTTTTACAGTGTAGCAAATTTTTTTAGGGAAATCAAATGCAGATGGCAGAACATTGAATGAGGGTTGATTGAATGAACAACATGAGGGTGATAAAATTATGATTTTTCTTTTTGGACACTAACTAAAATGTTGCTATAGATGGTATGCATGATGTGACGTCACCACCGGCCGGAGTGACTGCGGTTACACCCACTGAGTGGCTAAAAGCAGGGTCCCCGCGGATCCTTAAAAAGTCTTAAAAGGTCTTAAATTAGATTTTTTAAATTTAACGCCATAAAAAGTCTTAAATTTTTTTATTTTTTTTAAATGTCTTATTTTTACTTATGAAAGGTCTCAAATTTTAGATGACACTTTGACTTAGACTTATCTAAATGCTTTCGAAATTAAAACTATCTAATTAGCGTAGGCCTACGTATTATTTTTTTAATTCTATCTTGGTGGATTTGCTTGTTCACGTGACAATTCGCGTCACTTACGGCAGTTTATTAGCCTACGTCTGTCTCCTGCACGCGAGAGGAGAGAAGAAAACGAGTAAATGTCAGTTCAATTGTAAGTTCATTCTTTATGTGCTTTGGAGTGTGCGATATTGTCTATGAACTATGATGATATTGTAATCATTGTTTTAACTATGTACGAGGCACTGCGAGTGCGAGCTGACATCGCGTTTGTCTCTCATGCTTGCTTTCACTGCGTGATGTGTCAGTGCAGTTATAGATGTCCCCAAATGAGTTTTTGTCTTATATTTATATCATATTATGTTGTTATATTAGAATATCACATGGGCAAGAGTGCCGTTTTCCTTTGCACAATTGCAAATGTGCTATTTATTTTATACAACAGTTAAATTAACAATAAAGTTAAAGGGTTACTTCAGGATTTAGCACTAAGCTTTGTATTAGTAGAAAACCTGTAGTATTTTCGAATTACCATGCTTTCCCCCCTCATATCCCCCTGAGAGGAGAGATTTATGTATTTTTTGTCTGGAAAAAATCCTCCGATGACGCAAAAATCGTCATTTTGCGTCATCGGAGGATTTTCTGTCCAGAGGCTAAAGACTACAGCCAGTAGATGGCGTTGTTCCGCATGTTTACAACCCGCCCATACAGGGTGGGATCTCACTCACAGAATGTACACAGTATCAGCCGTCTTTCTTTGGAAGCTAAGCTAGCATGCTCTTGTTCTGTGGAGAAAGCTGAATAATAGGAGAAAGCTGAGTAAGTAGGGGTTACCATCCTCCTTTTCCCGGACTTGTCCGGCGGGCGAGACTGTTAAAAATGTCCGGGATTCGGCTTTTGCGTTCTGCGGTCGCCATTCATTGTTTACATGCACACCTCTCGTTTCAATCTAACTGAATTAATTCCGATCGGTGAATCTGACTGTAGTGTTTACATGAACGCTAAACAAGTGATCGGTTGATGTGCGTTTTACCCTTGCTAAGAAAATTTCCGCTCCTCCGTGAGAGATGCGAGACCCGGCGCGTCTCAGTAATGACGCCATCGGCCTCGCGCCGTTCTCCCGCGGCCGTCAGCCTCGTCCTGCTCGCCACAGTAAACATGATGAATGGCGACTGTAGAACGCAAAAGCCGAATCCCGGACATTTTGGGTCTCTAAATCCCTGGCAAACTCATCACTTACTTAGGCTAGCCTTGTTGTTTTCAACTGTGCTCTCTAACCGGTAGGCGTGGCCTCCTAAGGCAGCGAAGCAAGTGCATTCTGGGAGTTGTTGTCTTTCATCCACATAAGCCAAAAATACATTTTCTGGCTTTTCTCAGTCTAGAAAGCTCCAAATTCAAAAATTTCTCCACATTTCTTCTACTTAAATGACCTATTTTAAATACACATTCATCTTCCCAGAGGTGAAGTATCCCTTTAACATTGTGAGTTACTTTTTGGACACAATATTGTCAATTTTCACTTTATATCGCCGACGAGAATTTCATAATGAAGCCGTGGTCCAACAGACAGCGATGATTTTTAATTTTTTTTTACTGAAATCCGCGTTTTGAACGAATCATTTTAACGATTCAATGAGCAATCACTTGTTTTTCTGAATGAATCAGCCGTTTGAACAAATCGGTTGAATAAATGACTCCAACAACTCGCTTATTAAGACAGTGACTTGCCGCCACCTACTGGTGGTTTTAGTTTCATATTTAAAGTATCCTTTAATTAAAACGTTAAAATTATAAATCATTTCATATTTAAATATTGAATAGCTTTATTTATGCAATTGTAAATTAAGTGTATATATAGTAGGCTAATGCCAGTTTTGATGTCGCTTCTGTGTCACCTCTGCACTGCAAGGATGGATTTTAATTTAATGATTTATTTTGACATTGGTACTGTGTTATTCTAATGTAATTTAATTTGAATGTTAGAATTTGACATAAAAGGTGATGCATACTATAGGGTTGTGCCGATAGACGATAGTATCGTGTATCGACGATAGACAGAGATATCGCCGATGGCAGATGCCTTTGACGATATCAATACGATAATTGGCTCGTTTTCCTATTAATGTATTAAATCATTATTATTATTATGAAGCTAGTATAGTTACAATTATATTTGCCTTGCCTAAATTCATAACGACATCTCACCACATAACCACACTTGCGACATCACATACCCACACATGCAACGTCACCGACGCGCGCGTATGAGGACTCCTCAAAGAAAATATTTTTAAAACAGAAAAAAATTACATCCCACAACGAAATTGAATTGCAAGGTGATCCATTCACAAATTGCCAAGAGTGCTTGTTTTAACAGACACATCATTCTTATACAGAGCCAAGATGAAGACGCGGCATCGTTGTTCGTCAGTATTTTGTTTCCATAGCACATTAACAAAATATTTGATGACAGTAAAAACACTAAAAACAGTACAATTACAAAATATTAATTATAATAATAATATCAATAAAATTATATAGGCCGCCTAGGCCTAATAAAGTCTTTAGTAGGCTACACGAAGCATCTGTGAAACTCTGCCTGTGAAAATCACAAGCAACTTCAAACTTGTTTAACAAGAAATATTCTTCTATTTTTTTCACTGTCAATAATGTAAGTCCACAAGAGAAATATTAAGCCAGTAAATTAAGATGCTGTAGCCTACCGTTAGCCTATATCCACCGTCGTCTCTGAGAGAACGCGCAGTTAATGCAGTGAAAGCGCAGTCCGTTTCTGCTTTCGTTTTCAGGGAATGATCGCGTTTACATGCACGTTATTAACTCGATTATGCTGAATAAACTGACAATGCATGTGGTCATGTAAACGGATTAACCCATTTTCCTTTATCAGAGTCAAGTCATAAGTAAGTACCGATCGACTTTTAGATTTTTGCCTCTGATTTCTCCCGGCATTTAAAACCCGCGTTATTTCGGCTTATTGAAGTGCGGTGCGCATAAGTGAAGTGCATCCAGACAGAGAGAGCACTGGTAGGAGGACATATCGCAGACTCCGACTCGTTCTTGACCCAATAAATTAAAACGTGTTCTCATGATCTCGTGCAGAAGCAGCCTACAGTCAAAATGCTGCATCAGTAACGGCATGAGGGGATCATGTGTGTCCGTAAATTTCCCGCTGACATGTTGAAATATACAAGAATGGTCAGATACAAGAATGATTAGGATCTTTTTTTTTACCTCACTATACCAGGAAATAACCTGATTTAGCCTATTAATAAACACTCCACCTTTGCTAGCAAAATAGAAAAAGATTCTCATTTAAAACGAAGTAATAACAAATTGATGAGTAAATAAGCAAGTTAATAATCAAATAAGTAAGCCCCGCCCCCCTCAGGATAATATCGTGTATCGCCGATCTCACAGGCTGACGATAGGACGATATGAAAATGGAGCATATCGCGCAACCCTACATACTACGTTTAGAAACAATATCCATATATTGGTGAAAATGACCCTGGAAATCAATTTAAGGTGGCAAATATTGCCCCTTAATAAAAATGATAATTTCGGTCACTACTGTGAACTGACCACTGCATAGAATATAAAAAATGTATGATATTCATTTTGATTTCTTCAGGTCTTAAAAAGGTCTTTAAAAGCCTTAAATTTGACTTTAAAAATTGTGCAGATACCCTGTAAAAGACTGAGTGGCAGCATTGGTTTTCAGCGTGAATGCAGCGAAAAACACACCTAAAAAGGGAAAGAGCTTTGAGATTGACTGTACAAATAGATTTGACAAGAAATTGGTCTGTATTTTACAGACTGCTGAAAGCTACAGAAAAAGAGAAGCAACTGGAGTGCTGCAATTCATAGAAACCACTGGACTCCAGGCAAGGAAATGTGGATTTGCAGTCATTGCATCATTTTGTGTCAATATGTTGAATTTTGGGGTGAAATCTACCCTATAAATTTGTATAACTGAATTGTTATATATTGCATTGACAACTCATCAATTAAATATTTACCATCTTATATTTTGCATAATTGGATGTTTTTAAATAAACACTGACAAAAACTATACAAGTTTTAAGGCTGGACGATATGACGATAGGCTATATCTCTCTCTTTAAAGATTTAAAGAAACTCCTTAATGAAAAGAATTGGGGTGCGTTCTCCGAAACTACCTTAACGCTACGTCGTTCTTAAGTTGTACCTTAAGAAGTACCTTATCGTTAATACGTGGTTTCCGAAACCTTCTTAGTTAAGTATACCTTCTGTAAGTCATACGTTCGTAAGGTTGGTCTGGAGCGCTCTTAGCTATACCTTATCGCTGCTGACGGTTCATACCGCTAGTGGCCACCACTACGCAAAAAGCTTTTTTACATCGCAGTTTAATTACACATAGAAAATTTTATATGAACATTTAATATAAAATCTGATTTAGTATTACAATTACATTTTTACTTTACTTTAAAATTTTACACATAAAATACTTAAGTTGTTATAGCCTACACCCAGTGTATGGAAGTGTTTTCATTAATAAAGTTTCCATACACTAATGGTTGTTAGCTTTTTTAATTACTATCCTAAGGCACATCAGCTGGCGAACCATTTGACAGAAAAGGCTTAGGAGTCTATATAAAGAAAGATGAGTTTACACAAATTTTATAGCTATGGCAGTAAGACAGCGAGTAGGCTACTTGTTTTAAATCAAAGACGGCGCCGTCCGCGGAGCCAGTTAGTGTATGTCAACTACATGGCTGGTGGATAATCAGCATACGTTGTGGAGAACATTTACACACTTATGGCCGTGAGGGTTTGGGATTGCACACTTGCTAAATTATAAACACATACTCATATTTATTTCTGCATGTTTCAATGAGCCCCGATAAATGCAGTTTGTACTATTTCTAAAACGCTTCTTTATAAAGAACATTGTTTTCTCAATACTTTACCTATACCGCTGTGAAGGAAAGAGCGCACAATCGATCATCGAGGCATCGATATCAACCTATTCAGCGCCTCCACCATGGACAGCGCCTGCTAAGGTCGAACTTAAGAAGGTTTACCTTAAGCAACATCCTAAGGTATAGTTCGGAGAACACACGTAGGAAAGGTATACCTGTAGTTAAGGTGTACCTTTTGAGTCTTCGTAGCGCGCTAAGAGACAACGTTATCGGAGAACGCACCCCTGGGCATTTTGTGAAAATAATCATGAGGGTTTTAAGATTAAAAGGAAGGAACTGAGAGCCATGATACAAAAAGCAAAAATTGATTTTAAATGTAAGGTAGGGGATCAGTTAGCGAATCAAGATGCAAGGAGTGCTTGGAAAGGCTTGAATAAGATGATGGGGCGTGACTCGAGAGATGTAAATAATTATATTATTATAGGGACACATATTTTTAAATGGGTTAATGATTTGAATCTGTTTTATGGGACATATGATGCAGTTGATAATTGGAATAAGATTGAAGAAATCAGTGATAGGATTCCAGTGGGGCCGCCGATTTGGTTGACAGGTGACCAGATCAGAAGGTGCCTTAAGTGTATTAGGCCCTATAAAGCACCGGGTCCAGATGGCCTTAAGGGCAGAGTTTTAAAGATATGTGCAAATGAACTAACTGACCCCTTAACAAAATTATTTCAGTTTTTATTAGACTTACAGATCGTACCAAATACATGGAAGTTATCATTTATACGACCCCTTCCTAAAAAAGTAAGAGCAAAAAATCTAGAGGACTTTCGTCCTGTGGCTTTTTCATCAGTACTCGATAAATGCATGGAAAGAGTAGTTAGTTATCACCTTAAACCATACATATCAGACCAACTAGATGTACTGCAATTTGCATATAAATCGCAAAGAGAGACAGAGGATGCCACGCTGACTATGGCTGATACAATTGCCAGCCATTTACAACAAGCAAAGGCTTATGTTCTTTTTATTGATTTTACCTCTGCCTTTAATACTATGCAGATACATTTACTCTTGGAACGTCTCCTGGTTCTAGGTGTAAATGGAGGAATAGTTCATTGGATAAAGAATTTTTTAACAAATAGATCACAGCGATTTTGTGCTCTGGTGTTTAAATCAGATATATATTTTTTTTTTAAACACGGATGTGTCCTGTCACCTCTGTTGTTTTCTGTTTATACAAGTGGTATAAGAGTGCAGCATGAGAATTATAAATTATACAAATATGCAGATGATATGGCACTTGTGGCACTTTTATGGAAAGACTGTAAATTTTGAGTATGAGGAGCAGGTTTTGAAACTAGAAAAATGGTGTGAAGCAAGTTCTTTATTGATAAATGTAAGTAAAACAAAAGTGTCGATTTTAAATTAGTCTGAGCCTCTAACAGAAATAATGTTATGTGATCAAACTGTTGAAATTGTGAAGACTTTTAAGTATTTGGGAACCATGATTGACTGTAAATTGAATTTCTCTGATAATGTGGATCTTATTTGTAAGAAAGCAAATCAAAGGCTATTCTTGCTAAGGAAATTGAGAGGATTTTCTGTAAGTCAGGTTGTTCTGCAAAGAGTTTATAGTTTAATTGAGAGTGTTTTAGGGATAACTGTGTGGTTCAGACGAGTTAATCTCTGAATAAAGTTATCTGTGAATAAAGTAAAATTAGACAGAATTACAAGAGTAGCAGGTAAAATGATAGGATCTAAGCAAAAGTCAGTCGCTCAGTTATATCAAATTGCTGTTCAGAGAAAAGCTTTGACTTTAACAAGAGACACAACACACCCCTTGAATCATGTTTTTGAATTATTACCATCACGTCGTCGTTACAGAACACCAAAAGCAATTAAAACAATATATAAACAAACTTTTGTACCAAATGCAATAAGTCTTTTGAATAAGAGGTAGGAAATGTGAATATTTTGATCTTTGATATTGTTGATGTTGTGTATTGTTAGATGTATCGGGTGGATGTTGTGTATTGTTATTTGTTTTTGTGATTGTATGGTGAGAACAAAGACCAATTTTCAGCTAAGGCTGAACAATAAAGTACTACTACTACTACTACTACTACTACTATATAACATTGATATAAGTAATCACCCAGATTTAGACCTACCTATATTGTATTTATAAAAAGCTTTCACTGGTAAATTTGCATTATGTATTTCCCCGTTTTGAAATCAGGCACATATGTGACCCTGGATCATCACAAAACCAGTCTTATGTTGCACGGGTATATTTGTGGCAATAGCCAACAAAACATTGTATGGGTCAAAATTATAGATTTTTCTTTTATGCCAAAAGTAATTAGGCTATTAAGTAAAGATCATGTTCCATGAAGATATTTTGTAAATTTCCCACCTTAAATATATAAAACATTTATTTTTGTGAATGGATGCAGCACAATCGCCAATAGAAATGGACAACTTTAAAGGCGATTTTCTCAATATTTCGATTTTTCTGTACCCTCAGATTCCAGATTTTCAATAGTTGTATCTCAGCCAAATATTGTCCTATCCTAACAAACCATACATCAATGGAAAGATTATGTATTCAGCTTTCATATAATGTATAAATCTCAATTTTAAAAATACACATAAGACTTGTTTTGTGGTCCAGGGTCACATATAATGTCAGGAAACACTATTCCTGGCTACATGTCAATATACATGTCAATATCCATGGATCATTGGATCTTTGGTAAGGAACACTATCAAGTCCAACTTTAGTTTAAACTGATAATCGTTTGATTAACTCGCGTTTTCACGGTTTCCCCTATTAAATCCAGTAATGCAGCTGGCTCTGTGCATACCCTCTGTAGTAGCCTAATATTACAGTTGTGATTTTCTATTTCATCATTAAAATCTATTTTTACATTCATCTTGACTGAGGGGGCAGGATAGTCCGGGTTTAGGGGACGACAACCCCTCACAACCCCTTCTCTTCCAGGTCAACAGCTGCCATGGAAGAAATTACTAGAGAACCTTGATGAATTTTAGCTAGCTACCTGAACAATAACATATCTGGTTTAATCGCGCAGACATTTGATGCTAAATCTGTCGATCCCTTCAGTACTTAGGTTATCACGTCCACAGCAACGCAAGAGCTCACGTTTAACAGACCTTTCTTGCGATGTGTTAGGCAAACATTTATGTTTCTGGCCTTACCTCCTCATGACCCGATCATTTAAAGAACTCAACATTTTATATTAATACATGTACTGCAGCCATTTGAAACATCCACCCAAGATTGTCTGTCCTTTATGGGGGTTTGAAATGTGCAGTGCTGGAATTTTTACAGTGCTGACCATGGCTTAGCATACTCATAAAATATTTTATGAGTATGCTATTTTTTCATCTTTAATATTTAATATCACAAGTCCTATAAAAGGTAATATTTGTTGTAAAAATGTAACATTTTCAAATATGTACTTTACAATCTAAGGCATCAAATTTTGGCCCAGTCAGCGAAAAATAACGTTTCACTTTGAACCTGTTATTCCCAGCTGACTAGTTATGCAGCAACTGTCAGTAATATCATTTGTCTGTGACAGTTATTCAAGAGTTTGATTGATTATATGAGGATTTGGGGCTACTACAACTGCAGGGTCCAAAGAAAAACACAATTTTAATGTAGAGCGTAATGCAAGACTCCCGCGTCTACAAGATTTTTCTTCTGCATTGACGTTGCACGTCTGCCTTAATTTCTTTCTTCATCTGTGATGCTGCAACCTCCAGTTGCAAAAGTTAGCACAGCGTTGGTGTGGTCCATATAATGCATATAATATTTATTCATAAATCTGTCCTCGTATTCTATTCATTTTAGTCAGAAAATGTGTGTGCGCTGTTAAGTCGCTTAATTGTTTGTGAGTACGTGTGTGTGTGTGTGTGTGTTGCGTCTGTAAAAAAAAAAAAAAAAAGACAGGAGAGATTTTTAGAGTGTCTATGAACCCACAGAACGCCTAATTAAATTCCTATTCAAATCCAGCAGTATTTCATGACAGCTTGTGATAAAAACCCCATTGTGTGTAATGATATGCTTTGTGAATGTGTGTGAGGAGAGATGGAACAGAAAGCTTTGGGGGGAAGTGGGAGGAGGGAAGCTCAGAGCTTCCTACAGTCGAAAGAGAAAATGGTAATACAAACATGAAAGTAGCCCTTGAACTACTTTTTCACCTCTGTTACAAACCCAGAATTTCTGAATCCGCAAGCGTCTTTTTCTCCAGGTGTCCATGATCCACTCACTGTATATTGATTAGGGAATATGAGCAGGAAGCTCATCTAATTTGTCCTGGAGTTTTATAGAGTATGGTATGCTATAACTGACAGGTTCAATGATTTATAATATAAAAGTCCCTTATCATTAAAACACCCTGTAAATTGACTTTAATAGCCAGTAAATGTAGCATCTCCTTTATACTGTATTAAATATAATTATGGTTCCCTTCATTACTATGTCACTCCGGATTGGGTATGTTTAATATTTGTAAAAATAAAATTAAGCGATAAATGACTAATACAATAATTGTAATGTTTTTTTTATTCGACCATTAGGTATACAATAATTATGTAGTTTTACAATCCTTTTTTCTCTCACGCCTAGCGTTTTTAGACATTTGTTTAACTGCACTAAACTGGCACTAAGCGGAATTGTAAAAATAATGCTTGCTTTCAAACAGGTTTCCTGAACACCAAGGATGATCTACAAACTATAACGAAACCCAGTATTAATAATTAAAGTTTCTAATTCTCTGAGAATATAGGAAAGTCTATGCCATAACTATAACAATAACAGCAAAAAGGAATGATAACAGTAGAATTGCTTTCAGAACGAGCTGATGAACGTTAAAATCATTGACAGTCAATCAAGCTTGAGCATTTAACTCAAAAGTACAAAATGTAATTGAGGATATTGCTCCTGTAAAAGTCAGGAAGAAGAGTGGCAGACAAAAAGCACCTTGGAGAAACTCAACAGCAGTGCAAAATATGAAAAGATTAGATAATGTAGAAAAGCTGAGCGCATGTGGCGAAAGACACAACTTGTAGTCCATTATAACATCTATAAAGATAGCCTTCATGCTTTCAATGTGGAACTAGGCAAAGCTAGACAGACTTTCTTCTCAAATATTATAAACAGAAACATAAATAACACACGCACTCTTTTTGCTACTGTAGAAAGTCTAACAAACCCCCAAGCCAGATTCCCAGTGAAATGCTCTCAACAGAAAATGCAGTGATTTTGCTTCCTTCTTCTCTAAGAAAATCAATAATATCAGAAAGGCGATCAGCATATCCTCGTGTGGCACTGAGGTAAGACAGATCAAACCACATCCTCAGAAAGTTACTATGTCTGATTTCGAAGAAATTAATGGTAAAATTTTGGAAGAAACAGTACACCACCTTAAACCATCAACTTGCGCCCTTGACACACTCCCCACCTCCTTTTTCAAACGTGTGTTAAACTGTTTAGAAGCAGATCTCCTAGAAGTGGTAAACTCCTCACTTCTCTCTGGGACCTTTCCAAAGTCCCTTTAAACTGCAGTTGTCAAGCCCCTCCTGAAAAAGAGCAATCTGGATAGCAACATATCGAGCAATTACAGACCAATCTCAAATCTTCATTTCAAAGGCAAGCTCATTGAGTAAGATCAAAAGTTGTCTTCAATCAGCTGAACAACTTCCTAATCTCAAATGGATACTTTGACAATTTTCAATCGGGTTTCAGACCACATCACAGCACAGAGACAGCGCTCATAAAGATAATAAACGATATTCGGTTAAATAGTGATACAGGCAAAACATCAATTCTGGTACTACTCGACCTCAGTGCTGCATTTGACACTGTCGATCATAACATACATCTTGACAGGCTGGAAAACTGGGTGGGGCTTTCTGGGATAGTCCTAAAATGGTTCAGGTCATACTTAGATGGGAGAGGTTATTATGTGAGTATAGGAGACCATAAGTCTGAGTGGACATCCATGACATGCGGAGTCCCTCAAGGCTCAATTCTTGCGCCACTCCTGTTCAACCTGTATATGCTCCCAATGAGCCAAATAATGAGAAAGAACCAAATTGCTTACCACAGCTATGCAGACGACACACAGATCTACTTAGCCCTATCGCCTACTGACTACAGCCCCATTGACTCCCTGTGCCAATGCATTGATGAAGTCAACATGTGGCAAAGCTTTTTTCAGCTAAGCAAAGACAAAACTGAAGTCATTACGTTTGGAAACAAATATGAAATTCTCCAGGTGAATGCATACCTTGACGCTAGGGGTCAAACAACTAAAAATCAAGTCAGGAATCGCGGTGTGATTCTGGAGTCAGACCTTAGTTCAATAGTCATGTCAAAGCAATAACTAAATCAGTGTACTATCATCTCAAAAATATTGTAAGAATTAGATGCTTTGTTTCCAGACAAGACTTGTTCATGCTTTCATCACCAGCAGGGTGGATTATTGTAATGGACTGCTCACTGGCCTTCCCAAAAAGACCATAAGACAGCTCATACTGAACGCTGCTGTCAGGATTCTGAGCAGAACCAGAACATACAGGTATGAACTCAGCTATGATATGATATATCAGCTAGAAATACCAAGGGTTCACTCTAAGCATGGCGAGTCTGCTTTTAGCTACAATGCCAGCCGCAGCTGGAACCAGCTTCCAGAAGAGATCAGATGTGCTCCTACTGTAGTCACATTCAAATCCAGACTCAAAACACATCTGTTTAGCTGTGCATTTACTGAATGAGTACTGTGCTACTGTACGTCCGACTGATTACGCTGTATTTTATTTTGCATCCTCCTTTTTTATTCTAAACTGAACTCAAATGGCACTGGGAATTGGGTAAGAGAGATAAAACCATGCTGATGGCCTGGGTCTGTGGTGGAGTAGTGAGTTTGACGTGATTAAACTCGAGGTTCTGTGGGGTGCGGACTGGATTGATTCCATTCCTAGAGCTTCCGAACAAATGGGTTTTTGGTGTGCGGACTGATGGGGCAGTGAACCTGAGGTTATCCCGTGAGTCGGTCCTAGAGTTCCTCCTGTCCGAATTTAGGGGAAAATCGGGTCCATTGGAGACGTCCAATAGATTTCTTAGGCGTGCTGAAAGAACACCACAGACACGGTGTAATCACCATGGGAAAATCTCAGAGTAAAACTGGGAGTTGTGAAAAATATTATATTACCGGTGTTTTGCCAGATGAGAAGTTTATCAATGTATCATCTTTTTACTCATTTAATTAATTTTATAACTGTATTATATATCTCTTTTAATTTCTTTTATAACGGTTTTAATTTTCCTTGCTTTTATTTTGTGATTATTTCCATTCCATATTATTCTGTAAAAAAAAAGGTTTATACATTTTTAAATTGTTAGTTTTATGAATTCAATTGATTAGAAATTATTTGATTATTAAAGTATAATTCAACCATTAAAATGTAATCCAGAAAAAAATAAACAGAAAACATGGAATTAAAAATAAAATTAAAATAAAACGGAATTAAAAAAATGGATTTCATAGTGCCCTAAAAAATTAGTTTTTTTTTTTTAACTTTTAATAAATTGTTAATACTGTAAATTAATAAGAAAAAGTTTCATTATTTTAATTAATTAGACATGTTTTTTTTTTTTCATTAAATCATTTAAACAGAAAAATTTAAATGTAAAAAACGGAATTTGGGAAAAATAAAAGTCGTAATGTAGTCAGGTTGATCTTATCATATGAAATAATATTTTTATTTTAATAAAAACAGTTAATTTAGGTCTTACCACATGAAACACACAAATAAATATATATATAAAAAAGTTTTTATTTATTTATTTTATAGTGAACCACCTAACACACTATAACCACACTATAACCATAATCAGCAAGCAACACACTAGCAACACACCTAGGTAACAAGTTCTTGCACAAACACCACTTACATTTTCTTCACACATCTAGTCTGCTGTTTACAGTGTAGCAAACGTCTCTATCTCTCCACTGTACTATGAACTCCCTTAGGGTGTACAGAGAGTGTGACACAATCTGCTTTCCGGAGGTGTTCTGTTTCATTGCTGCTGGTCTGCGTGCATGTGTGTGTGTGTGCGCGCGTGCTAGGTTTGGCGTTATGCGAGTGTGCCGTATAGGTTGTTACTATATTAATGAATACCGCTGTCCAAGCTGAGCGTTTGACTGAGATGTAAAGAGAGATCAGATGGAGAGAGTGTTTTGGATGGACAGGTCACTTAACATGCAGCCTCCTAAAACAAACACCAAGAAACACAACGGGCCTTTACCCCTGCAGCAGTTGTCAGAGAGACAGAGCGAGAGAAACGAGTGAGAGAGATAGAGCGCGTCTCCAGAGGTTTACAGACAGAACTCTGCCTCCAGCTGAAAACAGGAGACTGTCCGAGCAAAAAAGACAGGAAAGAGATGGAGAGAGAGAGAGAGAACGAGTTAAAGCGAGCTTGAGAAGGAAGGGTAACTAGAGTTGCTGGATGACATAGATATAAAATATCTATATGTCTCATAATATTTTTTATGATCTTCAATATCGGGTCAAAAGTATTCACATTCATTACTCAGGTATCGATACAAGGGTTTAAAAAGACTTCTGTAGAAGTTGAAGTATCAACTCAAGCTTTTTACTCAAGTAAAAGTGAAAGTACTGGTTTCAAAAAGTAAAAGTAATGTAAGGAAAAAAATGTCATTAAAGGACTCAACAGGAGAGAATCAACAGAGTCTTGGTGTTAAACATATGGCCTTCTTAAATAGCACACTAGTGTTCTCATTTAAGCCTCTCTTCTTGACAGACACAGATCTAGCTTCAATAGTAGGAGAGATCAATATATCAAAGAAAATACAGAAATGATCAGACAGTGCTACGTCTTAAAGGAGAACTCCGGTCAATTTTATCGATTTTAATCGATTGTCGAGTTCACGCGCATGATCATAGGTACTAAACCAATGCGCGTGAACTCGACAATCGATTACTATGGACTTTGACCGAAAACAGGATGTAAATACAGGTATGAGCGCTGGCTAAATAAATATAATTTTTATTCATATCTTTCACATCTACTGCAGTCAGATTCACCCGCGTTCACTCCGAAGGAATCACTCACATGGCTGGTGCACTTGTAATGACACATCAAGGATGTTAAGAGGCTAAAAGCAGGTTTAAAACTTGCCTCATTGAAGTCAACAGGGTGCAAATTTTAAAAAGAGGATAACACGGTGTAGGCAACACCGATTTTTGTCGTTGTTCTCTGTATTGACAGCACTCCAAATGTACAAAAAAATGAGCTCAATGTTAAAATTGACCGGAGTTCTCCTTGAATAACAATCGATGAAATGTTTAGACCCTTACTGATAAGTAAATCTAGAGTGTGTCCACGATTGTGTGTGGGTCCATGTACATGTTGAGTCAGATCAAAAGTATTTAAAACAGTTATGCTTTTTTTTGCCGTATTGGATTCTGCATTATCTATGTGAATATTAAAATCCCCAGCAATAGCAAAACAGTCAAACTCTGAGGAAATTGTTGATAACAGTTCTGTAAAGTCCTCAGCAAAGGCTGGAGAGTATTTTGGAGGCCTGTAAATAATGATAAGTAAAATGCGTGGAGCACCTTTTAACACAATGCCCAGATATTCGAAAGACGGGTAATTCCCAAATGATACTTGCTTACATTGATAAACATCTTTAAATAGAGCAGCTACACCCCCACCTCTCCTACCCGCTCTGCTGACACTCATAAAAGTAAAGTTAGGAAGGGCTAACATAGGCGCAATCATAAGACTCTACATTAAGTTGCTCAAAGGTAGGCTAAATTTAAGGGTCAGAAAGAAAGACAAAAAGTCTTTCTAGTGGTTTGTGGTGTTAAAAAAAATAAACATTCAAAATATTTAAAATTATAATAAAATATTTTTTTATTATTAATTTTTTTTTTAAATGTAAACGTTTTATTTAAGTTTTGACAAAAATTTTCTACAAATATTTTAATATAGTATATAATATAGTAATAATTGTCTGATAATTTAAAAAAGGTACCATTTTTTTCCAAAAGTAGAAACAGGGTGAGTTTCGTCGTGAAGTTTAATACTTAGCATTAAGAGTTTCCTGAAACCCAAACCTTTAGTATGAGCAATAGTAGTGATGCTTCCCTTAGCAAGCACCACTAATAAGGCATAGGTCCTGTTGTGCCCCCTCCTGTGTGTTTGCGTTCCCCTAGCTAAATGATGTGGCCTGTGTGGCAATACACTGAACCTTGACATGTGCTGTGGAACATTTATTCTCATTAGGGCTGGTCTTTAATGCAGCTGTGCTGTGTTACCACTGTATGACACTCCATCACAGTCTCTCCAGGCGCAATGACATCCCTGTTACACCAGTCACACATGAAACCACCAATTTAAGACCTTTTTTTTGTGCAATGATTGAGTCACACTAACAATTTATTTCTATGAAGTGCACAAATTGGTGTGCTTTCATGAGAAACCTATTACATCAAGAGTTTTAGTAAAAAGACAAAGGAGTGGTTCTCAGAGAGCTAGTGGCTTTGTGACTCTATTCACACAAATATAGGAGAGACCAGGACTAGTTGTCACACACAGGGACATTGTCAGAATTCTGGTTACACAAATTATTATTTTTTTCTTCTTTCTTATCAAATACCTACAAACTAAAAATATATCATAATTTTTGCTTTAGCTGTTATATAAAAAATTGAATAAATTGAAACCTACATACAAGCATACATTTAGGCCTTGTCCACACTAATATGTTTTCTTTTGAAAATACACTTTTTTTCTCTCCTATTTGGCCTTCCGTACATACTGAGATTGTTTTTTTGTCAATAAAGATGGAGATATTTGAAAACGCTGTTTTTGCGTTGTAGTGTGGACTGTGAAAACGGAGGTACTTGAAAACAATGACGCATGTTTAGTCAAGTAAAGCATTTTGTACCCATAGATATCTATGGTTATACCAGCATTATTGTTTCTGCAATATACTCTCATAGTGTTGCTAAATATAAATGTTCCTTTGTACAGTCTTCATATTGCATTCCTGCAAGGACGACTGAAAATGTTCTAGCAATTGCTGTTCTGCGGCAAAACATGATGACGATTGTTTTTTAGACCATGTGACCTCGATTCAACACTGAGTGGTGGGATATTTTGCTAATAAAAGGATCGTGCCAGAAGAATAGCGTGAGAACTTTATTATGCTCTCTTGGTATCATCTTGTGAACTTTTAGTGTGTTTAGGCATGCGCAGTAAGGTGATTTAAGCAATTTCAATGTGGACGAGCAATTTTTGGAAAACACTTGAAAACGCTAGTGTGGACAGGGAGCGTTTTGAAATGAAAACGCTATTTTCAAACGTATCCGGATTAATGTAGATGTAGCCTTAGACAAGTTATTGTTGAAAGTCTGAATTGTTCTCAGGACATAGATATTTTTCATATCAGGTCAGGTCAAATGACACTTTTTATTGGCAGGTTGTCATCACATGTATTGTAAATGCTACAAATGAATGCAATCGTGTATTTAATGAGTGTTTATATTTATTGTAAATCATTAAATATCGGAATTTTGAGTAAATATGTATTGGTCAAGCCTTCCAATTTATATTTTTTACGTTACCTTTTATATTTCAGTTCAATTTTATCATTATCGTTAAAGTTGCGATTGTCTCATCTTCCATATATTCTGAAATGTATCCAAGTGAAATGTTTTCTCGGACAAGAAAAATGCCGAACTTGATTTTGTCCATTGGGAATTGATTGGATGTTAGATGGTTGTGGTCTGCTGTTGGTCGATCTCATGTGTGTGACAGAGGTTGTCCCGCCCTCGCGCCAGTAAACACGTCATCAGAGAAGGGTCACTGCGAGATGAAGGGGTTTTGATTAAGACTATGAGGGCACATGAGTCTTAAAACAATAATGATATGCACAGATAAATCATTTATGATAAATACTGCAAGCAGCCTTTAATCAGCTGTTTATAGGCTGCTTGCAGAATTTATTATAAAAGATTATATAATCAGCTGTTTAATGGCAGGTTCCACTGTGACAACTTGTTGTCAAAAGATACAAAAGGTCAATGTGTTTTAAATTTTTCAATCGAGATTTTCCTTGGCAACAACAGTTGAAATGTTTTTGTAGACTTTAAAGTTTAAGGTTTTCTCAGTAAGGGAGATGGTCAGAGCCAAGCAGAGTTCACATGCCTGTGGGGCCAGGGCCTGGGTGAGTGTACCCAGGTGGAAGATGAACAAACAGCCTGTCAAGGTCAATCACATCCACCCATGTGAAGACCTCTAGCTCTGACAGTCTCTGCCCCAGCAGGAGACTCTCACTAGCCCAGACCCAGGAAGGGAAGGTGCTTGGGGAGAAACAAGCGCTCTTGACAGTCCAAACATGTTAGAACAACAGATATACTTGTATTTCCGTCTGAATACCACAAATTAGTTGGTGTGTGTGTGTTTCATGAGATGTAGAAAGTGTTGGTGTAGATTTAAGGGTGGACAGTATGTCCTTTCCAATGCCAAGAAACCTTAATTAGTCTCTAACAATTATGGTAATGATAAAAAATATATATTTAAAAAAATGAAAATATGAAAATGAATATGATAAAAATACATATTCATCTATATTTACATATCCACCATCCAGACAAGGCTAATAAGGATAAAAAGTGGATATGAACATATTTGGTCATTTCTACCACAATAATAATGTTCTTCAAGATTGAACAGATTTTGAGAATGACTCCATGTTACACATGCAACTTAAAGGGATAGTTCACACAAACATTGAAATTGTCATCATTTACTCTCCCTCAGAACCTGTTGTTCCAAACCTGTATGATTTTCTTTCTTCTGCTGAACTCAAAGGATATTTTGATTTTGAAGAATATGGGTAACCAAACAGTTGATGGTTCCCATTGACTTCCATAGAATGGAAAAAAAATCCTTTTTAGCCCACTATAGTTTGGAATGTAAATCTAAACAAACTAGGCGTCACAATGTGAAAAAGTAACAATGTGCAGTTGTTTAACTACTACTTTTCTACCAGTCTGACACTAAAAATTTATTTTTGTATTTGTAAAAATGTATTATGACACTAAAAATGTATAAAAATGTATTTATCTATATATATATATATATATATATATATATAGATATATATATATATAGATTATTATTTATAGATTCATCTATATATTTGTTTATATTTTTATAGCTCACTGCTAAAAATACACCTTAAACCAGTTTGGACCATATTAAGAAGGTCTTAACTGGTTTTAGATCGGCAACATTAATTTGTTACTTGCACAAACTGGTTAAAATGTCTATTGTTGCAGGTTGACCTGTGTGACCAGTGGAAAACCAGCTTGAAAGTGCCTTATACTCTTATCCAGGACGTGGTTTTAACAGGTAAATTCAGATGATTTGCTTTATATTACATAAATTACATGGTTTATATACTTTATAACATTATATTATTTCTTAGGAAAGCTTATTATTTGTCTGAGTGTCAAGCAAAGCCATTATGAGATCAAAAGACAGGAAGAACAAGTCCTTTCAAACATACCTATGCTTAATACTGCATGAATCGAGCTTTGTCATTTGATGTACAAATCATTGTAAAAAAGAAAGATACTGTATGACACTTTAATGTGTAGTTTCATAATGGTATTGCTCAGTATATTAAATACCTATATGAAGGTTTTAACTTATCAAACATATCCACCATCCAAACAAGGCTAATAATGCTTATCGGCGTAATTGAGTCTTCAGATGTCATTTTTCAAATGAAGGTCATATCTGGTTAGAGGAGTGGCTTAGCAGTTCCCACTGTAACTTTAGCTCTCTCTATCTTTCTCTCTCTCTTCTCCCCCACTCTCTCTATCTAGAGGGAAATGTAATTACTTTTGGGATCAAGTAAAATAGCAAAAAATGTGGCTGCACTGCGGGCTATCTGTGAGATTAGTCATTTTACAGGAGATGTGTTCTGTAATTAGTTTGCGTCTCTGCGCTACAATATTGAATATCCTACTTTGAACGATTATATTTGATAGCAATAAGGATCCATAACATGCATAAATATAATTCTGTCATTCATAGGCAGTACATTATGAGAAGAGTTTTCAGGAGAATACTTCAGGAGAAAATAAATAAAATAAATAAAAATCAGTGATTCAGTGAATACATCATTGGGTACATAATAATCATGCATATCATGGAATTTGATTTAATAAATGTTTTTTAAAAGATTGACAGCCGTGTCCATGATCATCTGTGTAGAACATTTCATAATATTGTATGCCTGTGGAGGCTTTCTTCTTTTACTCTGTAATGCTCTCTTTTGTCAGGTGGCATGTATAATATTAATAATAATGATAATATTGATAAGAATATTGATAACAACAGTTACTATTAAATCGTATTATTATTATTACATTTTTACAGACTAAAAAACAACAAAATAATGATGATGATGATAATAAAAATTATTATTTGTATTATTGTTGTTGTTGTTGCTCTCTTTTGTCAGGTGTTAAAAATAATAATTATTGTTATTATTAATTATTATTATTATTATTATTACTTATATTGCTCTATTTTTTGTTAGGTAATAATAATAATAATAATACATTTGTTATTATTATATTTGTAAAGACTAAAAACTAACAACTAATAAATAGTATCATAATTTTTATTGATATTCTTATCAATATTGATATTATTATTATTATTATTATTGCTCTCTTTTGTCAGGTGGTAATAATAATAATAATTATTATTATTATATTGGTAAAGACTAAAAAACATTTCAAAATATTGCATGCCTATGCAGGCTTTCTTCCTCTGCTCGATAATGTTCTCCTTTGTCTGGTGACCTGTTATGATGACATGAAAAGAGATGGTCACAATAACAGACTATGAGCGTGCGACTGAGTACATTTTACTCAGATATGGCACAATAGGCGCAATTATGAGACAAAAGTGTGACACGTGGCTTTTATGTAATTAGAATCTATTATCAAATGCACATGAATGGCCTTGGTTTCCTCACCCTCTTTACTGCTGTTCAACAATAGGTTCATCACAATTCTTTAGAAAAGAAAAAACACATAATATGCTGCTTATCAGATCTCACCTTATGCTGAGCTTCTTGGTCTGGTAACTGTGTCCGTAATTATCTTGCTTTCAGATACTGCAGAGTATTTTGCCAAACCCAGAGAGAGACTCATATGGCTTGCAGATACATACAGTATGAGGAACAGTGTTGCTATTATGTTAGGGCCTCCATGAATGCTGTTCCGTTACGCCTCAGTCAGTTTCTTACCTCCGAACACATTATACGTATGGTCATTCACCAGAACATTTGTCTTGAAAATGCTTTGTTCAATTACCAATCAATTTTCTGAATGTTTCCCAGGGCTGAACATTTCATAACAGATTCCAGTCGAACCTGCGCCCAGAGGACATCTCGAGACCCGGTCCTCTCTCTACGGTATGCGTGTTTTTCTTTGAACAATAAACAACACAATTTTCAAACCAATTTTCCCCCCCGAAACAATTCGTGTCTAATGGAGCAGGACAGGAAACAGTTCCTTCACTTCTCTTGAAATATTGAAAAAAGAAAAGAAAAAATCAAAGAAAGTTGTCTCCATGCTGGAAAATACAATGCGAGCTTGATAGAAAACAATAGAACAATCTCTTGACTGGAGACGCGACTCGGGCTCTGATTGTTTCTTCGCCGTGCCTGCTATTGTTTCCAGGAATGCCCCCGCACGCGCTGTGACACAAACAAATTCAAATTCGCATGCTTAGTTTGCACGATTTGCCGTTTTGACAGCCGATCATCGTGCAGTTTATTTGTACACAGCCTCACACGGAGAATAGAACTAGCGTTTGCCTTTACCAGCGATACCCGAGAAAAAAGCCTTTGTGTTCCTCACACAGGTGTAGCGACAGCAATAAAAGGGATTGAACAAAATGTCCTGTGATTGAAAAACACTTCAAATCAAATTGCATTTTATTTACATCTGCTCTGATTTTGTGTAGTTTCTTTCTGCTTGTTCTCTTCCCCTTTACAAGATCCAAGTGATCTTCGCTGCAGGGGCTTCTATGTTTCCCTATAGCGCTTTGCTATCTCTTTAATGATGAGCCTGCAACAGAAGCCGCAGTTTGCAGCCACGGGCAGGACAGTTACGGTAGTTCATCGTAATGTATTGGGACCTGGGATGCAAGAGATAACTTTGGGTCACGGAGACGATGCTTCCAGCTCCCATCGTTCCTGTTTGCATCCCCCTGTTACCTTGTGAGCACCAGGGCTTTGAGTTATGCACCTCCCAAAACCACAAACCCCATCATGGAGGTGAGTTGCCCCATCTATCCTCTTATTTCCCCCGCCCTACAAGGTTACTCTAATAGATTCCCTCCCTGACAATACGTACACATGATTATACCGATTCTCTTAACTCTAGGCTCATTTGCATTGCAATGATAGACACTGTATTAACAATGACATCACATATGTGAACGAAAATTGTAAAGTCCCCTTGTAGTCAATCATTTTATCCTTTAAAACTCATCTTTGATCACCAAAATTACATATTTAAATGTTTTTTTCCTTGAAAAAAAGGATTCATGCCTTATAATTGCTTGAATGTAACTCTACACCCCTTGCCTCATTTAGCATACGCGGTTCTATGAATATGAAATTTAGCCCCGCCTCCACTCACTCACACCAGCTCAGAGATCCACTCGTTGATGATCACACGTTGACGTGATTGGTTACAAGGTAGTTTGTGACATCAGAAACACCAGCGATTTCAAACCGCGTTTTTGAGACTGTCTTAAAATACTCAGCAATGTTGCTGACTTACGCATATTAAAAACACCACATAGACATTAAAAGCTTGATTTTCACCACAGGGGGACAATAAGAGTGAAAGGGCTTTTCTGGGGTTAGTATGTAAATGTAATTTTTTTAAACAATTTTTAAACTGGGGGTCTGGAAGTGGGTGCAAAAGTTGAGAGAAAAATATTTTGGTAACACTTTAGTTTAGGGTCCAATTCTCACTATTAACTATAGTTGCTTATTAGCATGCATATTAGTTAGATATTTGCTGTTTATTAGTACTTATAAAGCACACATTAATGCCTTATTCTGCGTGACCATATTCTACATCCCTTAATCCTACACAATACCTAAACTTAAACCTAAACTAACTTACTAACCATTAATAAGCAGTATTTAGGAGTTTATTGAGGGAAAAGTCGTAGTTTATAGATTGTTAATAGTGAGAATTGGACCCTAATCTAAAGGGTGGCCTTTATTTATTTATTTGCTTACTTACTTACTTTTGCCAAATTTGATATTGTTGTTTATATTATCAAATTTAGCTTAATTTGTATATTATATTAATATTATAATATCATATAATTTAAATACATTGATATTCATTTATGAATATATATATATATATATATATATATATATATATATATATATATATATATATATATATATATATATATATATATATATATATATATATATATATATACATCATTTGTGTTTATTTGCTAATGCCTCTTACCTTTATGTTTTAGAAATTGTACCTCACAATAGAAATATCATATTTGAGGATTCTTGGCCTTTTTTTGTGATTTGAATTTCTAAAACAAATGGAAAAAATCCATTACACTTGCATTGAAGAAGAAACCCAAGCCATATCTTCTGAATATTTTAGAGACTTGATGGTGGTATCTTTTGACTTGGACCAGCAAGTAACCACCCAAAACACCCTAGTAACCACTTATCATTGTCTTAGCAACCACCTAGATAAGATCACCCAAGCAAACGCAGAGCAACAAGGTTTTGGCGTTGTTCTAAAGTCTATTGATATGAAAATTGTTCTATTGCTTAATACTTTTATTCAAGCAGTTTGTCCCATTGTGTCTCTGTGAAATGTGTTTGTGGGAGAGCACTTTAGCCCATGCTTTCATGCAGTGCTCTATAGTAAAGGTAATTGCTTTGATACTGTTCCATGTGTGGGATTTCTTGTACGTTTGAACGACACCGTGCGCATATCTCTGTGTCAATAGCTTGGTGCCTGAAAGTCTATTCATGTTGAAAATGAAGCCAGTGGAGAGGAAAGGAAAGAAAGAGAGAGAGAATTTCTGTCACAAATCTCATCTGTCTGACAGCTGTCATCACTCACTTTTTGCTAGAAAAAAAGACTGGTTTAATTCTGCGGATAGATGGAGAAAATGGTATTGAATAACCCCCTTGGTCAAATATTTTTTTTTCAGGATTTCAGGCAGTGTGATAAATTAGGTGCCCCCTGGATCAATACCTGCTTCTTTCTTCATAGCTCAAGATGGGATTTGTCAAAATAGGAACTAAAGGAAAGTCTATTGAGTTCAGTGTCTAAGGTGCGACCGTAATTTCTAGAAAAGTTGAAGGCGATTGGAAGATATGCCTGTATTTAAGTGTTGTACATGCACATGAGTTTGTGTGGCTATGTGGTGTTAAGTGAAGTGTGTCATTTTTTTTTTTGGGCTGTTAATTCCTGTCCTGTAATGCAGCGGAATATGTGTATGTAATAATAATTTTTTTTAAATAAAAAAAATATATATATTTAGCTTCTATTAAGTATTGAAACTCAAACTATGAATGTCAATGGAATAAAATAATGATGATTAATGTCATGATTTTCAACAATCTTTTGAAAGCAGAATGGATTTTATTTTATTTTATTTATTTATTTAATCATTTTCCTTTCATTTATTTTATTTATTTATTTTTCCATTGGGGGTGCCCAGACCCTAGTTGAAAACCCCTGTTCTAGAAGCATGACTAATCATTTCTCTGCTGAGGTCAGTGAGTGTGCCTGTGTTGGCAGTGATTTTGAAGATGTCATAGAAAATCTATGCACAGATAATGCACATAAATGGTTGGGAAATTCATAGCTTCTGTCTCCAAATTTTATGCTGTCTGCTTTCCTTACTTTACCCTTTCAAAACATGTTCTTATCGCTTCTCTCCCTGTTTTTTCTTCTCAGGTCATGGTTCATGTTTACAAAAAAGGAAGCCCATCTACACTGTTCCTAGTATTTCATGAATTTACATTAGGTGTCTTTTTTCCCCACAATTCCGTGCATGTTAATGGCAGATTCTTAATTAAAATGTCAAGGTAGCGTGATGTCCCTTTACATTTCTTTGCCTCCCTCCACCATCTTGCTCGCTTTGAACCTCCCCAGAGGCCTATTAAGCGCTGGCCGGAGTGATTGAAGTTCAAAGGGGTGAGGCTGAAGATTGTGCCTCTCCTTCCATGCGTCCCAACATCCTCCCTGCCTGACCTTTAGCAGACAGCCGTCCCGGCTAATGCGCTTGCATATCTAATGAGAGGGTCAGAGATGCCCTGACAGTCTATGCGCGCGATAAGACGCAGCCTCCCACTGCCGGGCTGTCTTTAAATGTTAGATCCTCTCTGAGTCTATCCCTCTCTCGTTCTCTCCCTATCACTCCCTCTGTTCTTTTGTCTCTCTGTTCGAGAAAAAGGTTAGTAGGAAGGACAGGGCACTGCCTGCTTTTCATAAATGGGTAGTTTCTGTCAGCGAGTAGAAGGCAAATTCTAATGAGGCTTTCTCTTACACATGTAATATAGTTTTGGCCTCATAAATCACGAGCTGTTGGAGGCATCAATAATGTTTATGTGGCCATTAACAGTTGGGTTTGCACTGATTGTTTGATGTCCTTGTCAGGCTGCTGAGATGGTCAAGGTGGATTGCTCTTTCAAAAGAGGGCAGTAATCTCTTTACAGAGGGGCTAGTTGTGCTGCTGTGACATGTTTGGTGTTTGGCAGTGTTCACCAAGTCCAGTTGTGATTACTGGACACAAGTCACGTTTATTTCGAGAAATAGTTTTTCAAAGTACTTCTTAGTAAACTCTGTAGTCATATTCACATGTGAATACATCATTATATTCTCAGCTCTTTTCCATGCAATGAATGGGGATTGGAGATTTCAATCTCAGAAAGGGTGCAAAAGGTCCATAAAAAATAAAGTGGTAAATATGGCTCATGCATTAAATTACAAGTAGTCTAAAGCCAGTGCAATAGTTTTGGATTGAAACAGACCAAAAATGTTAAATCATTACTGAATACTTAGAGGCTGTATTATGCCCTTTTACAAAGTCTTGATTTTGGGGTCTACTAGAATAGGTTTTTGTGCTTGAATGTTCAAAAAAACAGCTTATTTTTCATTTATTTTACATTGATGCAGCACCTCCCTTCCCAGTCTGTCACTAACGTTCTGTTTAGTTCCTATCTCTATGAAGCCCCTCCCTCTGAAAAGCACAATGTACTCTGATTGGTCAGGTGGACCAGTGTGTTGTGATTGGTCAACTGCTCTGTACGTGATTCGTAAATGTCCTTACCATAACCGCAAGTTTCAATATACAGTAGGCCTACTGTTACTGAACCAGGTCTCGCCCCTTTTTTGCATAGGCCTTGAGTGGGAATTATTTAAATGAGGAATATTGTGAAGTGTATATTCTTAGAGGAAAACTCAAGACTACAATCGAGGTGTTTCAGTGAGTTCAGAAACAGTGTTTATTGCTATAGAGAATAACCCCCTTTGGAGTTGACTTTGTAGTTTGTAACTTATCTTTTTACATTTTGTACTATAGTATGACCATAGAAGACTTGTACAAGTTGAGTGCACTACTTTATTTCTGTATATTAAATATATATTCACTTTGACATCAAAATCCTCTCTTTTATCACCACCACCACCCTGTGATAGAGTTTACGCTTGACTTTTATTGTGTAATTTTCTGACGCTCACCTGTTTTGGATTGTCCATTTTTTATGCTTACTATACATCAAGTCAGTGAAATTGACTAGTCAGTTAATATTAGCATATTTCTGAGTACACATGCCCGCAGACTTGTGAGGTAATCTATGAATAATTCATCTCTGTTTTTTTTTAAGATCAGCATCAATGAGTCACATCTGTGTATCTCAGCCTTGAAGTGTGTGACAAACTTTAAGATTAGAAAATTTTTCCTGGAAGCTAATGCATTTCATGTTGTCGACGCTACAAGTCACATTTGTCTCTTCCTTTATCAAGCCTCCCCTGATAAATCTCTCCCTGCTGCTCTTTGGCCCCTCTGGCGTACCTGCAGGCCTTCGCTGAGACCGCCTGCCCGGGACCTGCAACTTTTCTTCTGACCCCCTCTCAGACAATTATCCCAGAGACTGCCATCGAGCTTCACCGTCGGCCCTGTTTAATGAAGTGTGCAGCGGTGGCTAGGCCCGTAATCACTGCAGTATGCAAACGTTCACCTTCTACGGCTCATCACCGGAGATTACATTCACAAATCAATGAGGGGTGCCTCGCCCTAAAAACGCTACAATTCATTTGCGTGCCGCGGGTTATAGCTTATCTTCAGCCCTTTGTGTTGACAAGCATCGCCTGCGCAATGTTTTGGGGGATGGGAGATGGTTTTCGTTAGCTGTTTTAGAGGCGGCCGTGACCCCAGACGAGGTTAGCGTAAACCAGCCGTCGGCTGTAAATGCATTTGTCCTTTTAAAATCAAATTATTCTCCATACTCAAGCTGCTAAAATTTCAATCAAGAACCAAATGCCATCTCCATTTCATACCTTAGATATTAAAATCCGAGACTCTGTAATCTTAGACCTGCAAGGAACATAACCTGAGCTATAAGAGCGTACACACACACACACACACACACACACCCAAGTGTACAGACAGAGCTGTGTTCAGCACTATCCCCTGCTTCACTGGTCCTATCTTATTAAAGGCTGTCGGTGCAGCTACTGAGGAGCTATCATAAGCTTTTCATTATTGACTGAGAAAATATGATAATTTGGAAATCAAATGCTGCCTTCCAAAGGCTCCACTGTCACTTTCAATTTTAGATTCTCTCCTCCACTTATATGAGCAATGTGATAGTGGCAACTTCATACGCTTCTCAAGTTTCCTTCTCCATTTTGTACATTTATTTATTTATTTTTGTGCGTGTGTTTTTTTTAATTACAGTGTTATAATTGAGGTCTCTCACCTATTGCACCTTGGTAAAAAAACTAAAACAAATTTAATTAAAAGCTGTATCTCCTTTCATAGCTGAAATTGAATTATGTTTGAAGTGGGAGAGATTGCAAACTGACAACATGTTTTCTTTATTAACTCCCCTCCTCTCCGTTTCATTTCTTTCCTGGGAACACCTGACAAAATTTCCATGCAATTTAGTTTTTTATCGTTCTTTTTTACACTTCGCTAATTTAACATTAATAATCTTATGAGTCAAGAGAAAGTCATTTTCCATTTCATACAGTAGGTGGAAATGCGGTCCTGAATGCTATTAAAACGAATCCGATAGGCCTGAAATGTTTTAATTAATAAACGATAACAGTATTTTCAACTGCGGCAGGGATTCTTTTGCTGTGTCCCAATGAAAGTGTTCTCTTTTTGAGAAGGGAAAATAAATACTTTTGGGTGTATAGCAGAGTAGTCAAGCTTTTGGACATGCTTCCACATTATAAAATTGCGCTTTTTCACATAGTTTAGTGCAAGATGTCACTGTAAACCGGCCTATCAATCATCCAGTCACAGTTAACATATAAGCACTCCTCATATAAAACCCTTATATAAGCACTCTACATTTTATTTAATTAAATATACACTACTCAAACTATTCTAAAAAAAACCTCTTTCAACCATATTGGAGAGAAACAAGTAGAACATTCAGCTTATGTTTTTTGCAAACGTGTTTAGCTATTGTGCAATTTGTATCTTTATAAAAGATATCAGGTTAGATATTGACTTAATAAATCAAGCCCCTCACTCACATTTAGAAGTTTTTTATTTGTGTTTGTAGTTTTAAAACGAATCCTCCAAAGCACAATGTGTTTTGGGCAATATTAGCCATTACAGTGTGCATGGATCCACATTTCCTGAAAAAATAGACCATCCGGCATTACCTTTTCAACCTACTGTGCTTTGGGACACACTTATTCTAATCTTACATACTATTTAGGATGGATAGTATGCACATTGGGATGCAGGGTCTTTCTATGCATCCGTCCGTCACCCCTTCCAAAGCATCGTATATTACGTCTATAGTACCACTATTCACACTCATCCCTTGGATTCCCAGAAATCCCAACATAATCCTTGCTGTGGCATATTCCGGGCCAGCCGGAAACATATCAGGCCCTGCTGAGTAATTCTTTCACCCCCGCCATCCTCTTGGTGCTGGATTGTGCTGACTCTAGGAAGTGTGATAGCCTGTAAGCTTCCCTCTGTCGGGATAAGGAGCCAGGCCTTTTTCCCTGGGCATCGCTGAGGTAAGAGGGGAAGAGCTTCTCCGGCTGGCCAGCGGAGCCCAGGATAAGCTTGATCCGTGCTAATCCTTCACACACGCCGCTCCTCGCAGATAATGGCGGCACTCTCTCTAGTCCTTATCAATCCGGCGCTGCTGCGGCATTACCTGGTGTGCGCTTTGCCTGATGGGAGATTTCTTGCTTAAATCCCATGCGGTGGTTGCTATGGTGTGCGGGGGAGACGAGAAATGAAAACAGGCTAATTCGTGAGATTATTTTTATTAGGGACGATAATCAGGCGACCCAAAACTAAAGGTCTGGAAGGATTAGACAAGAAATGGGAATTAATTTTCGGAACATAAAAGGGGTTATGCCTTTTTTGGGCCCTGCTTTTCACACTAATGGCATATGCTTTTGGCGTAATGAACCTGGTGATTTATCCTGGTTCGGCTAATATTCAAACCTAGACCTGCTATTAACATTCAAGCATTCGGGATGCACTTAAAGCGATGCTCTTCTAATGAGAAGCTTTTGGATTTGTGTGATCAGTAAACCTCCTTTGTACCTATTCCCTGATAACCCGACATAAATATTCATGAGCGCATAACTCTGTCTCTTTTCTTATAGGCCCCTTCGCTGATTGGCTGAATAACCTCACTACAAGGAAAGTGTAAGTGAGAAATCTGTCAGGTTAATGCTGTTTGGTGTCTCTTGTAATTTCAGGCATATAACAATGACTTAATCAGCATTTATGGAGTGAAACCACATCTGTGCTGGATGGGACCTGTAGGTTGTTATGGAAAACAGATGCATTTATGGCCACAGGGAGTCTCTCTCTCTCTCTCTCTCTCTCTCTCTCTCTCTCTCTCTCTCTCTCTCTCTCTCTCTCGCAGCAAGATCTTAAGCAGAGAAAAGTGAAACGTGTAGAATTGGTGGAGGCGAACAGAGGTGAGCTAATGGATCAAAATTACCCCCGTCTGAAAGTTTTGACGAACGCTGACGAAATTGCTTTTCTTCCCTTCTCTCCCCAACCGCCCCCCCCCCCCCTTCTCAATATGAGACGCAGACAGAGAAATCCATCTGTAACACAGGCATTGTCATCGCCTTGCAATTTACACCCATTCCTCTCAACAGTAGTTCTTGTGCTTGATGGCGTGATAAATTAATCTTTTTCTGTGCCACTGCGTCGATTCTTTTAAAAGAATTCATTAAGGGGCGTTAGAGACTTTTTTTTTTTTTTGCTCCCGGAGTAAACATTTTTTCTTTCTTTCTCTCTCTCAGTCACCATGACAAATCATATTCTCTGGAGATGAAGAGAAAAGGCCATGGAAATAGGAAAAATGAGAGAAGGATGGAGGAATGGAGAGGCAAAAAGCCATTTTGGAAAGCTGTCGGGCTAGCCGGATCAGTCTGAGCGCTGTGTTTGACAGAGTGCTCTGTGGAAACCATCACACACACTGCCGATGATAGTTGTGGTTGTTGTTGAAGAATTAAGTATGACCTTCACTCTAATTGTGTTAGACATTGGAAGGAAAGCGTCTAATCATCAATCACTCAGCAGTCAGCAGCGTGGAAAGATCACCCAACTCAAACACAGCAGGCACAAACAACAGCATGCGGGGCTGTGACTATACCGGCCCACCTTTACCATTACCGCCAGGATTGTCCTCCGCTTATAATCTCCAAGCTAGTGCTGCTGTTTTAATGGCCTCTACTGTATGTGGCAGGAAGGTTTCTCAGCTGGTGGGTTGTAACCCATTATTTTATAATACATGTTAAAAAAGGAGCAGAAGCACCTCTGTAGTCCTACTTGTAATTCCTCCGTGGGGTTTCAAAAAAGTTGCGAAGTGAACTAAAATTCACAGGGACCATATAATCATTCACTTTTAAAATGTCAAAATAAATATACATTTTTCAAAAGGAGGAGGAAACATCTTTATCTTTTGTTTAAAAGCCTGTGAGTTCAATCTGACTCTTCTCTGTGTTGAACGCATGACCATAACGTTTATAGTTTCATGCTTTGCCACATAATCATTACAGGACTATTACCATACTAGTCCGAGACACCAACACTGTTTGCGCACCATGGGCTTCTCTTTGAAACCATGAACAAAACTGAGCAAGGTAAGACAAAGTCATGATTACAGTAAATATGGGTTTCAGCATAATTTGTGCCATCCACAATGTGTTTTGTGTTTTTTAAAGTTATATTTTTGGGCTTTTGCCTTTTATTTTGGCAGGACTGTTCAAAGAAAGACAGGAAGAGATAGGAGAGAAGAGAGGGGAACGAGATCAGGAAGTGACCACGAGATGGTACTCAAAGTCAGGTTGTGCTACAGGACAGTTGTACTACAATACAGTACAGTAAGGCTTTTAATGTTTTTGAAATAAGTCTCTTATGCTTACCATGACTACAATAATTTGATCAAAATTACAGTAAAATATTTTTAAATATTCTGACTATTTAAAATAACTTTTCTTAGTTAATATATTTTAAAATATAATTAATTCATGTGGCTTTTTTTTTATTATGATCAATGTTGAAAACAGTTGTGCTGCTTAAAGTCCCCATGTGTTTGGCTTTTAGTATGAATATGTTAGCCTTACTGTTCCCTACACTTAATGCTGCCCTTAATTCGGCGCTGTGGGAACACTTTTGAGGATCTCCGTGATCCCACTGCGCAATGTGACGTCGTAGTGATGTCTTTTTCGTGTAATTTGTGGACGTCCAAATTCGGTCCATTGAAGAGGTTGTTTTGTAACGCCAGGCGACGTCTTTTTTCGACGTCTTCCGCACGTCTAATGTTGACATCCGTCCACAAAAGTTAATTTGTGGGAAGAAGGAAGGAGACAGGGTCGGCTTGCTGTGGATCGTGTGTTTTATTAGATAAGTCTTTTCCAAACAATAATCGCGCTCAGTGCGCTCTCTCACACACTCTTCAATAACTTTCTCCTCAAACAAAACAGCGGCTTCTTTAGGCTTCTCCTCATGAGACGACAGGCAGAGACACACACACACAAACACAAACACACACACACACTCTTTCTCCCGTCACAAAGATCGCTGAGATCGATTGACACTGTGGTAACCCTAGCAACGTTTTTGGCATCTTGCGTGTTTGCTATCTGCTATTCTGACCAAAGAAATATTACAGCCACAAAAGACTTGTTGTGTTCAGCATTTTTAACTAAAGCATAGTCAACGGAGGCGTCTTGTTTTGCTTATGCTTGGAAAGGCACCTTCACTTGCAGTGTTGCCATGTTCACTAATTATAAACCTTTTTGGGCTTGTTGTTTAAGCTTGGCTCATAAAGCGATAAAGTTTATGGAGTTATTAAAGTGAGCAAGTGCAGGTCATGATATTTTGATATTAGTTTCAGCATAAAGCATTTTGATTTATTTCAGTTTATTGTGACCTTGTTCTTGTTCCGTTTTTCTAGCAAGATCTGGAAACGCGTATGATTCAGAGCTCGTACTGCTTTCCCTGTGATTTCTTGCACATAAAGAAGAGAGAAACATCTCTGATGCATTTTACCCAAATTGACAACCGAATTTAGTTGCAATGTGTACGAATAGAAAGTTCAAACGTATTTATACATGTCTACTGTCACTTTTGATCAATTTAATGCATTCTCTCTGAATAAAAGTATTAATTTCTTTAAAGGGGACTATTATGCTTTTTTTTACAAAATGTAATATAAGTATCAGGTGTCCCTAGAATGTGTCTGTGAAGTTTCAGCTCAAAATATCCCAGATCATTTATTATACCATGTTATAAATGCCCATATTATTTTAGTGGAAGGAAAAACATGCTGTTTTCATGCCTGGATCTTTAAATGCAAATGAGCTGCTGCTCCCCACGCTGCTTTCCAGAAGAGGGCGGAGCCTTTACAGCTCGTGCCTGGGAAACTAAAACATCTGTTTGGTTTTGATTATCATCTCTATCGCGGTCACGCTCACGTGACATTGCAGTTATGTCAAAAACTCACCAACTTCACATAAGCGCAGTTGGTTATGTCTGTGAACATAAACAGCAAGTAAAGAAATGGCATATGTATATTAGATCTGCGTTTTAAAAATTTAAAGCACCGTAATATATACAGTACCTACTGCTATATATGCTGTTAATATGAATCAAACAACAAAAGAAAAACAGAAAATCACTCACTACTCTTGATTTTATAACTTTAGAAGCTTTAATAAGAATACATTTCTTGAATGCTGCTGTTAAATGCTCTGGAGAGGAGATAAACATGATGGATTGTGTACAGCTCACTATGCTATGCTAATAGGGATGCAGAGTCTGTCAGCAGTGGTAGGCAGGGCCTGTGCAATGTGAAGTCACTGCTTATTATTTATGGGGATTAAAAAAAAAGGAGTGGTTGGATTTTTATCATTATAGGGTGGTTGTGTACACACACTGCCGAGACACATTTATGCTCATGTGAATTTTGCATGATAAGTTCCCTTTAAAATAATCTTACTAAACATTTGAACAATACTGTATATGTCGTAGTGCTGCACACAAGGCAGTGAATGATTTGTTGCTGAGAGCATGAAGCCATCACAGTTCAAGGGACATTTGGAAAGGATATTTGTTAATGTTATTAATTTTTTTAAATATATTGTTTCTACTTTTTCTTTTTGCATGATAAACAATTTTAGTACTGTTGTACCAAATATCCAATATGAAGCCAAACTAGTTGAGAACCACTGTGGTGCCTGTCTGGCGTGCAGTAAGAATCAGGCTGAATATCCATCCTGATCCTTATTTTAAATCTCCCTAGAGGAAAAGGGAGAGAGAGAGAGAGAGACAGGCAGGTGAAGCATGGGGCCGAATGCAGATGTGACGCAAGTTCAGAGGGCTTGTGCTCCCTGCGGACATCCCTCTGCCTCCAAGCAATAGCGCATCACTTACCCAAGCCCACTGCGGTGCCCCACTCATAAAAGACTCACTTTTAAGGGGATGAGAGGCAAATAAATCTCCTTTACAGGGGTTATAAAAGTAAAATGCAGGATTAAGGCTGCCCTGCACAACCAGTGCACATACACAAACATATATATACATCATTTCCCTCTTTTTCCAGAGCATAACCTACTGTGATTTCAAAGTGACCCCCATGGGGTCCTCAGGACACGTTTTGAATGTCAACATATGGTGGACAGCTGGAATAAGGCCTTTAGGACACACCGCCATGAGACGAGGTCAATTCACTTTAAGTGACCATAAAGAACCAATACAGTATTTGATCTGTCTGCCCGTATGTGTCTGCAGATATGTGCAGATCTATTTTTATTCCTGACAGTTTTTTATGCCACTGCTTTAACCACAGCTCGCTCAGATGGATCCACTTTCTTTCCCTTTTTTTCCCTCACGCTCTTTCCCTCTCTATCCCTCAGCTCCCTATCTCTATTTAAATACAAATGGAGGGCTCTTAAAAAGAAATTGTCCTCAAAATGCTGGAGTCCCTGTTGTATTTCACACTCAGGGAGCATGTCGCACCAGCCGCACACGTGTTGAAAGTGTGTGCCGAGAATTATTGGTGCCTGTGCCTCGTTTCCAAGGTTACAGGTTATTATTGGTTTGAGTGGGCTTCACGTGGCATGATGCAGCACTGGCTCTGAGAGGTGTTTATGGCAGCAGAAAAGGATCCAAATTTTAAAAGCACCATTAGAAGGTTTGGCCCAGAGCACATGTTGAGTTGTGAGCTCATGACCTGTACTATTTATGTTAGATAAACTGATTTATTTCCCTGTTACTAAGTCACAGTGATTCGCATTCTTTATAGGTGCCTACTCCTTCCCTTCAACGGGTTTTGTTGTGTTCCTTTGAGGAACAGTGGCCAGAGAGATGAATTGATTTACTTGATGTGTGTTTGGAGGTTGCTTCAGATCATTTTTTTATTAGTACAGAGCATCCAGATCAGAATGTTCACGGAGGCACAAACTGAATGGCATGTTCCTCTTTAGAGTTTTGAGCCAAGTGAATTTAAATGCAATGTCCAAAAATAAAGTAATATTTTTTATCCCCTAAGAATGCATTAAATTGATCAAAAGTGTCAATTAAAGTCTCGTTCTCGCCAATAACAATAATGATATCTATCTATTTTAGCGTCCACACCAGCAGACAATATTGTTCTGTTTATTTTAAGCGTTCACTTTAAATGCTCAACTTCTTTAAAGCGGGATGGATTCTGATTGGCTGTCAAATTATAGTTCTTTTGATGGAAAAAAATATCCAACAATTCCAACAATATAATTTCTCTGTGCCGTTATCGTTATAGTTGTGGTGTGGGCTCTGCTATTCTTTTATATTTAGAATGTAAAAATTACATCTTTTTCGTCATTGCTATAGTTATCCTCCTTCAAAGGATATATATTTGAAAAAGATTTCAAATATATATACACACACACTGTACATATATGATTTGATTTGGCCTCAATATGAACTCCACCTTCTGAGCTATTCTATCCACATATATACATGTCAGTAATTGTCTCTTGTGTCTTTATTTATTTCTCCTAAAGAATGATTAGGAAAAACATCTTGGTAGTTAAATGAAACACCTGAGAATTTCATTAAGTCTCTTGAGCTGTGAAAAGAGCAATAAACCTTTCCTCCGAGAAACGATAGGATGTTTGAAATTTGAACAGCAAACAAACTGACATCCTCAAAAGACAACAAGATTTGATAGCAAAGATGAGAGAAATGGATCTGTGAGGTTTTGTGACCACAGAGCAGGACTCCCGTTGAGAAGGACTGAAGCGTCTGTCTGTGTTTGGCTGGCTTCAGGGGGCAGGTGCGTGGCAGGCTCCAATCCTTTCGATATGCTTTCTCCTACTGTACGTCTTTGTACAATGAGAAAGCGAGGAGGGGGGAGAGGGACCTTGTGAAGACGAAGCCTCCTGCAAAGAAGCAATTAACAGCATAGCCCTGTCAAATTCTCTTTCTCTCTCTCTTTCTCCTCAGTCTCCTCTAACAAGGCCACAAAATGACTCACCTCTCATTGGGCGGGTGAGATGCCCTGAGAAACAGCACAGAGCATCACACCAGAGTATTTCCACTTTTCAGAACCACCGAGATTCAAGACTCTTCTGTGAAAATGAATGCAGTCAGCAAAGGTCAGTAACACGGTAATCTAGTGCAAAACTCGGAATATAGAATATACACCAAGCAGCTTTAATGCAGAGGGGAGAGGAAGTCGAAATCCCCTGTTGGAAGCTCTCATTGCGAGTTATGTATGCATATGTGCGATGCAAACACATGAATTATGCATTGCATAAATGACAGCAATGACGGGACAGAACTCTAGTTCTGTTCAACAGCTGAACTGAAATGGCAGAGGACTCTTGTAGTCCGTAGAATTCTTTGGGAAGATCCCCCTTGCTTTATGGGCCCCTTCAACCCCCTTTGATGCTATTTTGTGATGCATATCGTTGTTGTGATAAAACTATAAATTGCTTAACAACACAGCACTTTGTGAGAGTAGATTTGCATGCAGTTGCTGAGCAGATTACTTACAGTACAACTTTGACTGGAAAGGTTAAGTTCGTGCTGATCATTGAATGAACTGTGTGTGTGTGTGTGTGTGTGTGTGTGTGTGTGTGTGTGTGTGTGTGTGTGTGTGTGTGTGTGTGTGTGTGTGTGTGTGTGTGTGTGTGTGTGTGTGTGTGTGTGTGTGTGTGTGTGCGTGTGTGTGTGTGCGCAGATCACACTATCTATCTATCCATCTATCTGTCTGTCTGTCTCAAACACATCTATTAAGAAAGCACAATATAATGGTTAACGGTCAAATTACAGTTTATTTTACTCATTTATTAGTATCGGACAGTATTTAATATAAAATTTTGCATTCTAATTTTCTGTATTTATTTTTTATTTATGATGCCTTAATTCACTTTCACTGAAAATGTAAATTCATGCAGCATTCAAGTGTGAATGTATGTACTGTATATACATGTGTGTGTGTGTGTGTGTGTGTGTGTGTGTGTGTGTGTGTGTGTTTGTTCTTGTTTAACCTTCATTGAGAGGACCAAATGTCCCTTCAAAATAGTACAGTGAAAAATTAGACATTATGGGGCCATTTGGTTAGGAGCCATGAGGAATATAAATCATACAAAGTGATGTTTTCTGTGATGAGTAGGTTTAGATAGATAGAATATACAGTTTGTACAGTATAAAACCATTACGTCTATGTGTTTGGGGGGTTGAGGTATACCCTACGTTATGGGGGGACAAAATGTCCCCACAAAGATGGCAATATATGTATATATATATATATATATATATATAAATATATATATTTATATATATATTTATATATATATATATATATATATATATATATATATATATATATGTGTGTGTGTATATGTATGTATATATATATATATATATATATATATATATATATATATATATATATATATATATATATATATATATATATATATATATATATGTGTATATGTATGTATATATATCACCATAAATAAATCTCCACATGCCTTCATATGAACCCCTTTTGGGTTCCACTTTTTTGGAGCCAGCCAATGTATGCAGTACTTGTATGTTATTAAGGACTAGGCCTATAACACCTAACTGATCCAGAGTAGGTTTGAAAATGGATTAGAAAAGATCAGACTGTACAGGGACTGCCGCACTCTCTCATGCAGTTTCATAATTCAGAGATTCATCAACTGTTTTAGGTCTTGAATTGTGTTTTGTCTCATATGGTATAGCACATTACCCATTACCTTGAATATGATATATGGTAATTTGACAGATACTAGATTAGAAGCAAATTAAAAGTTAATTTTAGAAATGTGCTAGAACAATTTTGTTGAACTGGATGATTTTAAAGACAGTTTTGCATTATAGTACTCCTGCATATGTGTAAACACCCAAAAACTATTACATCCCATTTTGTATTATTTCTCAGATCACTTATCAAAATATTTGATTACAAGTGGCAGGTGAATTAGGATTTAACTTTTAAAAATACATTATATTATCTCCCCTTTTCACTGTTCTCATCTATCTTTTTTTTAAAAACGGTTTCCGGAATAAATCAGTCCAGGCTCGCAGGCCTAAAACAGGGATATATTCTGGCCGCCATTTTTCGTTAAGATGTAGACAGTGAAGATAAGTGAAGTGTGAGGATTTTGTGTATGTATGCATGCGTGTCTGTGTTTGTATGCCGTCGCCACTGCTCTCTGCCAAAGGGAGGAGGGACTGTGTGTAATTTGGCTGCGGGAAGAGCGGCAGAAAACAATTATGTGCACGAGGTGGCCACGGAGATGAGGCAATCGGTGCACGCTATAATGGAGAGGACGGTTGACACATGGGCTTTATCCTACTCTGGTATTGTTTGAATGTGGGCAAAATTACTCCACTATATTGTCAGGGCCTAAAATGAATTGCCAATTATATTCGATGGCATCCCATTGGAGAGTAGGTAACATTTAAAGTGATGGATAGAGACAGTGAGGATCTTTAGTGGATGCCTTTTTTATTCAGAAATGGCGAAAATTTCCTCACATAGTGAGTCTGGTGAGCAAGTTAATTTGGGAATGTGAAATAAACAGTGAACAAACAACAGCTTTAAACAGACATTCATTGAATCATATGGTTGCTGTCATAGGTAAATCGATTTTGAAGTTCCAACTTTATTATTTTTTCAACATAAGTTGAAATCAGGCTCTCCCTGTTGTTTGTGTCTTCAAGATGGTGTAGAAGGAGAAGAAAAAGGCTTTTGTTTTTCTTTGAGAAATCACCGTTCTCAAATAGCAGTTGTTGTTTTTGACATCTTTGTAGTCTACCATGCTCTTTATAACTTACAAGTATTCTCAGATGGTAGTTGTTGTCTTTTTTTGGGGGGATTTGACGTCTTTTTGTTTGTAAGGCCGTTTTTGTGTGTGTGTGTGTGTTTCAAATCTTGCTCACTCAAGAGTCCAGCTGTAAACTGAACTCTAGCAAATTATTTAGAACTTATAAGTATGTGCTTATCATCCAATGATCTCAATTTCCATAACAATATTTCTACATATCAGTTTCATCACTGATTTATTTTGTGGCAGTGAGAGAGAAACTATTTCTCCCACCTCTGTTCACCCAGGGTGCAGTTGTGTGAATGAAACTCAGCTAATAAGCAGGATCAACCATGTTTCATTCCAGCTTATTTAAGTACATCACCAAATGCCAAGATCATTTTTCACATGTTCCATTTTTCGCCATTCCTCACTTTTTACCTGTTCTCATTCTCACACTGTTCATATTCTTTGAGTTAGCATGGCGGATTTATGTCTGGTACATCCTGTCTGAACATAGAAATCAACTCTGTTACATCCATTTCTGACATTAATTTCACTTTAAGTTAGACTGTTATGCTGACACATGTGAGATTCTCCTAAAATAGTAATAATATAAGATCAAATCTTACGTAACATGCAGAGTATGGAAATCTCATACTGTGCATTCTGCATGTATACCATTCAAAAGTTTGGTGTCAGTGAGATTTTTCTTTTTTTCTTTTTTTAAATGAAAGTATTATTTAAGTTAATATTAGAATCCTGAAAAACAAATAATTTGAGCAGCACAACTGTTTTCAACATTGATAATACAAAGGAATGTTACTTCAAAATCAGCATATTAGAGTGATTTCAGAAGGAGCACAAATCTTTTCAACATTGATAATAATAAGAAATGTTCCCTGAGCTCCAAATCAGCATATTAGAATGATTTCTGAAGGCTGGAGTAATGGCTACTGAAAATTCAGATTTGCCATCACAGGAATATAAACAATATATTTTAAAACGGTTATTTTACATTGGAATATTATTTCACAGTATTATTTTAATGTATTTTTGATCGAATAAATGCAGACTCGGTGAGCACAAAATTTTAAAAAATAAAATAACGGTAAATAATATAGTGCAACACTTGATTATATCCATCAGGACATTTTTTTGTAAACCAAGGTTGTGGGTTCGATTCCCAGGGAACTACTGTAAAAGCATTTATATTGAATTCACTGTAAGCTGTTTAGATAAAAAAAAAATATCTGCCAAATAAGTCAGTAAATTAAGAAAGTACATTAATTTTGTAGATCAAACAGTAATACATTAAAATAATGACGTTTTATTGTTCTTTTCCATATCACACTCTACGTCTGCTTCAACTTGTGTGAATAACCATGCTCATTTTTGATTTTCCGTCTGCAGTTCCCACTGTGTGTGTGCCCACGCGCTGCAGGTGCCTCGAACAGCCCAAAGTCCCCATCCTAACACGTGTGACTGACTGACAGAGAGGACAGACGCAGGGAGAATGATGCATTGAATGTCTAACCGCCCCACAACCTTCTGGAATGCCCTGCCAGAGCTGGGAGTCATTAACTTTTAAAGCAGGTAGACTGAGCGAGAGCGACGGAAAGAGAGGGGTCAGACACACACAGGGGCCAGTGTCCATACTGCTGCTCTGTGGCATACCAATCCCTCCCAAAACCCCTTCAAACGGGTCTGACGGACAAGAGCGAGAGGGCAGGGCGCAACCTGGCAATAGCGGGGTGTCGCTGCTGTCATCCGCCATGGCACAGGTGGCACAGGTGGCATTGAGGATACGGGCAGGTATGGCCGCATCAGAGGAACAAGAGGGGTGATTGACAGGTCTCATCAGAGACAGCCTAATGACACCCCCAACCACCAATTAAGGCTCATCAAGGTCCCCAATTGAATGTCGCTGATAAATAATGTATGCCCTCAGTAATTCCACATAATCTTGATACTGGAGAGTCAAAGGTGTATGCATTATTAATGGGGCCAAATTGGACTTTAATAACTGCCTCAGTGAATCCTACACGGTGGAGGAATTCACTTATGTTAATATGGCTTTATTATTAATGGGGTGACGGTTTTCTAAAATGTTAACTGACTGAAGCACTCCAGAGGCAATTCCCAAGATTGACGAGTCCACCATCCGGGAGAACTGGAGCGTTCTTATTTATTTACCAGCCTACCTGTGGTGCGTCTGCCCAGACCATTAGATCAATAATTTGTTCATCAAATCATTAGCTTGTATCAGAGTGGCACAATTATGCGGGCGGCACGTTCGGATGACAGGGCGTCGTTAATCGCATATTAGCTCGAGACGGACTGGCTTACTCTTAACAAACACCGATGTGATGATAAAGGTAGCGCTATATAGTTTGTTTGGAGTGTTGCTGTTGCCGTAATTGGCTGACAGTGAGTCGGCTGATGGGATCCTGGAGAATATCACTAAACGATGTCACTAAATGATGAGCTTTTAATCTGAAAAGATCTCCCGGGGATTAAAGCACCAGCACATTATGGTGTTTTGAGTGAAAAGTCTAATATTTGCTGTAAACCTGCTTAGTCGTTAGACTGAGGAGCAATTTTCTTATCCCTTCCCACTCTGGAGGGCCTGATACAGGAGCACTTTGTAAACACAACTTACAGGGGAAGGTTCTGTGGGTCTAAAACTGGTTCTTAGCTTCTGTAAGCTTGTTGAAACTTCAGATATCATGTCTGTGCATGCATCCCAGACAGGAAGGAAAGTGATTGAATTGTTTGTGCGTTCCCCGTGCATTTGCATACGTCCACGGCGCATCAGAAGCGCGGTTCTGCTTCGCTTCTCTGAGCTAATCTACCTGGCAGAGGCTCTGAGATGTTGCTGGCACGTACACGGATCACAGCCCAGTTGCACAACATCACAAAGAAGCCAAATGAAAATATGTGTTTTCCATTTGTGTCTAGAAACCTCTGTGATGATTAAGAGATGCTTGTTTTTGAACTTATTCGGATCTTGGAGGTACGAAGTTCTAAATCAATTACGCAGCGTAAACATTGAGCTTCAGTATAAGCACAAACGGATGCATACAAACAACAAGTTTCAAGGGTACAGGTATAACTTTTTTTGTTTTTCTGTTTGTAAAAAAAATGTTGTCTTATTTTATTGTCTCTTTTGTGACATGGCGCTTTAATGGTTTAGCGCCATTAAATGGTTTAATGGTTTTCAGTCCTTTTTCCTCCAAAATTAGCTTATGGACTTTGTTCCTTTTTATGTTTCTTCTGATTTCCTTTCTCCTTATCTTGCAAAACTGCAGTTCTGTAAAGACCAGAAGTGTTGTGACTTCCTGAACAGGATCAAGTGTGTGTTTCATTGGACTATGCTTGGTGCCCAACCAATTTAGCAGCAATGAAATCTCCTGGATATCAGATACTGGTGTCCTTATAGATGCAGCATGCAGGTATCACATTATTTTGATATTTTAAGAGATCATTATCACCAAGAACTGAATCCATCACTTCGCTGTCACAGTTCAATTCAAATAAATCCATCTTTTGTTCATGTTTCCTGTTCAGTGTGTTGCAGAGATGCTACAGTGTGTTCAGCAGATTTCCAGGAGCCTGGAGTGTTTTGAGATCTGCATGTGCATGTATCAGGTCGGTCTAATCTAGGTAACTGTTGTTGCCTGGGAAACGCTATTGTTTGTGGGCTTAATTAATGAGAAATATTAGATGGCAGACATTAGCGCAGCTGGAGTTGCTCTCTTTCTACCTTGTTAACCTCTTCTTGCACTCACTCTCACGCCATCCCCCACTTCCTCTCTCTTCATTACATGTTCATCTGGCCGTGCGACTTGGCTTCGTGTGTGCGGCTGATACGGCAGATCGAACAGGACAGGTGTTTTCCGTTTCATCACGGCCTGTGTCTGAGGTTCGGGCAGTTGGAGGAACGGAAAAGCGTCAGGAGGGGGCAGATAGACGCAGGGCTGGCAGTTCATTGTCTGCATGCGGCAGAAGCCTAACAGAATTCCTGACATCCCATCGATATATTGACAGCCGCTGCCACTTGGGCTGCTTTAGTGATGTGCAGAGCTCTGGCACATAAGGCTGATGGCTTGGCTTCGATTGGTTGTGTGTTTTTCCACACTGTCTTAATACCAACAGCATTCTGGGCAGGTCATTTCGATGGCAGCACGGACACTCGCTTTGCCAACATTTGTGCGAGTGCTCGCTTTTAGATTAAAATGGCCTTTGTCTTCTTAGAATATCCTCCAGCGCTTAATGTTTTTACTGGCTTAGTCTATCTCTTTTGTCTGTTTGTTCCCTGTGGTAAATTTAGCCATAGATTTCACAGTAAACCTTGCTCATCAAGCAAGTCTGGATTACTTTTACTCCACGTTTAGATAGGTCTGAACATCCAGTTCCTTTGTTCTCCATCTTTTTCCAGCCAATAAGTATTGCTCCACGTAAATTACTTCTTAACCACCCCAGCTTTCTGTTTTTGTCCAGCAGTGAAAGTTTGAACTGAAATGGTACTTCTTCTCACTTTTCATATAATAATGCTGCTTTAAAATTTGTTCAAAAGATTGATCTTCCACAAATAGTTCCTTTTGAAACAAATTTCTGTCTTGTCTTGGTTCTCTGCTTTAGGTTTTGGAGTAGAGCTTCTCCCACACAAAGGAAGTATATTTGTTTATTTGCCATGTTTTTAGTCACCCTACTCTTTGTTCTGAGAGGAAGCAAGAGAAGAGGGCTTTTACAACCAGCGATGTCACGGTCTGAGGAAGCTTAACCCAAGTAAAGGTTTCTGAGTGTATTGTCAACGACTGAGAGCAGATCCTAAATTTCCGTTGACATTTACAGAAGGGCTGCTTCCAATTAACCTTCAAGTGTCTCCTCACCTCCTCATGCTGATTACATTTTTCCCTAACAAACAGGCTAATTTGTTATTAGCAGGCTGTTGGAGAACGCGCGTTCATTTTTCATCAATAGGAAATTGCGATGGGGGAGTGATTGCTTGGATTTCTTTCTGTCAGTTGGCATACATTGTTCGATTTTCCCTCTATTCATTTACTTCCGTTACCAGTAGCACCACTGGGATCAGTTTAAATGGTATTTCTGCTGCTGTTCACACCACAATATACTCTCATAGACACACTTCCTCTTTCCTCAATTCTCCCAGCACTGATATTTAGCTCTGGAGAGAGACAATTGTTTCCCACCTGCAGTTCCACTCTTCTGAATTCACTCTCGCTGAAACATACAAACAGAAACATGCAGATGTTTAGCTTGGCGAATGGGGAGATTGCTCCTGTGGGCAGGAAGGCACAGCAGGGGTGCACGTTCATTAACACAGTTCTGCCAGGTGAGAGAAAGTAAAACTGAGAGGGAAAGTAAAAAAAGCAGGGGGAGGGGAGTGTATACCCAGCCTGCCTTGTGCTGCCCTGATAACACTCCCCTCCTCTCCTCGCCGCAGGCCTGTGGAGGAGGGCGCAGAGGCCCTTGCCTGCAGACAACTCACCCAGGAATCTTATCTTTCCTGCAGCCTGTGCTGCTGTCTGAAACCCCATCAGACCCTGGGACTTGGTCACTCACCACACAAATATACAGGTTTGCAGATGGTCACATGTGTACCAAATTGCTTGGTCAAAGAGACAAAAACAAAGCTCTACCACAATCAGCAAACCAACAGTATACAGAACTGATATTCCAGTTTTGTGTGCAATTCAGAATTGAATTGAGAATACAATTTCAATTCCGTAGCAGTTTTAGGGTGCAGAATTGCAACTGGAATTACAATTAAGATGAATTGAAATTCCAAGAAAAAATGACAAATTCATATATATTTTTAGCCACAAAAAGACAAACTTTGAGACAGTTAGTCTCACAAAGCTAGACAACAAAGCTTAGCAGTTTGCTATAGTAAATTGTAACCAGCCATTTACTGTACATGATGCAACATGAACCAATCAGCTTGTGCCAGTAATTAATGTTGTAAATATCATCAGCTTGTGTTAAGGACCCATCAGCCTGCACCATCTAGAGTTTCATGACAGAACTATGTATTTGTCATTGAATCATTAATTCAAGAGATTTGTTCAAAAACACTAATTCATCCAGTGATGACACAATCCAGTAACCAATTGTTTTAGAAAACGTTCAAATTATTCAAATTAATTAAAAAAAAAATTAATAGACTGATTACCATTTTGTCAGAACCTCTAGTAAATGACATGCTATTTTGGTTAGTTGTCTATTCAGAATTGTTTTTGTTTGTTTAAAATGATAACAATTCTGAATAGACAACTAACCAAAATAGCATGTAATTTACTAGAGGTTCTGATTTTCTAGATAGATAGATAGATAGATAGATGTCATGTTCATGTTGAAATCTTTGCATGTGCATGACAGCTGTGAGTTTCTCAGTGGCACTTTTTCTCTCGACGGTTCGGTGGGGCATCTGTCATGCTGTGAGCCAGGTGACTCCTGCCTGCTTCCCTACTCTCCCGAAATGCGTATTGACATCTCGCTTTCCTTCTAAACTGTGTCTTGACAAGGCAGGGGAATCCGAGCCAAAAGACACAGACTGCAGCTGTGTGAGTTTAGGAAAATGGGGTTTTGGGAGCCTAACTGTACAAAGCCTTCCTTTTAATCATTCCTGTCTTGTCCCTATGATGATTCTGACAGATTACATGAAAAAAATCAGAACAGAAACACCAGATTGTCAATGGATAATTGCTTGTCGTGTTTGTTTGGGTCTGTTAGGCCTATTGCTGAAATTGCTTATTCTGCTTAACTGCTAAGGAGCTCCTGTAGCTCAACTTGTGGAGTTTGGTGCTAGCAATGCCAAGGTCATGCTTTATATTAACTGGGAACATGCCTACTGATAAAATGTATAATTATACAATTTTCTAGAGAAAAACATAAACCTAGATGTTAGGATGGCAGAGATTCACACATTATAAGGCACTGTGAACCACATGGACTTTATCACTGTTTAGACCTGTATTAGCATCTGTCTAGCGTGATCCAGTCATGTTTGGTCATCAAAACCAATCGCTGTTTACACATGGTATAAACGTGCATCTCAAATGCATCTCTAGTGACCACTTGTGATTGGATTTCATCAAGAGGAGGGTGTGTGATTTCATGATAAATCCATAGACTGTAAAAAAAATATGGATGTCAATATGTCCGTGACATCACCCGTAGGTTTCTGAAGAGCATTTTTGAAGCCCAAAGTGGGCGGAGCCGGCCGTCGCCATTTTAGTAGCTGGTCACCGCGCGTCACTCCCGGATAAACGAAAATGGGCAATGAGGCGGGATTAGCTGAGGTGAAGTGACAACTAACAGACAGCAGAAAAAAGGCTAGTAGTGACAGCAGCGGCAATCCACCTGTCACTCAAGTGGCCACGCCCTTAATTATGCAGAACTTTAAGGCTTAATATTATTTAAATGGATGAGTTATAAAAAAATTCACCCCCCTCACAGTTGTCATGAAGGGTAGAATTAGCTATATAGACCAAAACACATTTTTTTCTGCTGTAAAGTTGGGCATTTTAACATGGGGACTATATGGGATTGACTCTCTTTTGCATCCAGTCTATAGCGGCCAGTCGATGAATTGCAGTTTAAGTCCGTTTACTTCTGTGTTGGTTTCAAGCGAGAGGCAGGAAGATTGCCACTTAGATAAATCACTTGATGTGTCAGTTAATTAACTGCATTTTTATGTCAAGCATTGTGAAAATGTTCTTGTGCATTTATATGTGACCTGCTCCTTCATTTTGAGTCACTCTGACCCAGAAAGATATTTGTGTTCTGTGCACTGAAGTAAAAAGGAAAGTTTTTTTCTTTCCAATGATAATTGTTGTATTTCTATGTACACCAAGACTTTTCTTTTTAGTGCATAAAACTTGAAATATTTTTCTTGGTCAAAGTGATGTAAATTGATGGATCAGATCACATATGTTTTTATTATTATCAATATTTAAAATGGTTGTGTTTTTTTGTTTTATGGAAAGTTTTATATGAAACAGAAACCTTTTTAACATTATAAATGTCTTTACTGTAACTTTTGATCAGTTGAATGCATCCAAGCCAAATAAAAGTATTTATTTCTTTAAAAAAAATCTTGATCACAAACTTTTGAACGGTAGTGTATTTCAGATTCAATAGCCACTTTAAACCATTCTCATTGCTTAACCGTTCCATTCCATGCCGATCCGGCCCAGCCGGTACGGGTATAATTTCATTTTCCACTGTGGGGCTGATAACGGAACTCTTTTGAATGTAATACAAATGCGTCAGTCATTGCCTTGGTAACGCAAGAGCTTACAGATATGAGATGTAAATAGGATGATCAGATATTTCTTTTAATTCTATTATCAATGTGTGTCTACGTCCTCAAATAGCGTGCTTAGCCAGCTACAGAGAAACTGGCAGGCAGGCAACAGGCAAATTACAAAATTCTGAGTGGCGACGTCACTACACGTATTATATCAGCGTGGTTCCGCACATTTAGCCAACCGTGCTGAGAATTCCGGGCCAAGAACAGTTTGTAATGGTGCTGTGCCGTTCCAGACTCGCCTGGAAATTTAACTGGAGCTATTCCTTAGCGTTCTTAGAACCGTTCGGCCTCGAAAGTGGAAAGTGGCTTATATTTCAGATTTAATCAGGTTTACCGCTATTTTCTGCTCTATTAAATGTTGTTTAAGAGATCTGCTCCACCTCTTTCAGTCTATTAATTCGAATCAATCTCAATGGGATCAATTTTTCTTTCCATGATGTTTTTTTTGTTTCAATTGCGTGGGGCGTAACAAGCTACAAGTAAGTTAGGCTGCATGTGACTAAACCCTAATTTACCACATTACTGGTTAAACTTGACTGGTTTCTCTACCAGTGTTTTTTTAGGGGTTAAATGAGCTAGAAATACATCAGAATTTGTTCAGTTGTTTACACTATTTTGTAAAATGAGGTGGACTGTGTCAGACTAAAATTATATTGACTGCAATGAATCACACTGGAAAAGTGTTGCACTGAGATTTCGGTATTGTATCTCTCTGGAGATGATGCCATGTGAGTCTTGTTGTTTCTCTTGTGTTTATGTGGCGGTCCTGCAGCATTGGAAACAACCCCCCCCCCACCACCACCACCACCCCCCCCCCCCCCCTGAGCATTGAACAAATTACTGACGCATTAGAGTGAAGATGTGTGTATGTGCAATTTAAGGAGCTCTGGGAGCCCATGGGCTTGTCCCCAAACTTCATCTCTAATTAATATTGCCCCTCGACAACAACTTACACAACACGTTCATGCTACGACCACTCTTGCAGTGGTTGTTGTGAGTGAAAAATATCAAGTTCAACAGCAGTCAGCATGCTTTCAAGGCAGCCTGTGAGTTGAGACATCAAGGCGACACTAAAAGGGGTCAATGTTCTGGGATACTGGACACTTGACCTGCTTTTATATGGTAATTAGGTACATTCACGTACAACTCCCATATGGCACAGGAGGAGATCTGATAGAATAAGAGCATCTGAGTCACCACCGCAGGCACTTTTTCAGACACCTGTGTGTGTGTGTGTGTGTGTGTGTGTGTGTGTGTGTGTGTGTGTGTGTGTGTGTGTGTGTGTGTGTGCGCGTGTGTGTGTGTGAGCGAGCCTCTGTCCCCATGAGACTGTGCTCGTCAGGGTGCCGTAGTTGACGATCCATGCTATTTTGATATGTGTGTGTGTGTGTGTGTGTGTGTGTGTGTGAGTGTGATAGATATATAGAGGTCATTAGGAGGAGGAAGCACAACTGGAGATGGACCTCAACAGCTGTGTCCACATTACATACATCTGTTTCAGAGGGAAAACTCAGTGTGATCTAAACGGAGTGTGTGTATGCGTGTTTGTGTGTGAGAGCTCTTATGTAAGGGGGAAGTGCAACTTTTCTCGCTTTCCATCAAGTTACCAAGGAAATAACCTACTGATGTATCACATGGCAAAGAATTTCTTAATGAGTTGCATTTTACTGGATTTCTGCTAATTAAGATGTTTGAGAAGCCAATTACAGTAAATATCATCTTCCTCTGCCTTCCTAATTACAGATAGAGGAGGTGGAAGGATATGAAAAAGAATAACAGTCCTTTATAAAAGATTTGTCCTTTCATCTTAAGGGTTTGTTTGGAGACCTTATTTGCATACTCTAGCATTCGCCAAATGAAAACAGAAATCTAAATGTGGACTTTAAATGATATTTGAAATTTAATTATTACTAGAGCTGCAATTAGGCCTCGCAAAATTTGAAAATTATTCAAATGACTGTTAGTAAAGGTTTTTTCCGCAATTATCTGCTTGAATTTGAATCTACTCTGTGCAAATTAATTTTAGATCGTGTCCATAGAGATGCGTATGAAAACCTAAAAGCTTAAAAGTAATAGTTCACCCCAAAATAAAAATTGTATTCACTCAGCTTCATGTCACGCCAGTCCCATATGACTTTCAGTGATGTCTGAGCTGTTGTGACATGTTTGTAAATATTTTAAAATATTTTGTGTGTTTTTGTAGGAAGGAAATAGTCATACAGCTTTGGAGCAACATGAAGGAACATAAATAACCCTCTAATTTGTTACTAGTATTTGTCTGTCAATGTACATACAGTACTGTACTATAAGAAGAAAGACAACACAATCTTTAACAAAAAATTATTAACATGAATCCTTAACAAAGAATGGCATAACCTTATTACCCATAATTCAACAGACTACTAGATTACACTGTTTTAGCTTATGTCTGCTGCTTAATTTGGAGGAAAGATACTAATGAGGGTGTTTTCAAGAAAACAGTGAGCAATCTCTACATCCTGTGAAAGTCATGAAATGATTAATTTGCCTCCCTCCCTTCCTCTCTTTCCGTCTCTCTTCATCTCTCTCGTTCTCTCATTCTGTATTCTGCCGGCATATTGCACTTATTGTATGATAATACTGAAGGTAGATTGTTGTGTTATCTTGTCTACAGTCCATATATAAATGTTAATGTCATCTGTGCATGACTCGGACACACACACATTCATGCAGAGCACATTTCGCATTTGTTGCAAAAGATGATGCAAGAGCAGTGTTAAATTCAGTCACCGAACATTTCCATGTATATTGTGAGCACATTATAATCAGCTCCACTTTAGTTCAGCAACTTATGTTCACCCATAAATGAAACTACTATGATTATTTACTCATTCTCATTTTATTTTAAAGATCTATGACTTTCATTCTGCCGAACACAAAAGGAGATCTTTCACTGTCCGAATTGCTTATATACACTCACATAAAGGATTATTAGGAACATCATACTAATTCTGTGTTTGACCCCCTTTCGCCTTCAGAACTGCCTTAATTCTACGTGGCATTGATTCAACAAGGTGCTGAAAGCATTCTTTAGAAATGTTGGCCCATATTGATAGGATAGCATCTTGCAGTTGATGGAGATTTGTGGGATGCACATCCAGGGCACGAAGCTCCTGTTCCACCACATCCCAAAGATGCTCTATTGGGTTGAGATCGGGTGACTGTGGGGGCCATTTTAGTACAGTGAACTCATTGTCATGTTCAAGAAACCAATTTGAAATGATTCGAGCTTTGTGACATGGTGCATTATCCTGCTGGAAGTAGCCATCAGAGGATGGGTACATGGTGGTCATAAAGGGATGGACATGGTCAGAAACAATGCTCAGGTAGGCCGTGGCATTTAAACGATGCCCAATTGGCACTAAGGGGCCTAAAGTGTGCCAAGAAAACATCCCCCACACCATTACACCACCACCACCAGCCTGCACAGTGGTAACAAGGCATGATGGATCCATGTTCTCATTCTGTTTACGCCAAATTCTGACTCTACCATCTGAATGTCTCAACAGAAATCGAGACTCATCAGACCAGGCAACATTTTTCCAGTCTTCAACTGTCCAATTTTGGTGAGCTCGTGCAAATTGTAGCCTCTTTTTCCTATTTGTAGTGGAGATGAGTGGTACCCGGTGGGGTCTTCTGCTGTTGTAGCCCATCCGCCTCAAGGTTGTGCGTGTTGTGGCTTCACAAATGCTTTGCTGCATACCTCGGTTGTAACGAGTGGTTATTTCAGTCAAAGTTGCTCTTCTATCAGCTTGAATCAGTCGACCCATTCTCCTCTGACCTCTAGCATCAACAAGGCATTTTCGCCTACAGGACTGCCGCATACTGGATGTTTTTCCCTTTTCACACCATTCTTTGTAAACCCTAGAAATGGTTGTGCGTGAAAATCCCAGTAACTGAGCAGATTGTGAAATACTCAGACCGGCCCGTCTGGCACCAACAACCATGCCACGCTCAAAATTGCTTAAATCACCTTTCTTTCCCATTCTGACATTCAGTTTGGAGTTCAGGAGATTGTCTTGACCAGGACCACACCCCTAAATGCATTGAAGCAACTGCCATGTGATTGGTTGATTAGATAATTGCATTAATGAGAAATTGAACAGGTGTTCCTAATAATCCTTTAGGTGAGTGTATATATATATATATATAAATTAAAGTGAATGACCAGAACAGCTACAGTATGGTAACCTTTCACTTTCATTAAACTTTATGAAATACTTATAAATTATTGTACATTATAATATTGAATATAATGCTAGGTTATTTTGTGTTCCGTTTACGAAATAGTCTTATACTGTAGATATGGAACGACATGAAGGTGAGTAAATGATGATATAATTAATTTAGTTTTTTTTAAACTATCCATTAAAATTGATTTTATATTAAAAATATATTGAAATTATTAAATGTGTGTGTATATATATATATATATATATATATATATATATATATATATATATATAATTTGAGAAAACCTTAATAATAATTAAAAAATATATTTAAATTAATTATATTTAAATTAAATACATTTATTATAATATTTAAATTAATTATATAACATTTAAATTAATAATATTTATATTTGCGTATTTGAACTTTTTTTTATATAAAAAAAAAAACCATCACATTTTAAACATCCAGTATCCGCTTAGCATACATTGTAAAAAGTCAGCAGATCCTCTAACAGAAGTGAACGTTAGCTGCGCGACTCTTTGAACTAGTTGCAGTGACTTCAGACGACAGAGTGCAAACCAGTTTAAAGATATCTGGCAGATGCTCCTTGAGGAGATGTGATGAAAGAGCTCTTTCTGCTGTACTGTGTGTGTGTGTGTGTGTGTGTGTGTGTGTGTGTGTGTGTGTGTGTGTGTGTGTGTGTGTGTGTGTGTGTGTGTGTGTGTGTGTGTGTGTGTGTGTGTGTGTGTGTGTGTGTGTGTGTGTGGCAAATGTGCAACTATTTCTTTAAAATGAGTCTCTGGGATATGGTACTGTGTATGTATGTGTGTGTGTGTGTGTGTGTGTGTGTGTATTAGGGGCGGGCAGCTCTTCGCTGCCGTCTCCCGGGTGGCTGGCATTTGATGCAAGCTATCTCATCATTCCCCATTCTCATGCTAATGAAGCTAAAGATCATGGCTGTGACGGATGGACGGGTGGAGTGGGAAGAGGGGCTGTGGGAGCGCGCTGTTCGGTGTCACTATCCTGACACACACACACATATATACACCAATCACAAAGAGCACCATAACTGAGAGGGCCAATGAACTCAACTGAACTTAGTCGGACATTTAGGGTCTGTCCACTGTCACAAATGGCTTAATTGTTGTTGGCTGATTGGTTGGTTAAAATGTCTCAGGTTTGGTTTAGTCATATGGTCAGATGTTTGCCATGTGTGGACAAATGGCATTGTGTAAACCAGTTCTTTTGAAATTTCTATTCATCAAAGAATCCTTAACAAATGTATCAGTTTCCACAAAAATATGATTTAATAACATAATTGTTTGATAGTTATAAGAAATGTTTTTTGAGAACCAAATCAGCATAATGTAATGATTTCTGAAGGATCATGTGACACTGACGACTGCAGCAATGATGCTGAAAATGTTACCATGCATTCAGAGGTAAAAATTGCATTTTACAAAATATTTTAAAATAAAAAATAGCTGTTTTAAATTGTAATAATATTTCACAATATTTCTGTTAATAAATGCAGATTTTGTGTGAGAAAATTAGACTTCTTTTAAAAGCATGAAAACAATTTTACCAACCCCAAACTTTTATTATAATGTTAAATGATTTTGTACATTTTATTTATAATCTATAAATAATTTGATATTTAAATTGTTGACATTTTGTTTTGATTAAAAAAAAAAGACATTTGACCCTAAAGTCCGACTGAAATATTGACTGTCCCAAGATGCTGGCGAGACATCAGCATCAACAAGACCAAACAACTCTGCATATCTTCACAAGTTCACAGATCCTACTATGGAAAAGGCTTATGAATATTAATTAGCATATGTGTTTGGAGAAAGTGTATGTCAGATTGACCTCCTATTAAAATTAATATTCATGAGACAAGGCATCATGTCATAAAAAATCCATCATGCCCACAATTTTAAAAGGGCTATTTTGGCGCCACTGCACACTGATGTTAAGTAACATTATGTGTTCTGTCTGTGCAGCTTACAGGCTCTCTAAAATGGAGATATGGATGGAATTGTGACAGTCTATCTGCCCCCCACCCCCACCGACTCATCCAGGTATGTTTGCTTGATGTCTGGCTCTTTCTAACAATGCTTTTAAGAAGCAAAGCCAAGTCTAATGGGTCGGGCAGGGTGCCAGAGAGAAGGTCGCGTCAGGGTCAGTGGATGTTAACCTCCCAAAGAGCACCCTGGGGCCTGTTCTAAATATACAGCATGTGAGCACAGCATCTCAAGCCCGTCATTAGATAATAGCGTTACAGTTACTCCGCGTTCTCCCAGGAGCGGAGCGTGATCAGACCGTGCCAATACCGAGGACATGGCCCATGTCAGATGTCAGAGACGATGGGTTGGATGTCCGCAGACACAAACATTTGCTCTTGTAATCCAGTAGAGGTCTTTGTAATTCTGCTTAAGTGCCTTACGTGTAGGTGTGGGAAGCCTGGCGAGGTCGGACATCTAATTGAACCCACTTCCTCTGGTTTGTGCCACATTAACTTGGCAAGAGACGTTGCACAATTGCAGTGGCTTCTGAAAAGACTTGCGCAGACTTGACATGCTTTCAATGAGCTTGTCCAACCACAGTGTATATAAAGAATCTAGTTTCTGAATGCATATTTAGTAGCCTAAAAACACTGAAAGCTCAAAGATATTTATTCTATTTTGCTGGAATAATAGCATGTCCTATCAGCATAATCAGCATTCTTGAGCTGTTCTCATTTGTTAAAGGTGTTCCAGATAATGCAGACAGCCTGCTGACTAGTTGCTGTAAAATTTAATATAAGCTCAGTGTGGGTTACATTAATAACTTCTCACAAACTGTCATTCTTGCACAGCAATTAAGCCTTCGTATATTGTTGTGATATGTTTTAGTTGTGGTTGTCAAGCCCTAGGGTAAGCACATGTGTAATTCAATTTCACAATAAGGTTTTTATTTTTAAGCTTGCTTGGTTCCTTAGAATCAAATTGAAATTTAATTGAAATTATACTGTTCAAAAGTATAGGGTCTGGGTCGGTAAGATTTTTTAAATGGTTTTGAAAAAGTTTTTTAAGCTCACCAAGGCTACATTTATTTGATTAAAAATACAGGAAAAGCAGTATTTCATATTATTATCATCATCACAGTGTTAAACAGTTGTGCTGCTTAATCATTTTGTGGAAAATGTGATGCTCATTATAGGATTCTTTGATTAATAGAAAAAAAAGAAAATTATTTGAAATATAAATCTTTTGTAACATTACAAAAGTCTTTTGCTGTAACATTTGATGAATTTAATAAAAAAATCGTACTGACCTCAAACATTTGAATGCTAATGTACATTTAAATATATATATATATATTAGGGCTGTCAAACGATTAATCGCGATTAATCGCATCCAAAATAAAAGTTTGTGTTTACATAATATATGTGTGTGTATGGAGTATAATTATTTTCTATATATAAATACACACACATGCATGTATATATTTAAGAAATATTTGTATGTATATACTGTGTATATATATTTATATTATATATAATTTATATTATATATAAATATTTTATATATAAATAACAAATTTTTCTTAAATATATATGCGTGTATATGTATATATAGAAAATAATTATACTCCATACACACACATATATTATGTAAACACAAACTTTTATTTTGGATGCGATTAATCGCGATTAATCGTTTGACAGCCCTAATATATATATTTTTTTTGTTTATTTTTTTTAGTAAAATAAAAATTCATACTGTTGAGTAGGTTCTTTTGTGTGTTCATGTTGAAGCAAATGGAATCATGTTTTAATTCGATGTATTTACATTAACACAATCAATTATGTAGCTGGTGTATCCCCATACAGATTGAAGTAGCATGCATGTCTTAATTTTTTTTTTTTTTAAAGTTAATGTAAAAGGTAGATTGCAGTGTTTTTGTTGCTATTAAATGCCTTGAAAGCAGGCCATAGCTGTAGTAGTTATAGTGAAAAGCACACTAAGACATATGGCATGTGTTATTTGTTCCTTGGCGGGGCCAATAACATAGCTGACACTCATCTGCACTTAATGGTCTCCTATACAGATAATATTGTCCCATCTCTATACGCAAAATTCCTTTTAACCGGGTATTCTGTTGCATACTTTACACAGAACAATTGTATATGGTTCTTGCAAAGGGTCCCCAAAGGGCCCCAAGTAATTTAGCTCAGCGGCAGTATTTTAAAATTCCCCCTGGGTCTTTTTAAAGGATACAACAGTTAAAAGGTACAACAGGTTGTTTATGCCTTCTTGTAGCGGCTGACAGGCTGGCTATTTCCACAGAAAATACCTCATAAAGCATGTCGGAGCTTTTTTTCCATTGTCACCTTTCTCTCCCTTTGGAGTGGTTGCTGCCCAGAAACCGCACCTGAAACATAAACACATGATAGGAAGTTTATGGTGTCTTCTGAGTATTTGAGACTGACTGATTGTCCAATCATCTCATGTAATTGCTTGCACCTGGTTTAGCAGAAGGAAAATTGGTCCTGAGTGACTTTGCTGTCTCCATAGGCACAGTTTTTCACTTTGAAGGAGCCAACATTGTCACATGTCGCAACCATGCAGTCTTTTCATCTTGCTTTCTCTTTCTCTTTCTCTTTCCCGCCTATTGGAATGGTCCTTGGCAGCACGATGTGTTGTATTTCCAGCAGTCAAGCTGAGCCCCAGGCCCTCCGCTCTCCTCCATCGCTGCAGGGCAGTGGCAGGTGGCTTCGCCCACCTTCTCGAACACCCTCCCGGGGGAGCAATCAGGGGCTCTGTGGGGCCAGACACCCAGACACCACAGTCACTGTACAAGAGCTGACATGACAGCGAGGTGACACGTCTGGCTGTGGCACAGGTGCTGTGAGACAGGGGAGGGGTCAGAGGTCACAGGATTCCAAACCACTGATTAAAGAGATGGGACTGACATCAAGAGAAGTTAGAAGCCACATACAGGTGAGAACCTTTCTCTCTCTCTTTCTCGGATTAGTCCTGGTGGGGATAAAGTAACAAGGAATTCACGTGCTGTGCAATTCATCAGTATGCATCATGGGAAGCATTATGTGTGCTGTTAAAATATAAAAAAAAGTGTTTGTGTGGAGGAGGGAGTTGTTAGTCAAAAGAAGGCAATCAAATCCTTATTCATTTTCTTAAAGGGATAGGACACCCAAAAAAGAAATTTAGTCATTTTTAACTGCAATCCTTTTATTTGATGATTTATATACATTTGTATAAATATTTATTAAATAAAATTATGTTCATATTAATATATTTAATACGCATATACACAGAGTTTTGCTGATGCTAAAGACATTGACATTCAAGCTTTATCAAAGCAAAATGTCAACTTTTTATTTTCAAATTTTGCTTGTAAATAATATGTACAAAATAATTTAACATTATAATCATTTTTAATATTACACTAAGTAAAATCACTATCGTTCAAATTTTTGGGGTTGGTAAGATTTTTTATGTTCATCTCGACTGCGTTTATTTGATCAATAATACAGTAAAAATAGTAAAATTGTGAAATTTTATTGCAATTTAAATAACTGTTTACTGTCAATTTTAATATACTTTATAAATGCAGTTTATTCATGTGATGGAAAAGCTGAATTTTCAAAGAAACTTGAAGTCCCAGCAAAAAAAAAAAATTAAACCAAAAAATTACATAAATGCAAAAGTCAGCACACTGTTGCTCATACAAAATATTAAGCTCATTAGAATTGTATAATGTAAAAATAATTACTCCAGTCTTCAGTGTCACATGATCCTCTGGAAATCATACTAATATGTTGATTTGGTGCTCATGAAACTTTTCTATTATTATCAATGTTGAAAACATTTTTGCTGCTTAATATGTTTGTGGAAACTGTGATACTTTTTTCATGATTAAAAGAATGGACCCCAAAATTTACCAAGTATTATATTATATTAACTCTGCATTTTGGCCTTTTCCCCTGAGAGAGTTCATCTTGTCTTCTGAATTGGGCTAATGTTGTTTCAGTGCTGTGTTATCTTCTACAATGGGGTGGAAAATTTGAGAGTCATCTGAGAGTTGTGATCAGGATTTAATTTTGAAAGAAATGCCCAACTGTGACAAGTGGTAAAGCGCTAATCTTTTTTCAATACTGCACTAACAACCAACGGCACCCTCTGATGCAAAAAAACCTCTCACCGCTCACACGATAAGCAGCTCCTCTAGAGTAAACAATAATTAAAGGGAAAACTTCCATATATGTGTCCCTTCGTGTTAATCCAAATAGTTATTTTATTGTCAGAAACATCAGATCCTTTTTAGCAGTGTAGCTGTTAATTTTAGATTCAAGAGAGGCTTTCTCATACTTGCACATGCAGTAATCTCAGTGGATCTGAGAATATCACCTTTTGTATGCTTGCTTATTTAGTTGTTGTTGATTTGCTAATCTGCATTTGATTAGAGTCACATGTCTGATTTTCTTTCTTCTTCCTCACATTTATAGGTTCCAATTCGCTCACCTCTGCGTCTTTTTCATAGCACTGCTCTGTCAGAGTTTTTTTGGAGTTCTCTGCCCTTTCCCTGCTCGTCCTCCTAAATTACACTGAGATGATGAACCGCCTCCGAGGCTCAAGGCTCCCTGAGATTTAGAACTTTGTCCTGGATGAAGGACAGGTTAGGAGAGACATTAATATGCAGAACAGGTAATATCGAATCCTCAACGTACTTTACGCCGGCTGGCGCACATTATCAATCTATTTGTGCAAGCTGCCCTGCAAGAATTTCATTTGCCACTCGTTTATTTGCCTTCCTCAACAATTAAACCCGCCGGAACAGGATTCGATTCAAAGTAGTGTTCCAAGGGCACAAGTTATTTCAGTGCACTCTATTGCCAAAAAGTGAGAGGTGTTAAGAAAAGGCTTTTGTTACTTTCAGAAGTATCTCTCAAGTAAACCTGTTTTTAGAGAGGGTTAGTCGATATATAATGATGAAACCTTTGCGTTTTGACTATCTGTGTCTTGGCGATATTATTTCAGCACCATGGACAGTGGCGCCATGTCATTCCAGCAGCCATGCAGAAGCGTGGAACACCAGTGCTTATTTTTAGCAGCAGGCCTGCTGTCGAAGAAAATAACATTTGGGTTTATTATTTATTTCCTGACAGAAAAAAAAAAAAGTATGATTGTTATTTGATTGTAAGGCTCATTCGCATAGACATACCGCTGAGATGAAATTTTAGGATGAAGATGTGACACTCTCCTCTTGAGACCACTCCTCTGCTGAAATTTAGATTGGAGCCTTTCGGTTCCACTCCAGGTTCATTTGAGCTGCATCAAACCACGCTCCCAGTGACCTACGGGGCACCTTCTGTAGACCAATCGCTCCATAAATTACCTGTTAATTGCATATGATTATTATTGTTATCACGACGATGGACGTGCTCATCAGATGCTTTTCATTTGGGTCAGCTTGCGGCACATTGAAATCCACAAAAGAGTTGAGAGAGGGGTGAAGAGAAAGACTATAGGGAACAGTAATGGCAACATAACTTATATAATCGCTGCGATACTACGCACAGAACATAATTATAATGATTTGTGCTAACACATTTCGTCCTTGTATAAATATGGCTCAAGGCAAGTCGGGCGTGATCTCGGGCAGCGTGGCCCCAAGGGTATGCTTGCAGAACCGAGAGCAGTGCCCTGCCAAAGAAAGCGGACTGACTCAGCTGGGCTGGGTTATACTGACAGTCCGAAATGACATTAACGGGCCATTACAGCCTCTGAGTGCGGTAGGTGAGAGGGCCACGGAGTGTATTTTGTTTCCTTTTTAATGCTGCTTTGGACCACATCCAAATATTTAAAATCGCATCATTAAGGCCAAACACATTCGAAGTTATACTGTGTTTTAATATTTGACCAGTTGACCTTTGGTAAGAGCACATGGAACTGTAAGGGATGCAGTGTAGATACCAGAATGCAATTAAGAGAAGTCGCTCTTCTATGAAGCGTAGCATGATGTAATTCATTGCATTTATTGTGTTATCATGAACTCTTAAAAATGAATGTTCCAATTAGAAACAAAAAAGATTTTGCAATCACATGTCATGGAGAACCTTTAATATTCAAAGAACTTATTTTATTCTCTTTATTTATATAACAGTGACCCAATATATTTATATATGACCCAAAAGTAGATTGCATGGCTGTTTGTGTGATTTGTAGACCATGGTCAAAAACAATGCTAAATGCAAATAATGAAATACAATAATCACATGATTGTGCATAATTAGCATGAATGGCTCGGTGGAGAACTTTTTACATCCATGAAAAAAAATACTATGAAATGAAAAATATTCTTTAGACTATACGATTTTTCACACTAAGAAAAATCGCATTTTTAAGATCCTTTTCTTTTCTTTCAAATAACCGTTTGTGCAGTGGAAAGGTTCCATGAATTTTAAAGGTTCTTCATGGGTTACGTTTACGTTTAGTATTGTGTTGGATCGCAACTTCAAGTGTGTTCTGAAGCGAAACCAATTGAGAACAACTGTTCTAAACAGCTACGTCATCGGCTTTTCAGTGCCTTCAGAAGGCCTCATCTAAAGTGGCTTGTTGTTTTCCTCCATTTTGAGTTCGCTTGAGCGCTCCTACCTGCCGTTGTGCCGGTGCCGAACACATGTACGCCTGTTGTTCTCCGTGGGCCTCGTGCTCAGCAGGAACTCTGAGGCAGCCTACAATTTCCCATCATTATGAGCAGGTGCTTTGGTCTCGACAGTGGTGTGTCATTGTCAGCGTGAAAAACACTGTGGTTGTGTGCTCTGGTGTGGAAATTGGAAGCTTGCATGCAACGTTTGCACTTGTGCATACACGCTTTGACTGTCAACAGCGGTTCATATCGTGGATAAGTGGGATTTTAGAGATGTTCAGGGCTCAGGTTAGATGTCTGGAGACATCACTCAAACCTCCAAGCAGTCTTCATTACATCAAGGTTGTTTTTCCTGATCAGAAAGAACAGCAGATCTCTATAGACTCATTGATGGAGTTCATATTTAAATTGAAGAGACACTTTGTTTTTGTGAGATAAAAGAAGGGAGAGTTTATTGTTGAAGCAAAAGTGTTGAAGTGTTAGTCATTCTCAACAGCATTTTTAACTGATGAAATCCAATGAAAGTAAGGTCTAAGTGAAAAGATGTAACTATACATAATCTCTCTAAAGAGTACTTTGAATTTCCAATGTCAGCTATTGACCCGTTGCTCTTGAATTATGTTCCAGGGACACAAAAAATATGACTATGCTTCAGTTCTACTCTAAATGTAGCCAGTAGCCATAAGTGAGAATCAATAAAAAAACAGTTTTATGATAAGATTTCAATTGCTGTTTCAAATGCTGTCCATTACAATAGACATTGAGGACAAAATGTTCCCACAAAGATAGCAATATCCCAAATCCTTGTCCTTGTGGGGACATTTTTGGTCCCCATGAAGAAAACAGCTTATAAATCATACTAAGTGATGTTTCCTGAAAATGTAAAAATTCAGTGATGGGTAGGTTTAGGGGTAGGGTTAGTGTAAGGGATAGAACATACCGTTTTTACAGTACAAAAATCATTGTCTATGGAAAGTCCCCATATAACATGAAAACACAACGTGTGTGCGTGTGTGTGATATTATACTTGTTCAAATCATGCCATATTTTTCTACCTTATTTCAAAATACAGTTTTTGAGCAAGAAAAAAAAATGTTATGTAGCACAATCTAAAAATGCATTGACCCAAAATCTTACAAAACATGCTCATTGGAATGGACACTGGGTCTGAATGGGTTAAAGGTTCCTCATTGAGAACCAACTATGATACAGATTTGTATTTGTATAACCCCCATTCCTGAACACACACGCACACACACACACACACGTGTCGCCTCCCTGCCCGTACACACCGCGCGGAGGAGCTCATAGCCCTCTTTCTGGCTCGTGCATTTGAAAAGAGGCATTGCTTCTCATTCAGCGAAATACATTTTTTACGAATAAGTGCTACTACTAATAATAACTATAATAATAACAACATTCAAAGGATTTATCAAAGGCTGCATGCATAAGGCTGTTTTTGTCCTTGCACTTTCCGAGCGTTTCAGCACTGTCGCTGTCCATTAGCTCCCTCTGCGCTTTACAGCGAATTTGGGTGAATCCTTTGATGCTTTCCCGAAAAATGCACATAGGGGAACATTATGCATTGGAGTGCGTTGGAAAACCATTGCATACACGTTTTTTTTTAAATACATAAACAGATTGGTCATTCAGAAGGTGCGTCATTCACAAGGCAGCGTACAAAGAGCCGTGTAAATGTGATATTTTCTTTATTTATAGTCCCTCTCCTTCGGCGGAACATACCATGTTACTATATAACGACGAGAGGGGGAGAGAGAGCGTCGTGTGACATAAAGGGAGCTGCTTTTTCTCCTCTTCCTCCCCACTGCACTGAGCGCGTTTGAGACAGCCCTGTCGGTTTAAACCGGGAGGACACCCATACCGACTTCTCAATGCAAAAAATAAAAGGGTAGCTAGAAGCAGGGGCGAGGGGAACGGAGGTAAAGCGAACGCTCACGGTCTGTCTCTCTCTCTCTTTCTCTCTCTCTTTCTCTCTCTCTTTCTCTCGTTTTTATTACATGAATGAATGAATTGAGTAGTAAGGGACAAATACAAGGAAACACGCCTCCGCCTGGACGACCAAACGCGTTTGATATTTGACTTGTGTTCAATGGTAGGTGTTTGCATCTGTACATTTTCGGCGAAAACCACAGTAGGACGTCTCATCCCGTCATTTGAAACACTTCAGAAGGCGTAGCAGCTGAAAGTCCTCGCGGTGAACATGGCAACTTTAACGAACGGACAGGTGGACGCCGCGGTGCATGGAGGAGCGGCCAGTACGAACGGGCTCGTGAACGGAATAAGCCACACTCACAGTCCCGCGAGCTGCGCCACCATTCCCATGAAGGACCACGATGCCATCAAACTATTCATAGGACAGATACCCCGCAACCTGGACGAGAAGGACCTCCGGCCGCTCTTCGAGGAATTTGGCAAGATCTACGAGCTCACAGTCCTGAAAGACCGCTTCACTGGCATGCACAAAGGTACGTTTCGCTCGCGAGAGCAGTTTCCCATTTTATTCCTGTCACTATGTCTTGATTTGCTTTGCCTCCGTTTCCATCATAAAATCGAATTCTATGAACAACAGGCTTGGATGTACTGGCTATTTTATGCATACATAAATTTAACATGAAATATGTTAGGGAATAATTCATTAATTGGTTTACTACGAAAGTTAAGTATTGATTTAGAATTGCTCCGTATCCAACACGAAGCGAATTTTGATAAATAGCAACAGAAGGCAAATGGTAGGCTACTTAGCGGTTTTTACGCGATCCTATTTTGAGGATGGGGTGGCGGGGGAGGGATAGATGGGTATGGGCTTTTTACTCTTGAAATTGACGTATCTTATTCTATTTCACAATGTTCATACTTTCTGAGTTAGTTGTTAATTCTGGGTTGTCAAGTTTTGAGATTCCACGCTGTGCATTTGTAAACCTTAACGTTCTTGAATATTTTTAAGGTGAATAACGCCTTACAAATATTGCACGCGACATGTTTAATAACTGCTTATTCATCTGTGTGAGAAGTCACTATAGAGCAAAATGAATCTCCATCTCTCCATTTAACGCGTCTGCCCTCGCTGTTCGACATTTTTTACTGTTTCCCCTCAGACGAGGAGACTAAACACGGAGCGTGAAAGTTTCAGCGACTGTACAAAGCGCATGAATATTTAATGAGGTTATGCACTGAGGCAGTTTGTGATTGGTGTCTGTTGCTAAACATCTCGACATAACGTTGTAGCGTCGTACTGTGTCGATAAAGCGGTGCTAGCATAACCCAGGGATAAAAGTGAAGCGGGTCCCCTTCCAAAATGGCAAATGTGGAATGTGTTCTTATCCCAGGGTTAAAACTGGTCTTTACACAGTGTTGAAAAAGACATTAACCCAGGGTTAAAAGCCCTGTAGAGTTCTGTAGAAGCTGTCTTGAGGTCCAGCTCGCTTACAAGTCCATCACTTTGTTAGTCATCAAAATATATAAATAAATCCATTTAGACTTGTTCCATCTCTCTCTCTCTCTCTCTCTCTCTCTCTCTCTCTCTCTCTCTCTCTGTGTGTGTGTTAGCTCAGTTTAAAAACAATAGGAGACAATGGAAAGAACCCCACCACAATAAAAAAAAAAGAATGCGTGTGTTTACTCGTGCGTGTGTGAGCCTCTATAAACATTTCCGCCAATTAGTTTTCTTTAGAGATCGTGTTGTGTGCACAACAAAAACTCCCTGGTATACTATCTGAGACAAGTAGCCTATTATCTTGTGTCTTTTGTCTAAGTACGATTGTGCAAGAAGTAAAAGTAAATGGCAGCCGTCAAGACAATGAAAGAGAACATTATGAGCAAGGATGGGATCTGTACTGAAAGGGTCTGTCCAGTAACCTCTTAATTGGGGTCGTGTAGCCATGATTGTTCCTGTTGTATTGCTTCACAATAAAATATTAATTTATGGTGACAGCCAGTCCACACAATAGCATTTCAGTGTGGTGTGTTCTAGAAGTAACAGCAGCCGAACTATAATTACCTCCGGCATGCTTATCTTCTCTTTGCCAGTTGGTGTCATATGCAGCAACTCGCGTCTCCGGTTAGGTTCAGCCGCAAATGTGCCTTATTTGTGCGCTCGCTTGCTCCTGCAGTGTGGTAATAACTGCTGAAGAATTGTACCTGTGGTGTGTTCGGAATGATCAATTCCTGAAGCCCTCAGCCAAGGGTCCAAAGGGGGTCTCCCTAGGAAGATCTTCCCAGGGGTGTCATTATTTCACAGGCTTGTCTAATTGATCCCCAACCCAGAGGACCTTGTTTGGCTTTAGGGTCACATCAGTGGCTAATTTACCCACCCAACCCTGGGAGTCGAGGGAAGAAGCTGCTTACCCAAGCCCCAGGGATGAAGTCCCGCCGTTGTAGTAAACAAAACTGTCCTCTGTATGTGCCTAGCAAAAATGTGGCTTTGAGAAGCGGATCTGGGGAGGGTAGGAGGTTATCTTTTATTAATAGCACCGCTGGAGTACTCCCCATCCAGTGGTTAATCATGTTGCTTGTGAACTATGGGGAGGCTGATTCTAGGAACTGTCTCCTTTTTGCAATATATGGTCCTTTGTACCCATCCCCCACTGCAGGGCTCGTATTCACTAGTGTGGTCGTCAGGCCTGCTTGGCTCCATGTTACGACTGAGTTTAGATACTCGTTCACTCCCTCTCCACAACATAAGCACTGGCGTCAGTGTCTCTCAAAATCTATTTCCCTTTGGCAGCAGTGCCGTTCTCTCCGTACCCTGCAGTACGCTGGAGCCTGTCCGCTTTGGAGCTCTCTTTACTTCAAGAACTTAATATGCTGTTTTTTAAAACTGACCTTTCCCTTCACTTTCAGCAGCAGTAATACCTTGTCACTAGGGCAGCACCCTTAAAAAGTGCTAATGTGTACCCTTAGAGTTCACCTTAAATAAAAAATTCTGCCATCATTTACTCACCCTCATGAGGTTATAAACCTGTGTGCATTTATTTCCTCTGTTGAGCAGATATTTTGACTCCATAAAATGAAGGTCACTTTGGACCCAAATGTTTTTTTTTTGTTTTTTTTTGAGTTCCAGAGAAGAAAAAAAGTCTAAAAGATTTGGAATGAAATGAGGTGAATAAATGGTGAAAGAATTAAAAATTTTGGGCGAACTTTCCCTTTAGTCAGAAGTTGCGGTCGTCTTTTCTCCCCTGTTGTGACATAGTGAAACGGCTTCTCAAACAAAACAAAAAATGTAGGGCGGGACTTGATTGGATCATTGCTTGCTAATTGCTGCAATCTCATGTGAGTGACAGGTTCCTGGAGTGGAGGGATCATTGGTGAACACGTCATCAGAGAAGAAATGTCTTTGCCAGGAGGAAGGAACGTTAATGTTTTTGATTAAAGATTGCAAGGGCACATGCATTTAAAAAATAATGAGGTAACACTTTAGTTTAGAGTCCAATTCTCACTATAAACTATCAGCTTATTGGCATGCATATTAAGATATTACTTATAAAGCACACAGTAATGCCTTATTCTGCATGATCATATTCTACATCCCTTAATCCTACCCAATACCTAAATTTAACAACTACCTTACTAACCATTAATAAGCAGTAATTGGGAGTTTGAGGCAAAAGTCGTAGTTAATAATCACTTAAATTAAGCACTGCAAAGTAAGATTTGTCAATTTTGGTTTCATGGGGACGTTAAAGGATCTGCCTCAGTTACAAACTAAAAGCTACCAAGCAACACTTAAAAGTACTTTATTTTTCTGAGAGTGCCTCTCAAACAAATTACTATTTTTTTAAAGCTCCATAAATATCCTATTCCTACAGTAGTCTGCCCTCCTTGATCATTAACATGATCGCATTGTTTTGTTTTCCATCATTATAGGAAGTTCTCCATCTTGGCCCTTCATCCATCACCACCTCCACCCACTTCCTCTCTTCACACGTTATCACCTCCTCCAGCCTGCTGCATGTCTCTGCCGTCTCTGCTCTTCCAATCATGCGATTTTTCTTTCCATTCACAGGCTAGAAGGGGTTTTGTCATCCATTTATTCACTCACTTACCCTCCTACACACATCGTTCAAGATTTACCATTACACTCCACGCTGAGATGAGGTCCTGAATGCTCTCAGTTGGGGTCTTAGGATGACGGAACCAGAACCTCAAGCTTTTCAGTGCAAATATCGGTGTCACTTAAAGACAGTTTCTGCTTCTTGCAGGTAATTGGTTAGATATTCACATGACAGACTGAGAGAGCGGCATGGCAAGCCAGTGCTGTTGAGATCACATCCAAACACAAACTGAAAATTGTCATTACTTACTCACTTACTTCTTGTTGTTCTAAACCTGTCTGACTTTCTTTCTTGTGAATGTTGCGAAAAATGTCCATACACTTAAAGTCAATGGGGTCCAATGTTGTTTGGATCCCAATGTTTTTCAAAATATCTTCTTCTGTATTCCAATGAAGAAAGTAAGTCATACAGGTTTGGAACGACATGAAGTTGAGTAAGTGATGACAGAATTTTCCTTTTTGGTGGAACTACGCCTTTAATTGCTAGCTGTGCATTTTCAGCAGAATCTTAAAATCGTCAAGAAAACGATCCCGCGTTGTGCAGGTAAACACCAGAAGCAAACATCGTTGAGAAGCGTGAGCGTTTGAAGTTGTGATGAGTGTAGGTGGAGAGGGAACGCGTTTGATGCTATAAAGAAGCACGTAGGAGGAGACGCTGGATTTTCGTACTATGCTGCTGAATTCTATTTTTTGATAGTCATTATTCTCATGCATATGGTCTACTTTTTGAGCTTTGTTTTTGATATGCAGACGTGGCGTGTGGGCATACATTTGATTTCGCCATGCTTGATACGCATCTGGAGAGATGACTGAATAAAGCCTGATGCGTTTTACGTGTAGACTCTAATGAGACACTGAGCGGAGGGGGCTTCATTCATCCTCATGCCTGAGCAGCCAAAGTAATGATTCTGTACATCAGTTATCTAGTCTTTAGACTCCTGTCTCTCGGGAGAAAGTGAGAAGAGCCGAATGCTACAACACTGGCTAAAGGATGGAGATTGGGAGAGTGATGGATTGAAAAAGAGAGCAGGAGAAGAGAAGAAACAAAACAAAAAAAGATGGATGAAAACAGACTAAAAGAGAGTTTAGCACAGGAATGGGCTTCTGTTTTAAACTGAGTAAGAGAAGTTGACAGTGTAAGAGATTTAGATGGAGAAAACCGGGTACTTGGGGCATGCAGGCCTGAGCTGGGGGGGGGGGGGGGTTCTTGAGTCCTCCGTTCACCAGCACTTTCATTTGGCTGCTCTGCGTGACTCAGCACAGCTAATAGAGGCCATTTGTACTGGTCACCAGCAGCTACAGGAAACATGCTGCGGACTTTAACATCTTCTCCTTGCACGCCTTTTAGCGTAGGGGATATTGCCGCCATGCACCGAATGACTATCACTCCCAGCTTGCAAAGTCTGAGATTGTTTGCATTGTCTTGTTTAGCTGTAGCTCACAGCTAGCTTCCATGTTTGAGGGGTGCAGATGGACAAAAAAAATTTATAATGATTTTGGTCACACTTTAGATTAGGGTCCAATTCTCTCTATTAATAATGGCTTTTGCCTCAATAAACTTCTAAATAATGCTTATTAATGGTTAGTAAGGTAGTTGTCAAGTTTAGGTATTGGGTAGGATTAAGGGATGTAGAATATGGTCATGCAGAATAAGGTATTAATGTGTGCTTTTTAAGTACTAATAAACAGCCAATATCCTAGTAATATGCATGCTAGTAAGCAACTAGTTAATAGTGAGAATTGCACCCTAAATGAATGTGTAAGGTGCTTTTTATTTTCTAGACAGTTGTGTTTCGAAGGTCCAAACAAGCTCTCTTTGAAAAATGTACAAGTACGAATGTTTTTTTTTGTGTTATCGAGAGTCTGTGTTAACGGGGAGGAAAATTCTGTTTCTGGCCAACCTAAACCTGAGTTTCTGGGCAGGATTTTTCCAAAAGACAATTGGATGTCCTTGCCGGAGAAAGAGAAATGCTGGGTTTTTCCTCCTGCGGCTTGGTGTTAATTCAGCTCGCGTCCTGGACTCACCATTGCATTGCTGTTGCATCATCTGCACACACAGCGTTTCTCTTTTTTTCCCCCTCTCTAGCTCGTTTGGATCTGCAGATGTTCCTAGCCTCGGCCCATCCCAAATCCTCTCAAGCCTCTAGTCTCCGATTGCTCATCCCTGCCTAGAAATCGCAGACAAGCTCCCGCTTCGACTGCGGTATCTGCGGCGCGTGATCGATGCGCCTGTTTTGTTTATGAGTGAGTCGGCGCGTCACTGCGTAGGTCGCCGTTGTCCGTAGGTCGCCTTCTCAATATGCAGCATTGAATACAAGTAGCACTGGTGGCACGAACATGCATGTAAATACGCATCCATGAGAGCAGGCCCATTTTTCAGGCAGACAGTCAAGAGGGTGGCAAAACTGTTTTTGTCCAGTGTAATTTGAGGCGATGCAACAGAGGTCGGCCATCAAAAGAGAAGATAGTTACTCAAGGTGAGCAATGACTTGCTGATGAAAGAGAGGGAAAAGGATACGCTGCATGTGTTGGCCACAGGTTTGGAGTTCTACAGGATAGAGGACCTGTCTAGCAGTCCTAACCTTGCGGTGGTCCTTATTAGCTAGTGTGACCCTGTTGTCTGAATTGGGCCAAAACGTAGCCATTTTCTCATACCTCAGGGCACTTTAAAACTCATCTCAGTTCTTTCAGTCGCACGGACAGCATGAAGACGTGTTTATGCGCAACAGCTAATCCCAAAACACTCATCTCATGAATTTCATCTGTTATATACCATAACTCTCTGTCAGATAGCTGTGTGAACTTTTAAACTGGAAGTAATGCCGCTTGGCGGAGGCGATTTACTTTCTAAATTGAAAACTATGCAAATATGCTACGCTGCGCAGCTTTTGCAGGCTTCCTAAAATTTTATCCTGCAAGATTTATGTCCGGCGTAATGGCCTTGTTGTGTTTTCATATATTTAAATAGCGGGACTCGAAGAGCAAGGCAGGGCTAAACTGGGTTCAGCCTTAAAAGTTTTATAAGGTTTAGCTGTAATTTCATATAAACTGCGCGGATGAAAAGCCCGAGGCCACACCCCCCTCTGCGGCACACTGGTTTTATCTCGCCATGCCTGTGAATCACAATTTTGATTTAAGAACCTCCGAAGCCATGCAGTTTCTGAAAACAACTCTAGCAAAATTAATAGTTTCTGTTTTCAAACTAGTTGCATCATCTAAGTGTTATTGTGGTGTGTGTGTGTGTGTGTGTTAAATATTTAAAGGGTTTAGGAGTGATATGTGCACTGCTGTCTAGGCAAGACTAAGAAAAGGTGTCAAAGTGCCCACAATACAGAAAGAAAACAGAGCTGTCAGTCAAATTGCTTCAGTTTCGTCTGGAGAAGCTTTTTTGCCTCGAAATGCAGGCTATCATGTAGTATATTTCCATTTTTTTGCTGTAATCTAACACTAATGATTCAACTAATGAAAAATGGATCTATGTGAAAGAGCAGTTGATGTTAGATACAGTATATTTCCATTAATAGACATTTTTGTTTTTTGACAATTTTGCAAACAATAAATTGTGAATTTACTACCTTTTTTTCTCATTTGCTTCATTTCACATCACTACGTCAGTAGCTTATCACTGCTAGATTCCCTATGGTTCCAGAGTGATGTGTCACATAACATTATGTCTTATGTGATTGGTTCAAATTCTGTGTTTGCCCATGAGCAAAGAAAGCAGAATGCAGGTTGCATAATTCTGGGGGGAATGTAAACTTTCTCCAGGTATTACAGTGTTTTTATAAGCTATAACCTATTTAGACCAATGATTGCTTATATTCTCCTCAGAAACTTTTTCACTCCATGAAAAAAACATTGTCATTGTAATTTAACATGATTTTTTAATTAAGCGTTCCTGATGCGATCTGAGGATCTACATAGCATCCGTCTTGTTAAAAATACACCAGTGTGCTCTTTTTTTCTAAGCCCTTTATTTTAAATTCTTTTTTTCTCATTATGTGAAGCGTTACCTATTTGTTAGTCTAATGATGCTGTTTTCAAACTCCATTAATTAGTGTGCAGAGAATGGTGAGGTAGAGAACTAAAAGCCTAGGTAATAGCTTAGATCATTTTCACTGTATGGACTGATTTAAGCAAGCAACATTTTAATTACTTTTTGATGTAAACGAGCAATAAGAAGGAGAAAAAGAGAGCAAACTATTTGGAAAGGAATGAAGAGGCTGTGTACTGTTAATCATCATTGTGTCTTTTTATAGCGGATTGTAAATAGGGCTACACTGAAGATGTACAATTACAATGAACCTGGTTGTTAGACTAACTGTTGGTTGTTTGACTATGAGCAGGTTTAGAAAGCCTTTTTTTGCAGTATATGCATTGATTGTTTTAAGAAAAATCTGTGTAAATGTGATAAATGGAGCTGAGAATACCACACTCTTATTGGCAAATGAGAACTTTAGCCAGATGTTTAACACAAATTATTTATTTGTTTTATTTTTTTGTTTTTGAGGTGTACACCAGTTACAGTGCTGGTTCACATCTTTTTCGATGGAAGACAAATTTAAACAAAAGTACTAAGTAATATTAATTAACTACATGTACTTACTATAGAGTTATGGTTAGGGTTTAGTTTAGGGTTAGTTACATGTAATTATGCATAATTTACAGTTATTACTATAGTAAATACATGTAGTAACGTGTTAGTATGTCACTTTAAAATAAAGTGTTACCAAAATCCCTCCTTGAATGTAATTTTTTTTTTCTAGTGGTTTTCTTTAAGGAGATATTGAATCAAATTACATCTTAGCACCTTTATAAATACCTAACATAATCATAAAAAACAAACAAAGAGTAGCTTTGACATTTCAAAATCCAGCCTCAGTGTCAAAAAAGCTTCTATGTAAGGGATAGTAGATGTGTAGACAAACTTTGTGAATAGTGTTTGTCCCAATTCTGTGAAAATCTCTTTCACAGATGTGTGTACCTGGCTGTGAGGTGTACTACTGAGCCCATTCCCACACAAATAAACAGCCGTTAAACTTATGGATCCAAAGTGTAGAACTTGAGTTTCCATGCATGCATTGCAGGAAGCAGTAGTATTTAAAATCCTGCAATGAACAAATGAAACAATTTTCCATGGGTCAGTGATAGCATGAGTGCACACAGTGTGGCAGAGTTACGGGCCCTTAATGGGTCTTTGCTTTATACAACACTCACTCACCATTTCCTTGTAAACAACAGCCTGCGTGTGTATTAAGCGTATGTGGTAGCTAAAAACATCCTGGTACTTTATATTTTCTCATCTTATCAGAGGTGGACGAAGTACACAACTTCCTTACTTGAGTGAAAGTATAGATACTGGTCAAATATTACTCCGTTACAAGTAAAAGTTGTAAAGACCTATTTTTACTTAAGTAAAAGTACACGTTTTTAAAAATACTTAAGTATCAAAAGTAAAAAGTAAATGTCAATGCATTGTTTTATTATTGTTGCATTGTTGTATGTAATACTTAAAGTACCGTATGCCTCTGAATCTATGCCTGCATACCTACCCTCATATCAATATCACATTTATTTCTAGAACACAGTTCCAGTAGTGGGATTGAATGTGAGATTGAATAAATTCACTCAATAACGTCCACAATGGTTTCGGACACCCAAATGGCTGTTCCCTCAAATACTGCCCTAGTTAAAGTTTTTTGCTTTTAGTATGAATATGTTAGCCTTACTGTTATCAATAAGCTAGTGTGCTCCAAAAAAAGTGACAAAATTCGCATTTAGAAGACCAAACCCAACGTTGAAAATGAAAATCAGGTTTATGTCAGAATCCAATGTCAGATTGACGTTGATCTCCAATGTAGGACAGACGTTGTATTGTGGTTGAAAATAAAAATCGGGTTGACGTCAGAAACCAACATCAGTCTGGTTCTGACGTCAACCCGACTTTTATTTTCAATCAATATCCAACGTCAATCTGACGTCGGGTTCTGATGTCAATCAGAACTTTCATTTCCAACCAAAATGCAACCCCTGCAACCAAAATCATCCACTGACTGATGTTACTTTCTACTCAAGGACCTTGACAGAATTGTAGTGGAGTAAAAAGTACGATATTTGTCTTTCAAATGTAGTGAAGTTAAAGTAAAATGTTTCCAGAAAAAATAATACTCAAGTAAAGTACAGATACTCAAAAAGTGTACTTAAGTACAGTACTCAAGTAAATGTACTTTGTTACTGTCCACCTCTGCATCTTATTATACATGACTGAACCAACATTTGTTTATGTCATATTGAATAGTCAAATAGATTAGCTATATTAAGCATAACTTGTCTTTTCTTTATGACAGAAGCAACAGTGCATTAAGAACTGCTGTTTTGTGAGCTACATGTCAGAAAATCGATCTTTATTTTGATTATTTGGAGGACTTACCAGAGTACGTCTATACATACAAAAGGTGTTCTCGTACCTATGCTAATGTACCATCTTTTGCTGAGCTGTCTTGAGATTTATCATGCAGGGTTTGATATAAAACAGAGGATGTGTGGAAACTAGTTGTTTTCAGAGAAGCAGGAGGGCATTGTGGGATACATGAGGGTGGAGGATATGCTTTGCCTGCAGTCGGAGCAGATCAAGATGGTGATATGATACCGGCCGACTCAAGCGCGTGGAGATTGCAATGTTTATGTATGCGGCAGTATATGCGTGAGTGTATATGTATAGCATTCAAAGGAAGCTGTGTGTATCTACTTATCTTTTGGTTGTTGATTCTCGGCATCCTTTGATACAAAAGTGATTTGACGGCGCTCATGTACCCCAAGAAAAACACGTAATGATTCTGGAACAACCCCCTATTAAACCATTATGAGATTATAATTAGCTTGACGTCTACTGAAACAGTCTATTTGTTATTCATAGGGGAATACGATTTTTTTTATTGAGGCATTGTTAATAAATAAATCCTCATTAGTGATTTTCCCACTCAGTGTTATTGCATGTAAATAGGTTTTTAATGTCATGATATTTATTGGACTGAAATTCATTCGGCATAAGACGTTTAAAGACCAACCGGACTGCTAGCGCATCAATAACCTTTTTGTCTGTGTTTTCTTACAGCTTAGAGCTACGGAACCCGAAAGCTGTTATCTTAAAGCTACACTGTGTCATTTTTTTAGTTGATTCTTAGCAAAAAACACTTTGTTCTTTCAAAATGATATGTGCATATTAATGTGTAATTACTTCTACCAACTAATCAAGTATTCTCGTAAGCGTAGAATCTGCCATTTAGAATACATACGAGCGAGTCGCTCGAATGGCGGCAGCCATGTTGCGCCTCCATCTTGAAAATACATTAGCCAAAGAGGGATATACCTGGAAATTCAAGCTTCGCCGTTTCGCATTTTTACACTCAGTGGCACTGTGACGAATGCGAGGGAGAGATTACTCGCGTCTGCCGGCAGATTTGAAATAATACGGCCACCGTAGGAGTTAAAACGCCCTCGGAATGGGAGGGGCTAAAAAGTAATATTCAGTTGGTAGTCATATACAATTTCACCGCTAGATGGGAGAAAATCCTACACAGTGTAGCTTTAAGATTAAAGTGGCTAAAACAAACCTTACGAAAGCTTTGTTCAGAACTGTTCAGAATTAAAAAAGTTGTTTTGCCTGTCTCAGAAAACCAAAAAAAAAAAAATCAATGTTATGAGGGTCAGTGTCCAGTTCAAACCTTTTCTTTAATCCACTGTCATCGGAGTGGCTGTTAATGCACTTTTAATTCATGGGATGAATTTTTTTTTTTTAAGTTTGCATTTCAATTGGATGTGAGAAAGCTGGAGCAATTGCAGGCATCTTTTAAGGTTTGTTTTGGGAATTAGGAGAATATATGAATAAGTTATAAGAATGCGAGAGAGAGAAATAGGGGAGGTCAGACTGCAGAATGCTGCTAGGAATAAACTCAAGAATCTTCAGATTCTTCCAGAATGGAAGTCTGAAAGTTGCAGCTTGGATTTCAACCGTGCTGTGAAAGTCTCTGTGGCAGTTTAAAATGTGCAGAGCCCACTTTCTGAGGCAGAAAATCTGTATTTCATGCCCAAAATGGGCATTAAACCTGCACTGAAAGTGATGCCACGAAAAGCCTGGGTGCTTGAGAAGCCCCTCCGTTGAAATATGTGCGACATAACATTTGCTCATGAATTTTAATATGTTTGGGTTTATTGGGGGGGGGGGGTCTTCATTTGCAAGAAAGCATGAAAGAACGCGATAAAGATGGATTGCGAGGGAGGGAGGGGGGTTGGATAAAAGAGAAAGGAATCGGGCAGAAAGAGAGAACAGGGGAGTCCCTGAGACAGATGTCACCCTCACCGCAGATTGATGGCTCTTGGCCGGTTTCCACGCCGAGCTTTGACCCCGCTGTCCTTTGCAGTAATTTATAGGTGACGGTTTTAAAGATTTAAGCACTATTTTGTGGCCTCGGACAGAGAACGACCTTCTAATGCAGGGTCGCAGTCGGTCGGCAGCTAAAAATGAGCCTACTCGCACCCATGCAGATCTGACAGTGCAGTACTGAATACATGAATTTGTTGTTGAATTCTCGCAGCCCAGCCCGATTAATTAAAAACACTGTTTGTTTTAAGGATGTGGATTTTATTTTAAATATACAGTGTGAGTGTGGATGACATTCAGGGTAATAACTTTCAGCTTGAAACATAGAGGACTGGAAAGGGGAAGTGTAGGGGGACTAGACACCCTGTGCAGCTTTTGGCTGTGTATCCAGTGGACCCAGCTGGGTCTGCTGTTGGATGAGGTGTATGAGAGGCCCTTATGTCTGCAGCAGTGGCTCGTGATCGGTGGGGGGGCTGGGCTCTGTAGCACATCATCACTCATTTGCAATTTAATGGCCCCAGAGATCACCCTTTCCTCACCCCACCAGCCCATTCCCAGCATGGCAAAGCTTATTAGCAGAGGTTTTAAATAATAATAATCTCCAGTGAATCTACTGCGCTATCCTTCCCCCTTTCGAGATGCCCGGTCAGCGGGGTCCACCAGAGTGGCACAAAAAAAGAGCTCTTTTTTGTTTATTTTGGCAGGGTTCAGATTGAACCAAGAGATGTCTATAATACCTGTTCATCTAAAAGAATAAAATATTAATTCAGTTAATTAAGTTCACTTGTGACTTTTTTTTAAAGAGCGTTCTTAAAATAATTTGCTACCGGTAAAACATCTACTATAATATAATTAAATATTTGTGGCCACACTCTATCATTCTATTGTTCTATCTGTTGTCTATCTATATATTGTTCTATTATTTTATTTACATATTGTTCTATCTATCATTCATTTGTTTGTTCTATCCATCTATCTTATCGTTTGTTTGTTCTATCCATCTATCTACTGTTGTTTGTTAGTTCTATCTGTCTATCTATCTATATATCGGTTGGTCGTTCACGCGCACTGTCGTTCGTTCGTTCGTTTGTTCTATCTATCTATCTATCTATCTATCTATCTATCTATCTATCAGTAGTTTGTTCTATCCATCTATCTGTCATTTGTTTGTTCTATCCATTTATCTATTGGGTGTTCTATCTATCTATCTATCTATCATTTGTTTGTTAATTTGTTCTACCCATGTATCTGTCGTTTGTTTGTTCTATCCATTTAACTATCATTTGCTCTATCTATCCATCTATCGTTTGTTTGTTCATTTGTTCTATCTATCTTATAGATATATCTATCTATCTATCATTCGTTCGTTCTATCTATCGTTCTGTGGCTTTCTAGTTACAGTTATATGAATTTCTTTAAATTACAATCATATTTGATTCTGTTTGGAAAAAATTATTTTTGCAATTCTACTGGCATAAATATTAGACTCTTCATCTTTAAGAAATAAACACAGTGTACTTTTGCTTATTTTTTTTTTGTTTTGTTTGCTTTTTTAAGAAAGTGTCTTTTGTTAGTTTCAATCTATGACTTTTCCCTGGAGACCTCCAGTCGATGCAGACATATTTAGACCTGTCTGGAGGTAGCAGACTACATTATTACAAAGCCATAATGTTCTGTAGAGAACCATATTGTCCCAGGCTTTGATGACACTGATAACGATGACTGGCTAACAATGCTCCTTTCAGTAGGCAAATTATAGTCTATGCAAAGTATTCTCTCTTTTAATTCCCATGTCATACCCACGTGTAGTTGCACGCTGCTACACTACCTCGGATGCCCTGCCCGAGGGCATTAAATTCACAAAAAAAAGACTTGAAATTGAAGCTCTGCAGTCCTACTTATTCAAGGAGAGAAAGATAGCATAGGGTTGCTCTGCCAAACGGATAAATATGACGAGTTTTGAGGATTGTAGAAACCGTGGGCCTCCTCACCCTGAGCAGCTTAGCTGTCCTCTTTTTAAAAGAGTGAGGAACATGGGTATCAGCGTGAAGCAGCCGCGAGGGCCTTCGTCTGTGTGCATGTGCAGGATTTTAGGAGAGCAGCCATAATGCTCTGTTTCCTGCAGAGAGTCAGCTTGACTTCCTGTCTGGGCCGCGCTCACATTGGAAACGTTATCGAGCGTGCGTTTGATAAAACATTGTCTGTTTACAAATCCTATTATGCACGTTTGCTGTGTCCTTGGAGTTGATTGCCGGTCCATGTTAGCTTTAGTAAACGTCTTAATTGCGTTAAATGGGTAGAAAAGCTGGCAGATTAGAAGCCATTAATGAGCGTTGTGTGAGCGAGCGTATTCCCGAGATGGCACTTTTGTTGGGGTTGGCAGGCGAGAAGGGAGAGAGTATGCCAGCGTCACCTTGAAACTCGAAAACACTGGAGAAACAGGTCATTGTGTCTCTGCTGAAAAAAGGTACACATCGCTCTCCCTCGCTTTCTCACTCGCTCTCTGCACCCTTTACAATCTCTTTGGATTCTCTCCCTCCCTCTCGCTCTCTCTTTCCATCTGAACAGTAGATAAGCTCACTGAGGGAGAGTTTAAAGGACTCTCCATTTGTGTATAAATAGCTTAGGATGAATTATTGAGGGACCCAGGGTTACTAATAATCCCCCTGGACCCATCCGACAATGACACAGAAGATAGAGGGAAAACAATTACGCTGGGTTTCTCCTGAGGAGGACTGGGTGGAAGGATGGAGGAGGAGAGGGGGGTGCAGACGGAGACGCCGCAGAAGCCCCTCACCGGCTTCCCGTCTTGGCTAATAAAGCCAATTAAGTCGGTAGAATCAATGGGCATGCGAGCGGTCCCGGAAAGAGGAAGCATAATGATTCATGTCCTCCACCCGGAACGTCCCGTCCCTTTTGTCCACGCGGCCAGGAGGACAGCGGGACACTGACGGGATGAGACAAGAGGACCGTGGGGGAATATTAAGGAGCTGTTTGTGTCTGCTGGTGTCAATGCAAGGACAGCACAGAGAGGGTGAGAGGTGCAGACGGACAGGCCGGTCACCCTGCCATGCACTCGCTCGCTTTCGGCAGGACGGTCTCTGCTCTCTGGTCTGTCTGCGCTTCAGCTCTAGCAGGTGGATCTTGGGTACGTCTCAAAAGCCGGACCTCTGTGGATGCATATGTCTGTAATACTTAAAGAAAGGTATCCATCAATGTATGCTTTATATTTGGGTGTTTCTTCAACTTTAGGCACTTTAATGTTTTTTATTAAAAATAACATATTTCAACTGTATTTTGTTATGTTAAGGTAACATTAAAACATCATTTACTTTTTCCTACTTTTTAAATGTCTTTTTTGTATAGATTTTATTATTTTTTTTATCAATTTCATTGTGGTTATTTAGGAGCCTTAAATGTTAGCTATGAAAATAGACTTAACAAGAGAGTCAGCCATTATTTTCCAAAAATGTTTAAAATGCCATTTCCATCACAGAATGCTGTTAGACATAGTTAGATAATTATATATGTACGAATGAGTGTAGGTATAAAAGTAATTTTTCTCAGAGACAAAATGCTGTAGTTTTTGAAACACCTGTATATACTTATAAATATTGAAATCTACTTAGCTGTAATTTTTATGATAATACTGGAAATATAAGTGGGGCTACAATTAAAAAGTCCCACTCACCTTTTCAATCTCAGTCTCAGACACTCTCAAAGTGTTTACTTCAAAATATGGTTGTTAAAAAATAGAAAAACTCTGTCCCATTTAGCTTTCCGTAGTCCAACGCACATTGTGTATATAGCCTACAGTAAACTGCCATTTAGAGTCAGTACAATTTTTAAATGTTTGTGAAAGAAGTCTCTTATGCTCACCAAGGCTGCATTTATTTGCTAAAAATATATAAAAGCAGTAATATTGTGAAATATTATCACAATTGTAAAAATCTGTTTTCTATTTTAATATTTTTTTTATTTATTCCTGTGATGCCAAAGCTGAATTTTCAGCATCATTACTTCTGTCTTCAGTGTCACATGATCCTTCAGAAATCATTCTAATATGCTGATTTAATGCTCAAGAAACATTTATTATTATTAATAATCAATTCATGTTGAAAACAGTTGTGCTGTTAAATACAGTATTGATACTTTTTTTCAGGAAAAGTTCAAAAGAACAGCAATTCTTTATTTGAAATAAAAATGTTTTGTAACATAAGACAGTTTTTACTGTCACTTTCTGATCAATTGAATGCATTCTTACTGAATAAATGTATTCATTTCTTTCTTTTTTTTTAACTGACAAAGTTTTGAAGTGTAATGTATGTCGGTTATTCTCTGGATTTGTCACATATCGCAAGGTTCATGGCATTGTGTCTTAATAAAAGACTTGCAAGAACCTCAAGTGGTCAGTCTCGTGTCTTGAATTTGCAAACTCTTCAAGCGCAATTGTACATTCCACTTTGTTATCAGAGTTATGCCTTTGAAATATTCAGTACTTCATCTAGATGGATCTGACCAAAAAGTCAAAAGGTTGTCTGCAGAACTGAAAGTGCACACAATCATTTCAATGAGCTTTCACTTTGTTGCAGAATATACCAAAAGTCAAAAGTTTGGCTTGTTACTCTACAGATGATTTATAGAGCAGATTGCAGCTCTGAATGATTTTATTAGTGACAGAAATGGTCGTGCATGAAAACTTTCAGGGCTAAAGCCCACTCGTAGCATTGCCCATCTCTCCGACCCTGCCAGTGGGAAGGACGTTGATTTGTAAACCGCTGTGAAATGCCACATTACTGGTTTTGATTAGTCCTGTGGCTTGGCAGCACATTTACGTAAACCTTGACTTTACGGCTTTCCTACATGACATCTCGCTAACAAGCTCTCGGTATTAAACACACACTCCCTCACATCTTTGCTCTAACAATACTATATTTGGTAAGCCAAAGATATTTTCTACCCTCTTTTAGTGCAACCTTCAGTTCTTGTATTTCAGAGCCTGGCAGACGGGCTTATCCTTGATACTTCGGTGAAGCCCCACAGAGCCAGGATGTAATTGACTGTCCACTTTTGAACACCACACGACTGAATTTTCTATTATCTGTCCAAAAGGTGATGTAAATTCAATTCAAAAAGGCTTGGTTGAATTAAGCAGTGTGTGCGTTTGAGAAAAGAAGGTAGAGAGAAATTGAAAGACCTGCCTTATAGTGTTACACGGTATGTATCGGATGTGTGAAGATGTATTCATGAGCATAAATGTAAAATTGTCGTGTCATGAATGCAATTGCGCCGCTGTCCCAGCGGATGTCTGTGCAGGTGTAGGTTTGTGTTTATAGTCCCTATGTATTGTACGTTAATGCATGTGTGTGGCTGTGTGAACAAACAAGTAAATAAATGAGTTACTTGTGAGACTGTTAACACACCTGGTGTTGAATGGGTGAGTGTGGAGCTGTATTTATTGCATGTACTGTAGTGTGTGTTCATACTGTCTCTGGGTCCTTTGGGAGTATGGAGTTGGGGGGGGGGGGGGGGGGCTGTGTCCTAATGATGCGTTTTCTACACCATTGATTCAGTAGCTCTGCTCCACAGTAAATCCTTCACATGCAACACATTAGAGCCCAGGCTTTTTCCTGCACCAATCGATTCACAGAACTTACAGCCGTTCCTCTTTTCTCCTGTCCTCCGTTCTGCGCTCGTCTCCATTCCTCGTGCTCCTCGTCTTTCCTTTCTTTTTCCTTTTCTAAAGACAATAAAAGTGAATAGAGTTCTTTCTGTCTGTACGTCTGTCTGTATGTATGTCTTTCTTTCTTTCTGTCTGTTTGTCTGTCTGTCTTTCTTTGTGCCTGTCTTTCTTTTTGTCTGTATTTCTGTCTGTTTGTCTGTCTTTCTGTTTGTCTGTCTGTATGTCAGTCTTCTTTTCTTTCTGTCTGTCTTTCTTTCTGTCTGTCTGACTGTTTGTCTTCTTTTCTTTCTGTCTGTCTGTCTGTCTGTCTGTCTGTCTTTCTTTCTTTCTGAAAATCTTGGGAAAATTGTAACATTTTTCCCTACATTTTGAATGGTAGTGTATGTCATGTCATTGGGGAGTTCAGCTCATATGCCATCTCAAGGTTCTTCTTTTTCTCCCTGGCAAGGGATTCAGCAGAGGGGAACCCAGGTTTAGCATTAAAGCCCATTAGAAATGCATCCACCGACCTCCTCAAATATTCCCTCACACTACCACTTCATTCCACTGGAATAATGTCACTCAAGGAGAGGACTCATTAGTCCCAGAAACAGCTCCTGAATATTTAAGGCCTATTTTATTGAATCAAAAAAGAAAAGCTCGACATGGTTTCGGCACAGTAATTGAAGATCTCGTTCTCTCTTACTTTCTCTTTCTCTCTCTCAGATTACTCTCTGAGCTCATATTGCTGTCTTCAAAGTGCATTTTTATTTAATCAGGGGGTTACTGCGTCCAATTAAATATTTTAAGAAGACATGTTGTTGAGGTGGGGGCAGGGCGGAGCGGAGCGGCGCAAAGGTGTCCTGGAGTATTTCAGGAGACCTTGAACTCTCAGACTTTTGGAGGACAGTTTATTCAAATTACCCATGGTGTACGGGGATACTCATGTTAAAGGGAGGAGGGAAAACTTGGTACTACTACCTTTGCTCAATCTCTACCACCACAAAAGCGATGCACACTATTGCAGACACAGGCACGACAACTAAAATGACGTGAACAAACATGACAGTGCTTGGAAACACTTTTTTGGAACAATAAATGTTTGATCAGCACATATTGATTTGAGCACACACAAACCACAGCTGGAAATGTCTCCTCTTACCTGGTGTGTTTGTGCCAGTTTGTTATTTGGTTGTTTTTGGTGCACCAGTGATTATTGTCAAAACTATCTTGGGTTATTGCCCTCACAGAAACTTTTGAAGATGAATGCTTCTTTGGCCAGATGATCAATTGGATTATTTGCAGTGGCAGGTATAAATAATGACAGTAATAAGCAAAAACAAGTGAAGGAGCAGCTATAATTTATTATTCATATCATGAATCCCAATTATTATAAATGACGCCTGCATTATTCCATTGCCCTCTCCTTTACTCTCGAAACCTGTTGTGCAAATAAAAACCAGAAGGCTTCTAGTGAAATACTAATTCAATAGTAAAACGGCTACTGAAACCACCACTTTTGATTCGAGATATATAGCCTACACTGTTTTGTGCATGTACTGTACTTAAATTTCAATGCCTGTGGTTACAGAACATTGATATTTCCATTTACAGATCAAAATTTGTATGTATTTGGAGGGATTTGTTTACAGGTTACAACTGTTTTTGTGCTATTGACATTTTCTAAGCATTCTTTAAATTGTGAAAAAGCTGAAGAATTCCAAGTCATTCAGAGGAGTAGAACAACAACATGTGGCAATGTGGTTTACTTCTCTTTAAAAGTGTTAAACATATTTTTTGTGTAATATTACATGAAAAGATGTGCGAAGTTATAATTCTGAGCAATGCAAGTTATTACAGTGATTGCAAGGTGAACACTGTATTGAAATTCCTCTTCTTCTACAATTAATTCAGCCCGAACCACTTCAACTTTGTTTCCATGCTTCCATTATCATTGCAATCGATTTAACAATGATGATGTCATTATAATATGTACATGCTCAATTATGATTGGCCCTGCATTATTTCACATATAGAATCGGCCCCTTCTTTCTTGCATCTTTAAACTGAAAGAACCGTGATGCATGTGTTGGTTCTCATGCAGTGAGACTGAACACGAGATGTTCTGAATGCCATGACACAGCAACTACTGACTAAAACCTAAGATTGTCTAAACTATAATACTAATTGTTTGCAGTAGCCTATAGCTTGAGTATTTCCTTCATGAAATCCCTTTTTTTTTTTTTTTTTTGCAATTGCTCATCACAAAGTCTGACCAAGGCACTGTGAATAGAGTCAGGGCCAGTGATCACCATGGTGACTGGGATGCAGTGCTGAAATACACAAGATATGTGTCACCAGTAATGTGCAACTGATAAAGGGCTTCGTAGGATGGTGTTTTCAAAAACAACTCCTAAATATGCACATTTAAGTCAAGCATATGGTCTATGGAAGTCACAACCCTTCAGTCTGTTGTTAAAATAATATATACTGGAACACTTGTGGAGACAGAAAGTTAGCACTTGTAACCCCAAGAATGGGAGTCAGTCCTCCCAACTAGTCATCCCTTGATGCCAGCACATAAAAATATTGGTTTATTTTGATGACGAACAGCTACATTATTACAACTAATTCATCATTATTGTATTTCAGGATAAGGCTAAATGTATTTCTAATCCAGATTATATTTCACTGATTTTGAATTGTATAGGGTAGAAACACTAATTCATTTAATTGCTGACCTAAAAAAAAAAAAGAAGCTTTTCTGAAAGCATCCAGGGTGGCGACAGTTGAGTAAAGACACTTTGGCCACATTTTGTTAACTTCGGATGATTTGTATCATGAGCATTTAAGATTAATTGTTTCTCTATCATTCTTTATGCTTATTTACTTTGCTTCTGTATCTCCAGCTTTGTGTGTGTGTGTGTGTGTGTGTGTGTGTGTGTGTGTCCATCTCTTAAGGGTGTGTGCAGAAGGAGAGATAAGACGCTAGTGTAGGACACTAGTGCAGAGTGTTCACAGAACATCTCGGTTACATGTAACCCTCGTTCCCTGAAGGAGGGAACGGAGACGTTACGTCAGTGACTGACATAATGGGGGTTTCTCTAGAGAGCCCTATCATCTTTGAGTATTAGAAAACGAGCCAATGGTATAAAAAGGAGCCGAGAGTGCTCTCTCGCATTATGTTACCTGCTGAGGAGCCGAGACTCTGCGCTCCGGCCGTTTCAGCAGTACAGCGGAAGTGGCATGCGGACGTAACGTCTCCGTTCCATCCTTCAGGGAACGAGGGTTACATACGTAACCGAGACGTTCCCTTTCAGTCCGTCACAACTGGTTACGTCAGTGACTGACGAAATGGGGGTTCCAATCTGATCTCGCTACTAAGGCTGTCTTCCAGTTTCTTGAGCTATGCAACCTCGAGATGGCAAGAGGAGTCTTGCCGAGAAAAAGACACGTGCTCGGAGGAGACTTACCGTGGAAATCCACGTGTGGGGGTTGCCCAACCGGTGAACCATGCACATGGAGGCATATAACCGATCACGAGGGCTGGCCAACCAGGCTCTGTGCCTGGTAAGCCAAGACAATGGCGTCCACTATCCAGTGAGATATTCCACTATCTCTCTGCTTGGAGAGAGCCTTTCCCTTCAGCTTCCCACCTTAACAGACAAAGAGCTCGAGTGAGGTACTGAAACACCGCATTCTGTCTATGTAAGCACGAAGGGCGCGTACTGGACAGAGCAGTGCCAAGGCTGGGTCTGCCTCCTCCAAGGGCAGTGCTTGCAAGTTCACCACCTGATCTCTGAAGGGAGTGGTGGGAACCTTGGGCACATATCCAGGCCGGGGTCTCAAGATGACGTGAGAGTTAGCCGGCCTGAATTCCAGGCATGCTGCGTCAACTGAAAATGCCTGCAGGTCCCCTACCGTCTTGATGGAGGCCAAAGCAACCAGGAGCGCCGTCTTCATGGAGAGGTACTTTAGCTCGACTGAGTGCAATGGCTCGAAGGGAGCTCTCTGCAGCGCAGATAGAACAAACAAGTTCTCTCAGCCACCCGCATATCAGGACCCCAGTGTACCCTTTGGCCGCCGCGCCGTCGAGGGCCGCGAGAAGCGAGGTCCTAACTCCTTGGAGGTCATGGAGTCTTGATCTTATCACCACAATGGTCATGTTCCCACAATGAGAACATGACTCATCCACGAGCGCTGCCTGAGTGTTATTAAAGCCCAAACACGCTAGGCAGCGCTCGTGACCGTCAGGCGGATGGACCATGCGCCCACATCCAGAAACACGCAGGCAAGCCATCTTTAAAAAGACGTGCCCGTGCAGCTCTTTTAGAAAAAAGGAAAGCTCTCTTTAGAAGTGCTGAAGCGCCCAGGGGGAAACACGAGCCGCGTGCAAAGTCACTGCACAGACGAGCAGCAGGACCGTGAACCCGCTGAAACGCGCCGTCACACCAACACCGACTGAAGAGATACACTCGTTGCTGTAGAAGACGAAGAAAGCACATAAACACTTCGGCTCCGAAGCAGAAACATAATGCGAGATTGCACTCACGGCTCCTTTTATACCAACGCGGTGGGGCAGAGTTCGCGATGCAAATTCCGCAGACCCATGGTATTTTCATATCATTGGCTCGTTTTCTAATACTCGAAGATGATAGGGCTCTCTAGCGAAACCCCCATTTCGTCAGTCACTGACCTAACTCGTAGTGACTGACTGAAAGGGAATCCTGGTGATCTTCTCTTTTCTTTACTTCCCTTTCTCCTTCTTTCCTTCATTCTTTCTTCTCTCTTGTGCTGCAATTTTCACAGCATGCATGAGGGAGTGAATTGTCACCCCAATCATGCTTCTGTCTGGTTTTATAAATTTAAGTCAAGAATTTAGTATGAATTGCCTTGTAAATATTTTGGTGCAAATTCATCACTTGGTATGAAACTTTCTAGTTAAAGTATATACACTGCAGTTCAACAGTTTGGGATCACTACAATTTTGTAAAAAATATTTTACCAAAGATTATCCATTTCAAATAAATGCTGTTTTTTTTTGTTTTGTTTTTTACTTTCTATTCATCAAAGAATCTTGAAAATGTATCACAGTTTCCACAAAAATATTAAACAGCACAACTGTTTTCAACATAAAAAATTAGATGATAATAAAAAAAAAATCTTGAACACCAAATTAGCATATTTCTGCATTCTTAGGCTTATGCATTTTATAGTAATATTATTTCTTTTTTTTTAATTCCAAGAACATTCCGTTTGGTTTTGTAAGATAAAAATGTTGCCTCTGTGTTTGGTTGCCATTTGATGTCTAATATAAAATCTGGATTTTGAAGCAAAAACAAGTTAGAACCACTGGAAGTTTCTCAAATTCATTTTTTATTTGTTTGTTTGTTTTATTTTTCCAGAGTGCTTTGAGACGTGCCCTGATGTTCAAAAGAAACCTACGCCTCTGACAAACCCCTCCATTACCATCCGACCGTTGTGTTTTATCTTCCCTGCTCCCTTTGTACTTTTGCATTTTCTTTTCTCTCTTGCATTTTCTCTCTGTTGTCTTTAAAGTGCTGTCTTGACCAGACGGAAAGAAACAATATTGCTTTTAGAGGACAAACAAATAGAGGTTCTCCATTATCTTTCCGTTCATCCCGTATATTTGTGCACGTTCGTCTGTGTGTGCGCCCCGGTGCTTGTCAAGTGGGACAGGGAAGCATGCACAAGTGTCCCATGAGAGCTCTAGCCCGTTCTATAACATGACAGGCCCTCAGAGGAGCACGCCAAGCTGTCACACTGAGCTCTCCCCAACGCTAATGAGTCAGAGTTAATTAAAAATCCCAGGCAGGACTGCGGGAGACACACACATCGACACACACACATATATATACGCAAGCGTACATGCGCTCACCCAACCTGGCCAGGGTTAAACACACAGAGTGGACAGCGGGGAAGAATATTGCTGATTCATGCTCTAGCCTCAGGAGGCCCGTGTGTGTGTGTGAACGTCAGTGCGTGTGTCCCTTGTGTGTGTTTAGCATCCCTGCGGCCTTTCTGAGGCCACTTTTCTTTTTAGTATCTACTAAAATAGCTACTAAAGTAGTTAGCTACTAGATGGAGCCGATAGCCTTGTGGGCAGCGCTACGACCGAGGTTCGAGCCTCGGATCCTGTTTACACATGGTATTAAGAACCGTTTTGGTCGATCAGACCACACACTTTCGACCACTTACAGAGGTAGTCGAAAACGCATTTGACTGAATTGCTTTGGTACTGTAGACGCTCATGTGGTCGAATGCATTCAAACAGCCCCAAAAGACCGTCTACTCACTGCCAACTGACCTATTGCATAAACACTATGGGAAGCAAGGTATAGCCAGATGGGAATTAAACTTTGTCGGCTTGAGACCCAAGTTTGGTTTGCAGACGAAAAACGTACCAAGTACAATGTTCTCTCCATTCCTGATTTCAAACACTCGCGGCTATCCGAGCAGAAACGAAAGCTTCTGCTCTCTGTGTGTTTTTCCATCGTCTCCGGGCTCGTTCATATGTAAATTGCGCAAGCTTATTTTGTGCATTAGATCGAAAGATCTGAAAAAAAACAATAATTTTCCCGCCCATTATAGACCCTCCCCTCGAAGAAATCAGTACAGAAGTGGTTGAAAGTGGACAAATGACGTATTAAAACACCAGGTGTAAACGAGAATGTGTCTCCCTCGTCTACTTGCGATCCGATCGGCCAAAATGCATCTTAATAACAGGCGTAAACAGGGCCTGAGATTAATAAATGCTGTATTTTTCATTTTTAGTTCATGTTAACTCTTATATTTAACTAAAGGTAACGAACGAAACTTTATTGTAAAATGCTACCAAAATCTCATATAAAAGTTTTTTTTACAATAACTGCAGAAGCTGTGGTTAACATGGTAAATTTTTGTATTTGATTTTGATTAGTTTTCTTTCATCACCAAAATGGTTTTATGTTTCTTTTTTGTTAAAAAGAAAAGATTAGCACCTTGCTGCAACAAGGGTTTGTTTGAAAATAAATTTGTTTTAATTTTCCATTTTGGTTAGCAATCAGTCTTTCCATCTTATCGTCATTTGTGACACTATTAGCATGCAGGCGGAAATGTCAGCGGCAGATTATCATGTTTACTCAGCATATTAATATATTAGCATTTTTTTAATATTAATGCAAGATTAGCATAAACATTAGCATCCATTAACATTCTTTTGCATATTCAAATTTGCTTACCTCATGTACAAATGCGACGCTAATCGTTTCAGCTTTTGTTCAGTGGTTATTCCACTCAATTCCTATCCCAGTGGGATTTTTTGATTAAGTTGACGCTGAAAAGATTCATGGTTGTTTTTAGCAAACTACTTTAGCGGGGTGAGATTAGCATCGTATGAGAGTGAGTGCTTGTTCGAAGAGCTGGATGTTAACACAAACTCACATTGATGCACGTTAGGGCAGATGTTCCGAGGAGGGACAGGAAGATTGTCGTCTTGTCACACTGAACTTAAAGACTGAGGCGTGAGTTGCAGCAGACCATGAAAGCTGAGAAAAGATCCTATCGCATCAGACTGATGAACTTTCTTGCCATCTCATTCTTTCTTCTTACAGATTTCCTCCATAACTTTTTGTTGTTGCTGTTGTCATTGTTTGGCTTATCCTTTCATCATGCAGTACATTTTGTTAATTCACTCCTGCTATTTGCAAATCTTGTTTTTTAAGGAACTGCCTCTTGCCCTTTTGAACCAGTGCTGCATTGTCTCTTAAATCTCACATTTGTTGATGTACACAAGTACATGTGTTTTTGGTGCTCTGTAATGTATTGAATATTGTGGTTGTGAATTCTGATCATTTAATTGGCAGATAATATTATCTATATAGCTGCCTAGTATTTTGTTGAAATTCCAGAAGCATCATTCACATGACTAATGAATATTTATGAATTTTTTTTTTTCATGGATTTACAATTGTTTTTGCAAATATAACAAAAAAAGTAATTAATTCATTAAAATAAATTGTTATGATAAATGATTAATGAATCGTATAATTATAACACATTTAAAATATGTTGAGACATTTTTTTTTTATTGTTGCGGCTTTCATAAAAATGTTATTGCCAGTAAAAAAAAAAAAAAAAAAAAAAATATATATATATATATATATATATATATATATATATATATATATATATACTTTTTTTTTTTTTTTTTTTTTTTTTTTTTACTGGCAATAACATACAATTGTATATGTGTGTATATATATATATATATATATATATATATATATATATATATATATATATATATATATATATATATATATATATATATATATATATATATATATATATATATAATTTTTTTTTTTTTACTCTGTGGTTTCAAACCAAGCAGGTTTTTGTACATAAAAATGTTCAAGCCTGAGTGTACTTGAAGCAAGGTAATTTTCTGAAAAGTGCTAGTATGAATGCTATTTTTTACAAAAAATAATGATCAGCTATTTTTATTGGCCAAAAAATCCCAAACAGTGCATCCTTATTGTCTGTCAAATTAATGAGCAAGCATGCACATTCATACACTGTTAAATGTTGATACCAGCAAGGCCGTGTTGCCAGAAAATTAAAAGAAGCTGCATATTTTCTTCCACATACACACACACACTTGTATTTGCGCACATTCTCCATCTTTCTCTGGGGAGCATAAGTGTGTATGGCTCTGGGCATGTGCTCAGAACGTCTTCATCTCTCTTCTTTCTTTTATGTCTCTGTGTCTGCTACACAAATGTAATAATGTTGTGTTTCTTTCCTGGTTTGGCAAAAACAATATGAAGGTAGAGAGCCCAGCTCCACTCAAACGGACACCTGCTTGTGTCTCAACCTCTCTGACCTGTCTTTAATTTATCTCTGTCTCTGTTATTTCCTCTCTCAGGCTGTGCCTTCCTCACATACTGTGCAAGAGAATCGGCGCTAAAAGCTCAGACCGCGCTTCACGAGCAGAAGACGCTACCTGGGGTAGGTCATCACGGTCAAACACAAACATAAACATGCAAAAAAAACACATGCACGCTACAACAAATGGGTAGTTGGCATAAAATACTTTTGGGAAGTTTTCCATGTGACATGCTATTATAGCATATTATTATATGCATTTTGGTGTTATTTTTATAGCTTATATTAATTCAGGATGCATTAAATTGATCAAAAGTACAGTAAATATGTTTAACTATGTAGGTTTAAATATGTTTTCAACATTGATAATAATAAAAAATCAGCATATTAGAATGATTTCCAATGGATCACACTGAAGACTGGAGTAATGATGTTTAAAATTAAGCTTTGTTATTACAGGAATAAATTACATGTATTTTTTACATGAATTTTAAAATCTATTAAAACAAAAAACTGTTATTTTATATATTTTATAAATTAAAGTGTTACAAATATTTCAAAATATTAGTGTTTTACTGTACTTTATCAAATAAAAAATAGTGCAGTGCTATGTGTCAACTACCCAAATGTATATGTAATACGTTTTACATTTAAACACATTGTATGCAGGTTTGGCTAGAAGATTTATTTCCGTGTATTTTTTTGTCGCATATCTTAAAAAGATAGCCCTCAAAAAGCGCTAACTCTTCTTTTTTGGCTTGCATTTGCAATCCCGTTCCCTCGCTTCTCATACTCTTCCTTCCTTTTCCTCTTCATCTCTCTCTCTTTCTGGAAGAGCCTTGTACCCAAGGGCAAGAACTACACAGCACCACATTAGAGCTGGCCTATTTATAGTGTCTTTTAGTGTCTCTGAGCATGTGTGTGTGTGTGCGATCGTGCCGTATGAATGTCTGCAGGCACGTGTGTGTGTATGTGAATGTTTTACTATGTCACTCCTTTTTAGGTTCAGTACAAACTTGCTGTCCCACTCTAACATTGTTTGGTTGCAGTGTGTGTGTGTGTGTGTGTTTTGAAGTTTCTCCGTAAGCTCTTGCTCAGCTCGGTTTGGTGTGTTCTGTTTTAATGACGCCTCCAGGGAGAATGACAGTTGCCGTGGCGAACGGAATGCCTTTGATGCGAGTGATTATGACATCATAGATGTTGAATGCAAGGGGAGTCACTTTGCTGTAGTTCCACTTCCTTTCTCTTAGTGCAAAGAATATTCACTCTGTAAAAGCGCGCACACAGCCATACACGTTTCGTTCATCCGCCCCCATCCCGCCATGAGCGTGTAAGTCATCATGTTAGATGTTGACTGTAATAAGAAAAACCCTTGATCGTCTTATTACGAGCACATCTATTTGCACGAAATGCAAACGCAGCAGCAGCAAATGAATTCAATCGAAGGCTCTGCCTATCACAAATGTTTCATAAGAATACTAATTACCCAGAGGAACATTTTATCGCTCGGTTTGCTCATTCAGAGCTCAGGAGACTTAATAGAGTTCTTGGTTGTCTTTGTCTCGGATGTTTCTCCTATATTTCCATAATAGATGTAAAAAGGTGTAAATGAGACGTATAGTATGAGTAAAGATGTGAAATGAATGTGGATAGTACAGCTGGGATCATTTAATGAGAAATGTTTGAGCTCATATTGAGATCTGGTAAAATACTTTATTACTGTATACTTATTATAAAAATCATGTGCAAACTATTAGTTTATAGTTAATTAATAGTTAACTAATTAACTGTAGTTAATACATTAATATACAAACAGTGAGTTCTTCGTTCATTGTCACTGTAATTAACTAATTATTATTGTTTAATTAGCTCATTTATAAAGAGTTAGATAATGCTTTGCTAACAACTTATTAACCGTAATTAGTTCTCACTTTAATTAAGTGCTTTAAACCGACCTTTATTAGACATTAATTACATTAGTATTAAGAGTTCCTTAAAATGTTTACAAATACCCCCAAAAAATAACAATGCTGTCAATAGGAAATACAAATACTCATTATGTCACGTTGTTAAAATAAATCAGAGGTAGGTTTAGTGGATAGAATATATAGTTTGTACATTCTTGTAGAATAAGCTTCGAAATTGAGTAACACATTTTTATTGTGAATGATAAATGCTTAAGTAAACAAAGAAAGAGAGACAGAGAGAGAAAGAAGAATAAATAAGTCTGAAGTGATGAAAAAGTCATTGGAACCTTTTATGTGTTTTATCTGCAGGAGAATCTTGAGCCATCCTCCATCTCTTTTCCTTTCTTTCTCTTTGCCCCCCTTCTCAGCCTTTATGCAGTAATCTCTCTCATTTTTCCACTTCACTTGACAGCTTGATGGTTTTTAGGAAAGTGGTTTTTATGTTAGAAAGTTCTGTCAAGTGCAAGAAGGCCTCCCAAGTTCAAGTCTGGAAGAGATAGAAAGAGCCAAAAAGAGTGGGCTGTTCTTGGACCTTCAGTCGCTCCAAATGAATGATGAAAAACACATTTGCGCCTGTTAGCTTAAAGCCCGACTCTCTGTGACAGTTTCTTTTGTTTTGTGCGGGATCCACTCCGACTAAAATTGCACAAGCATTTATATTGTGCTTATCGAGCATTTCTGCCATATTTGACATCACAATATTGCAGCTATAAAGAAATGCAGGACGGAATATAGTGTTTATAGGTGTAATTTGGTTTAAGGTGTATTACCTACTGGTATGATACAGAAAATCAGCCGTTTGCACCTTATATTTTTTCTGGGTTATTACATTTAGGTATATTATCATTTGTCATATTTTCTGGGCTATATTCTACACTTTTATATTTTGCATAATGTTATTTAATGGTCTTAATTTAGTTTTATAAAAGCAATTTTGCACCCTTTCTGACCTTTACAAATAAACCAGCTGTTTTGGTACTGTCTCTTTTAAGACTTTTATTTGTAAATTACTCAGGATTGATTCATGAAGTTGCTGATAACTAAATAGCCATTTATAAGTAAACACGGGTGATCATATGTTAATGTGCTATGATTTTTTGAATAACAATTTGCACATATCGAAGTTTAAAGTGTAACTTTACCGATTTTCAACCCTCTTTGTATTGTTACAGTGTCGTTAGTATATGTAAATAAACAGTGTTTGCTCGTTCTTCATGCTACCTGGACCGAGAAATTCACATTTGTCAGCAAAAGTCATTTTTACAGCTCCAGGGCTATCGTGAAAACTACACATTATACTATACCGCATTTTTGTATCCCCGCCCACAGACTGTCGGATCGACAGAGGGTTATTACCAGAACAGTTCTTGGAAGAGTAGGTATCGCTGAAATTTGTATCATACTTTGTCTACTCTTTAAACCGAATTATGGTAAAAATAGAACACTATGGCAACAGCTTTCTTACCTGTAAATTTGATGGGTTGAGCGTTTTCTTTTAGTTTTTCCCCTCTGTTTGCCCTAAAACACTGTGTGCGTAGACATTCGGTTTGAAATATTGACTACAAACATGGTCAACATTTCAAACTGGATGATTTTCCGCTTTCAGATAGATTTTCCATCTCGGAGTTCTCTCCGTATTTACGGTTCTTTGCAGCCTTTAGCCAATGACTGCAACTTGCTGGAAACCAAAAATTACTTGCTCCCACTAAACATTATTGCACCCAGGAACAATAAAAGTCGGCACCATTGTGACTAAAAGTTTGCTAAGAAGTATTTTCTACTAAAGCAAGGCAGTATTTGATGATAAGCATATCCATAGCAGACTGGTGGGCGTGGCCTTGGACTTGCATTATGGGTGTTGCAGGTTTCCATCCTATTTGGCAAAAGGGAAGACAACAGCCATTTTTCTCTGTTTTCTGTTTTTTGGTTGCCTTTCTACTGCATAGGTTGCCAAGTTTTATTGAAAGGACATTTTGCCAGTGGTATTACTGTACATCAAAAAGAACAAAGAAAATCCTGTTTTCTTAAAGTTGCAGTCCGTTTTTAGGTTAAAAATGATCCTAAATAAATTTTTGAGCAAGTACATAACCAGCCAGTGTTCAAAACTATCTGCTTGGTTTAGCTCGATTCAAAAGTGTAAGATTGTAATGTTTTTGATTCCAGTGGTACTGGTGGATTTCCGCAGGAAATTCGAGCATGTCTTTGCGCCATTACGTAACACCTGTACACATAAAGAAGGTGTCTCGGCTAGTAGGCTATATTGCGTGTGAGGATGTTGGAGGTGGAGATTTTTACCTTTTCTCACAGCACTTGATATAATTAAACTTATCAATTTGATGGTGGATCCAGAACTGGAGATTCACCCGTTAAAAAATGCAAAAGACTTCTGACTTCGGAGTTGCTACAGAAAAAAAGAGACTGCAACCGGGCCCATGCGAAAACAAGGATAAATATCGGAAAGGCATTAAATGTAGTCAAGCAATGCTGATGTTGTTAACATTAAAAATTTGAGAACAAAGTATAATTTGCACGGTTTGACGTGATATAAGCGATCGTTGGATTTAATTGGCGCGATTTATGCAATGCTTTTTTCCCTTAGTTGGTCAGAACAAAAGTGGACGTTACTTACTTGTTCAGGTGACATTTTCTGGTGAAAATTCTAATGTTGGTCATACTCCCAAAAAGTAGAATCTGTGTTTCCGAATGACAGCATCCACACCGGCGCGGCGACTGACAGCCGCACATTCTCCTCAAAACATTGGATTCATTCGCGCTGTGCCGTGCCGAGGCACAACCCACGTAAAGTTGATAATTCCGCAAATAACTGTAATTGCACATTTCGAACAGAGATGGCGACAAAGAGGAAAAACTACGGACTGCAGCTTTAAGTTATGGCCCTTTTAAAATGACATTTATGACAGTTCCTGCGGTATTTGTGGCATGTTAAACTGACACTTTTTCTATCTTAATATATTTTTAAATATAATTGGTTCAATGAAAGTATGTAAAAAAAAAACTATACTGACATACAACATTTAAAAAAAAGTGTTTTATTCTGTAGAAAATACTAAAAACTATTTTAAAAGATGAAAGTTTTTGAAGCTATAATATTGTGTTTCATACATATAGATTATAAAAGGGGGAGTTTTTTTTTTTTTTCCCATTTGGGGCGATTGCAGTGACAAGTCAGGCCATGCTCTCATGCACACTGTATTTATTAAAATCTCTTCCGGCCTCTCTCTCATACTACAGTATGATGCCTCAGAAGCACTCTATTGATTCTGGCACTGGGCCTCATCAGCAGGAGGGTGTGTGTACACACCCACGGCCGCTCTCTCGCTCACGTTTAAATACACACACACGCACGAGTACAAACGGGGAAGCTATTACTCACTGGAACGCACACAAATGCAAAATGTTCACAAATACGCATTCATGTGGATGAATATTCATGTAAAAAATATTTGCAGGAGACTCAAACTGTAATAAACGTTGTGGCAAGGCTTCACAGATACACCATGGTTATGTTCAAAATGGAATGCTACTAGTATACTGTGCATAGTATATGCTATAATTATAAAAGAACAATTCAAACAGCTACATCGTTGTCTAATTAACATGCATGTTTAATTCAGCAAGCACCATCCAGTTATTATCTTATAAATAAATCCAGTTATTTTGCATTTTTAATCCCATTTTGTCGATCAAATAATGAAGTCAAAAGAGATCTCAGTTGATATTTGTTACAAATAAAAGAAAGAAGAAGAAGGCGGGAACTGGCGAACATTCAATGTAAGTTTAATAACGAAATTAACAAACAACAAAACGAAAGTAAGCGTTAGCCCCTCACTGACAACTGCAGCATAAACATAATAAAACACAACATAAATGTCCCAAGCCTGGCACTCTCTCTCGTCTTCCACTGTCATCTCTCCTCCTTTTATCCTTCCGGAGCTCCTCCATGGGACTCGAGACTGATGTGTTGCGCTGGTCTTTAACAATCGCTATCACGGCCCTGCCCTTCTCCTCACCACAACATTGTTCTTGTTCATTTGTCAGAATGCTGTAAAATGTCAAGTTGATCGCATTGCATTATTGGATTCAGTATTTCACACAGTGCGCTCTGGTTGCACGTTCTGGCAAATGTTGCATCATTCGGAAACTCGCACATTCAGAAGACTGATATGCACTGTACACACACTGCATGCTATTTTCTTTCAGAAATAGTTAGTGTTCCATTCTGAACATACCCGAAGATAAACTTACCTCACCTCCCACATACACGCACATATATCGAGACGAAATAAATGCAGACACCCAGTAAAAAAAAAAATACTTTAAAGCACACATTTATACTCTCAAACACATAAATGGACTGTCCATTGACCAATGATAGTACATGCTGACAGTCTGTGGATAAGGAAGCACAATGTGGATCAATGCATCATTTTGTAACTCATAAAGGTGTACACACACACACACACACACACACACACACACACACCTACAGCAGCTCTGATCTCTGATATGAGCCTGTGCCGTGCCTCCAGAAACAGAGATGAAATGGGAAAAGAGGAGGGGTGAAAGAGAGGATTGAAACACATGAAGGGATGGAAGAAAGAAAGAAGGACAGAATTAGGCTCTTTGCTCTGATTTCTGTTCATTTACATCTCTCTCTCTCTCTCTCTCTCTCTCTCTCTCTCTCTCTCTCTCTCTCTCTCTCTCACTCTCTCTCTCTCTCTCTCTCTCTCTCTCGCTCTCTCTCTCTGGCGAGTGTGTGTGATATGCTAGAAATCCATACCATTGACCAACCGCGTGACCTACTTTTGTGGCAGCTCTTTCAATAAGTCTTCCGACTGGTCAATATTGACCTGATCCCCAAGAGAGGTCCGGGGAAAAAGGGAGTGTGAAGACCTTTGAATGTGTTGTGTTTTAAACTAAAGTAATTGCTGTATTCATTTACAGAAACGTGCTGTGTTAATCTTACATTACAAGTAAAAGATTACTATAATATTATTATTACCACTATCTTTCATATTTTAGAGTAATTATAAAATAATGTAAGTGACAAAATTAAATAAAAAAATAACTCAAATTGAAGTGTGACCTTCCATTTATTTATAATGTTACCAAAATTTCATTTTCATATAAATGCGTATTTTAAATTTGATTAAATTCATCAAAGAATCCTGAAAAGATGTATCACCGTTTCCTCAAAAAAATACAAATCTTATTCTTATTATCAATACTTGTTATTGATAATAATAAGAAATTATTATCACCAAATCAGCATATTAGAATGATTTCTGAAGGATCATGTGACACTGAAGACTGAAGTAATAATGCTGAAAATTCTGCTTTGCCATCGTAGGAATAAATGACATTTTAAAATGTATTCAAATAAAATAAAATAAAATTCACAATAGACTTAAAATCTTACAGACTTTTTTTTACAAAGATAATTTCAAGCATAAATGATCATGAGAAATATAATGTAAAGGCAAGTGTGTCTAAACTTTTGACTGAAACAATGTATTTTGCTTAAGAAATCTTTTAGGATGTTTTAATATATTTTGCCTTGTGACGTTTTAAAATGATAATTAAGCGTTTTTTTTTTTTTTTTTTTTCAGGCAATCCTCATTGCAGTAATGAAAAAAAAGCTTAAATTGTAAAATATTTATAAATAATGGCAGTGTTTCTTGTACTACCATATTATGATAATTGAATACAAAATGTAAACCATACTTGTGGTATATAGTATGTGGAATACTGTATATACAGTAAGATTGATGTGTGCAGTTGTCATGAAAATTTCACAATTCCAAATATCATTATGGTCTTCATTTTCTTAATGCAAAATGTATTTTCTGTTTGTGATTTTGGGGTTAAACGTCTTCTGAATTGACCTCCTTCTTGGAAGAGAACCTCGCTCAGAATCACCTGCGAGTTCACAATCCTTACGTAATCACTCACAGCTCACCGTGATTAAACCTGCGAATCCGTTGCTGAGAGAGACGTTTTGACAGATACTCGTCTGTCGTCGTGAAAAATAGATGCTCTTCTTCTCAACTTGTAGAGCTCGCTGCCTCCACTGTGGGGGCCTGCTGTACTGATTACAACATTATGTAATACGGAAGAGACGCTCTATATCCAGAATTCAGTGTGAAAAATGCTTGTGACAGCACAGTGGCCCAGGAAGGAGGAAAAAAAAATACAAATTTCCTTTTGCAGCCGATGTCGTGCTGACTTCGTCTAAACACTGTGCGGGCGCCCGGAGCGGATGAGACAATAGGTACGTTGACATATCCACTCATAATAGCCTCGTCGAGCAGACAGCAGTTGCGTGTGGTGATTTGTTGCTGGTTAATACGACTGTGCTGTGGTCGGAGCCATATGGCGGCGGAATAATAAACTTTACAGCGGAGGACATTTGTCCGATGTGATTGGTTTTATTGAAGGACGCATTTTCACAAATCTTATTGGAGCCCCGGTGGCACAACAGTTTGGTAGCCGGGGCAAGCGGACACAACAACAACGGCGACGCGGGAATAAAAACACAATTGCAGGCCACGACTTGGCTGCCTTTTAATTATTGATGGCCACTTCGGCTCTGCATTGGGCCGTAATTGCATTACAGGTCACTTCTCAATAGCAATCTGTGAAAGTTGTGGTGATGTGTGCTGGGAGACGATCGATAGGTGCTGTCCAGGGTGCTGGATTCAGACTCTCTCTCTCTCTCTCTCACTCTCACTCTCTCTCACTCATTCTATTTTCTGCTGTTTGTTTCTCACCTGTTTTCTCACTGTTCAGGTTCCCTCTGTGGTGGCCTTTATTCTTGAAGCTGTTAGTCAATTGGAAATCTTTCATCTTTTCAGGAGTCAATGAATTTTCTGCTGTATGTGGGCAGCGAATATCATACAGCACTTAAAGAAAAGGTATTTCTTTATGCAAAAGTGAGCTACTGTTAAAAAAAAAATCATTTATTTAGCCCTATTAATTACTTATTATTTACTTATTACTTATTTAACCATTTATTATGACAGGACTAGTTTTACCTGAGGAGGCTAATTATTTTGACTTTATTTCTGCCTAAATTGATTTATATATTTATTTATTTTTATTATTTTTATAGTGACACAACCTCTGTGAAAATTGAGTAAATCTCATTTCATCCGAGTAGCAATGTCTTTGATTGCGAAATATTATTTTTGCACAGCATTTCTCATTTATTTTGACCTTTGATTACCGTTACTAGAGCAAAATTTCTTTTCGCATTCATTATGGATTTCTTGTTTACTTTTCTGCAGAAAATCAACAAAACAGCTAAAAGTTTGAATACTGCTGGCATCTCTTATGTAAAAAAAAAAAAAAAAGCAAATCTGATCACAGACTGCTTAGAATGGCCACTGTTGTAAGACTCATTTGATGTGCATCCACACGTACATATTGACTGCTTTACAATGGCTTTTTTACGATGACTGAATCTTTGTATTAATAGTGTTTATTGCCTCTTTAGATTAATCGCTTGTTGTATTCCTCAATTGTCAGTCGTCTTGATTAAAAACGAAATGAATGAATGTAAATGTTATATATTTTTCTGGTTGTGTATATATTTATATTATGGAGTTTCTCCAGTGAATGAATGAACTATTAATGGTTAACACAGGCATACTCACCATGAGCATCATTGTGGGCCTTGCCAATCTACTCTCATTTCTTTTCTCCTCTATCACTGTTATTTCACCTGCCATTGCTCCCTTGTCTCTGCCCAGTTCTTTCTCATCGCTTCCGTCCACACTTAATTTCTTTTGCTGTCTGTCACACATTTGCTGTGTCATCCTGTCCCTTTCTTCCTGTTCTCCTGCTGTACTTCGTTCCCCCTCTCTCTCTCTCTCTCTCTCTTTCAAGCCGGAGAGTTGAGGAGACAGTAGATTTTGCATGCTCTAAATACACTCACTACGTGTGGGTCTCAGTGTGTGTTTTGCTATGGTGTCATCCAGGGATGGACGGCAGGAGGAAGCAGTGTTTGTTAAATCATGATTTCGTGGCCACAGAAGAGGAGGGGTGAAGGGAGAGAGGCTTGGAGAGATCAGGCCAGAGTGTGTCCAGGCAGCTTGGCAGACATCTAAGCCTCCTGCTCTATTTGTTCTTCCCTCCATCCCTTTTTCCTTTATCCCTCCATCCATTTCTATGTCTCCTGGCTCTTAGCTTATTCTGTTTCTTTATATTGTCCTCTTTTTCTATGTGGGGTGTCTCTTACTTATTCATTCACAAGTCGCACAGGTATATTTGTGGCAATAGCCAACAATACATTGTATGGGTCAAAATTATCGATTTTTCTTGTATGCCAAAAATCATTAGGCTATTAAGTAAAGATCATGTTCCATGAAGATATTTTGTAAATTTCCTACCGTAAATATATAAAACATTTCTTTTTGTGAGTGAATGCAGCACAATCGCGAACATAAATGGACAACTTTAAAGGCGATTTTCTCAATGTTTCGCTTTTTTTGCACCCTCAGATTCCAGATTTTCAAATAGTTGTATCTCAGCCACATATTGTCCTATCCTAACAAACCATACATCAATGGAAAGCTTATTCATTCAGCTTTCAAAATTGAGCCATGTGACTGGTTTTGCGGTCCAGGGTCACATTTCAGAGGCAGTACTTTGGATTGCTCAGTGCTTCATATCCCATGCGTTGTTGTGCCATGTTCTTCCCGAGCATTGCTTCATGGACTGTTGTTCTATGTTGTGATTTTAACAAGCTGTATTTTAAGGAAGCATCCTGTCACATAAAGAATAACATAGTTATAGTTATAGTGTGCGTGTGTGCGTGTGGGTGTGTGGTGTGTGTGTAAGAGAGAGATTTTGTGTTCTTTAATAACGATATATAAAATTTATTGATTAAGATAAAAAGATTGATCAAAAGTGACGAAATTATTTTATTCCAAGTAAATTCTGTTCTTTTGAACTTTCTCTTCATTAAAGAATCCTGAAAATGTATCCCAGTTTCCACAAAAATAATATAGTAAAATAGGCAATGGTTATTTGAAATTGTAATATTTCACAACGTTACTGTTTTTACTTTAAAAGAATATCGGCTTCTTTCAAAAATATTTAAAAAGATGGATGGATGACATTTATAATCAAAAAATATAATGATCTGAATCTTTTTACAGACATTTTTCTTGACTCATTCACCATCTTGATTAATATTTTTACTGAGCTTGTCGAAATGCATTCTGGGATTGACTTCAAAGGATACAGCATTGCTGTAGAATTTGCCCAGAATTAAGCATGAAGGCTTAGAAGGCTTTTATTAATAACAGCTTACATGTTGGAAGTGTGCCTATATGATGCTTTAAAATGATGTCTTGGTAGGCAGTAGGCAACTGATTTCTCACGCGTAACTCGTTTGTAATGCGTTTCGTGCTGTTTGATAATGATCTGCACGGAACGTACTGCACAGTTCTGTGTTATGAGTTTATAGAACATTCCAAATATGTTTAAACGTCAGTTCATCGTTTTCTAGTGGTCTCTGGCCTTAAATGTGTAACCCATTCAGCTCTGGTCTGTTTGCGATTGTGTGCTCTTGATGCTGTGTGTTCAAACTGCCAGACTGTGCTCAATGAGGCTTCTCTTTTTCTCTGACTTCCTGCCGCGAGCGTCCTCTCGGTTAGCCAGTCAGAAGCCTGTATGTGTGCGCACACGTTTGTGAGTGGAATCTAGACTTGATGTTTTTTATGATTGCGTGCACATCTGGCAGTGTGTTTTATTGATAACTTATCAATATCACATCACGTTCATTTAATAACAATCAGGAGTGTGATATTCAGCTTCTATTCAGCTTCTTCTGTGGAGTTCACCTCAAACTAGGTCTCCTCTCCTGCACACTCTTTCACTCTTCTCCTTTCCGCATGGCAGGACAATGTCTCTCTCACTCAGCCTCTCTCGCTTTTTCTCTCGTCTCGTCACTTACAACCCTTTGCTTACACCCCTCCTCCTATCCGAAAGTGATTTAACAGCTCTGGACGTCAGATGTGTCAACTTCTGTTAACTGTTTCCCCCTCTTTCTTTTGTTTAACTCCCATACTCTGTGGACACTCATTCTGATTTGTGAAGTCCAGCCCTCAGCGAAGAGACAGCGATTTCTCAGGTCCATTATTAGTCAGATCAGCAGTCGAGAGGTGCACTAGCTTAGTGTTGATTAATATGCAGCATTAGCATTTGTGCTAAAAACATCGCTGAGCTACTACTGCCTTCAAGGCCTCCTGGGAGGTTATGTAGTCATGATGATGTGCATTCAAGAGATTTTGATCGGAATAAACTGGATGAGTTGGGCAATTTTAAATTGCATTCTTTTTCACATCCCGACAAAGACAGAATGCTTTCAGCGCATAATGAAGAGCAAAAAATCCACTTTGGGGTTTAGCTGATGCTTTGTGTGTATTGCATCATTCCTCGTGTGCCACAGAAAAAGGGCACAAGTAAATAGGAAAGCTGTTTTACATTTTAGTATACAGTATTAGACATTGAGTATAAAGAATTAAAAATGATTTTATATATATATATATATATATAAGTAAACATATATGCAATATACATGTACAGGTGCTGGTCATAAAATTAGAATATCATCAAAAAGTTGATTTATTTCAAGAATTCAACTTAACAGGTGAAACTAATATATTATATAGACTCATTACATGCAAAGTGAGATATTTCAAGCCTTTATTTGTTATAATTTTGATGATTATGGCTTACAGCTTGTGAAAACCACAAAATCAAAATCCCAGAAAATTAGAATATTACATGAAATCACACAGTAATTACACAGTGATACCATGGTCATTGAACCAGGTTTTGGTTCTTTTGGCAGTGTGGGCAGGTGCAAATCCTGCTGGAGAATGAAGGAAGCATGAAGTGCTCTGAAAATGTCCTGGTAGATGGCTGCGTTGACTCTGGATTTAATAAAGCACAGTGGACCAAAGTCCTCTTTTCTGATGAGAGCAAATTTTGCATCTCATTTGGAAACCAAGGTCCCAGAGTCTGGAGGAAGAATGGAGAGGCACACAATCCAAGATGCTTGAAGTCCAGTGTGAAGTTTCCACAGTCTGTGTTGGTTTGGGGAGCCATGTCATCGGCTGGTGTTGATCCACTGTGCTGTCCACTCAACACAGCCGTCTACCAGGACATTTTCAGAGCACTTCATGCTTCCTTCAGCAGACAAGCTTTATGGAGATGCTTCCTTCATTTTCCAGCAGGATTTGCACCGGCCCACACTGCCAAAATAACCAAAACCTGGTTCAATGACCATGGTATCACTGTGTAATTACTGTGTGATTTCATGTAATATTCTAAATTTCTGGGATTTTGATTTCGTGGGTTTCATAAGCTGTAAACCATAATCATCAAAATTATATTAAATAAAGGCTTGAAATATCTCACTTTGCATGTAATGAGTCTATATAATATATTAGTTTCACCTGTTAAGTTGAATTCTTGAAATAAATCAACTTTTTGATGATATTCTAATTTTATGACCAGCACCTGTATATATGAATTAATAAGAAAAAATAATTATAGATATATATGTGTGTGTGAGTGTGTGTGTGTGTGTGTGTGTGTGTGTACTTAACTATATTTTGGGGACAACTTTGTACAATCTCCAAAAACCTCCCTCTTCATTTGTAAAACTGGTATGAAAATAAAGTAAGTAAAGACTTGTGTGTGTGTGTGTGTGTGTGTGTGTGTGTGTGTGTGTGTGTGTGTGTGTGTGTGTGTGTGTGTGTGTGTGTGTGTGTGTGTGTGTGTGTGTGTGATGAGGCATAGAGTTATACAGTTTGTACAGTATAAAAACCATTATGTCTATGGAATGTCTCCATTTAGATAGCTAAGTAAACGTGTGTGTGTGCGTGTGAAAAATTTCTTCTATCCATTACTAGCCTGTGAAAATTTGCATATTTTTACATTTTATGATGCCTTGGCAAGTTTCAAGTCGTGAAAATGCAGCCCGTCCGACATGACTTGCATCAATCACACAGTAGCCATAACCTTCCCGAGCGTCCCCTCTACCCAAATCTGATAATGTGTCTCCATGGTCACATGACCCCTAACTCTCTTTCACCATCCATGCTGACCTTACCCACATGTGCCATTCACACTACACCATGTGTCAGTCCTGTAGCTTTATTACCGTCTCTGCAGAGTGAGCTATGAGCGGATTATGCTGTCTTACCCTTCTGAGCTGGGTTTCTCTGATTAGACCTGTCCTCCTGTCAGACCCTTGGAACCTGGTTAAGTCCCCTCAGTGCCGGAGGATCATCGGCAGCCTTTCACTTCATCAGCACAGCGACTCAAGTCACGGCTCTCCGAACCTCAAGCCTTGACCTATTGGCCCTGTGATATGACACATCCCCTGCTGATACTGTACGGCTAAACACTATTGGCTCCAGCGGAGAAGATAGAGAGAACCACACTCTCACAAGCTCGCACACTCAAACTCAACGACACTACCAAAACTCTGGCGTGCCTTGGCACCTGCAGCAGAGTACTTTATGAATCAATGTCACTCCCAGTGAGAAGAAAATGACTACGTTGCAAAGGAGAAGAGGGCTGGAGTGGAGGCGGAGAGAAAAATCACTTTGATGGATTGGCCCCTCATGGGACAACCTTGTAATGTTTTTGGACAGGAACCCAACTCCGAAAGGCTTTCTTTTTCCGTGCTCGTACAATTGCGTTCAAGTCTGGCCGCAAAAATTGAAATGCAGAAGCTACAGATGCCGGCTTATGACACGGAACAGAGAAAGTCATTAAGAAGGGTGATTAAAAAGGGAGACCTAGTCCTACCCCACACTGAGGCTTTTGGGTCTTCTAATTGCCTGGTGCCAAGTAAATGATGGTCGGAGATGTATGAGATGCCGGCATGCGGCGGAGTCTTGGCACGCTGGCCTCGGCGCAGAATGATGATGCGTGCGACAGCTCCAACAGTGATGGCGCAGACCGATGAGTCACAGAGAGGCATAGCCACACGGGGGCTCTGACACACAGATGGTGCAACCTGTACATCATTACAGGCCTGGATACTGCGTGGAAAACGCTAAGGACAGCTGCTAAATTAGACTGACTAATGAATGCAGAGTGGCAGCAAAATGGAGGGAGGGTTTAAAACGAAATTTTGAAAAATGACTGTTAGGGGAGACATGGGCAAGTCGTAACACAGGGATGTTGTAACTAGTGGTCGACCGATATGGGATTTTTAATGGCCGATGCCGATGCCGATATTGAGAAAGCAATCTGGCCGATTGGCCGATATGAGGCCGATACAATACATGTGAATACAGTAAATGAGAGACATAAAGAATATTGGTGAAACTAAATGAACATTTATTGTACATACTATTTATGCAAAATTCTTTTTGCAATAGAAAATATTTAATAAGAAATTAAAATGTAAACAAAAAGGTAAGGTAACACTTCAATAAATAAAGTTTTAGTGCAGCTTCTTGTCTGCTTTAATATTTACAGTCATTTTTTCAGTCACATAAATAATTACTGCTGCTTACTGCAGGCTACAAATAACATTTATCATTAATGAACAAATCGAAACAATATTCATAAATTAATGACAAAATAGTATGTGAAATTACATACATTTTATGTACAATACAAAATATAAATCTCACATAGTTTATTTACACTATTTACTTTAAAATAGTTTAAATAGTTCAACCTTTTTTTAAGGTTGTTTTACTTCAAGTATATTTAAATAATAATGATTTATGTGTTTAGTTTTGCTTGTTTGTTTCTTTAAAACGTTGCAAGCCGTCACATGTATTTGCATGACATACATGAACATATGAAAATGTATACTACACACGATATTACGCCAATCATGGATAAATAAATACAGTAGATAGTGAATAACATTTTCAAGGATTTATTTTCAAACGTAATATTATTACATAGTGTTCTCCTCTCATCCACCTCACGCAACCAACTGATCTGTAATGCACGCGACGCGACTGACCCAGCTTTTCCGTGCACGCGAGTCCGTTGGAAAACAGCGTCTAGTTTAAATGTAACTCGAGAACAACGCGCGTATCTGAGGAACAGCCAGTCACAGGATTTTTGACTGTTTGTGAGGTAAAATGTTTTCAGTTTTGTTTGAATTCGTTTATATCACATCTGTGACCCCCACTGGAGCTACCGCTGGGCTGCGGATCTGACATATCACGGTACTGTTTGAATAGACTCTGCTGCACGCCGGAGTGTTTTTGTGTGTAACACAATGTAGCGTCAGGTTAGAAAGCGAATGCGAATGGTTATTTACTGTGTCTGTCAGATGTCTGCTTCACTTCTGAGTGGCTTGTTTTACGGTGCTGGGCGGAGCAGAGCGAGTGTATTCAGTTCATTCACGCTCGCTCTGTTCGCGTCAGTGGAAAAAAGCGCTAATGCACAGTCACAAACTGTTTTGAAATATATCGGCCAAACGGAAAGATTTATCGGCCGATGCCGATATCTAAAAAATTCCAAATATCGGCCGATATATCGGCCTCGGCGATATATCGGTCGACCACTAGTTGTAACGAGGGCTGTTTGTTAGTAACGTCAATTGGTTTTGCTTGCCTAAACAGTGGTTTGATATTTATTTTATTTTCTCTTAATTGTTTTGCTGCTAGATTTTTCTAAAAAGCCTATAATAGGCTGATTAATGGCGAGACCTGTTGTGACAACTTACCCCATACTTACCCTACTGTTTGGGCATGCTGTCATGGAAAGTGACAGCGTGTTGAATGAACAGTATTAGTGATGCACCGAAATGAAAATTGTGGATGCATTTGGCCGAAAACCGAAACCAAAAATGTGTTTTTTATATATAATTATTTCTTTTTTGTTTAATTGTATTAATATTCAACTTTTTAATTAAATTGAATAATTTAAAAGAATATGTATTTAAAAAAAATGCAAGCCAATAAAATAAAATAGCCACTCTTTTATTTAAAGTAACACACCAAAATTGGGACCTAAAATATATTAAAATAACATTAAATATCAATGTATTATTCTTCATTCAGTTTTATGCAACAGAATCAAATTTAACCAATTGATTGTTTTGGCCAATTATCCAAATAATGCATAGTCTTAGAAAACTATCAGAGCATGTGAGCTGAGCGTAGCGTGAAGCGGATCAGTGAATGAGAGGGTTAGCATCATTTTACCAGCAATTTCCTGTCAGCAGACTTTACTTTTCCGGTGAACTTGAGTGGAACATGAGTGGAGCATTCGCTTTGGCTGTGAGCGATTGAGCGGAGAACATAGAGCGGAATGTTGAGCGGAGCGTCACACCGCGCAGTGATAACGGTTAGAGCGAGAGTCAAACCAGAGCTCTGAACACTGAGGGGCAGGGCTGGGCGGCATATATTTCCGGCCAAAAACCGAAAATGCCATTCGGTTGATAATTTTCAGTGGCCAAAATTTTTGTATCCAAGAATTTACGTTTTGTGACTGTACAGAAGTGAACTTTCAAAAATAAAGAGAATGAGAAATACATTTGCCCTGGTCTGGAAAAAAAAAGCACTAAATGATGGCAGGCTATGTTGGTGAAAAGCACTAAAAAAAGCTTTTACTGTAAAGTGTAACATAGAGAAAGTAATTTGTCAAGAATATGTGGGAGCGGTGTCTATGTTTTGCATAGTAATGGACAAAATCATTTGGAGGTCAGATTGAATATGTGCAAAACTGACAATGCACACACACATTTACAAATGCTGTCTCTGCAAACAGAGTGATAAGCAGAGATGCAGATAAAACTGTGTGAATGATTGTTTGCATACTGCCTCCATCACAAGCATGTTGGCTTAAAACACACACACACACACACACACACAAGTGATGTGTTCCCCGGTCACAGCAGGCGAGCATGTTCTGCTGACACATTGAACTCATAACAATGACTGAAACAGGATGAGCTGGTAACCACAGAGACACAGACTGTGGGGGGAATTTTCTAAACAGTTGTGCCACTTTTCTGAGTAGTATTGCAATACAAAAACCAAAAAGAGTCTTTGCAAACTACCCACAGTCCTGTTCCACCTATTTACCATGAGCATTTAAATTGTCATTGCCATTATTTTCAGTATAAACCCATTTCCTTTTTTGTAAAGGATGGATGGATGGATGGATGGATGGATGGATGGATGGAGATAGATAGATAGATAGATAGATAGATAGATAGATAGATAGATAGATAGATAGATAGATAGATAGATAGATAGATAGATAGATAGATAGATAGATAGATAGATGGATGGATGGATGGATGGATGGATGGATGGATGGATGGATAGATAGACAGACCTCTTCTTATGGATGGGTGGATAGATGGATAGATGGATGGATGGATGGATAGATAGATAGATAGATAGATAGATAGATAGATAGATAGATAGATAGATAGATAGATAGATAGATAGATAGATAGATAGATAGATAGATAGATAAATAGATACTGTTGGAGAATATACTGTATGATACTGTATCAAAATACTGTATGAAACAAAAGCACCATTATGTGAGGTTTGACCAATAGAGAAGACATGTCTAACTGTGTCAGGGTCACCAGGCGTGACAGAGGGGAAGAGATAGATTTGAGGGGCACCTAGCGATAAGAAAAAAGTATAAGACATGAACACTGGCCAATGTAACTTTAGATGTCCGGATGGCCAGCCGGCTTCTCACTTTGTTGCTTGTCAATAAAGTTAATTCTTCTGACCTGGAACCTCGACTCTGAGAAACTTCTTTGAGACCTGAACCAAAAAGAACTTTGAATTTGCCACATAATCTCTTTTTATAGATAGACAGGTAGAGGGATGAGTGGATAGACAGATAGATGAATGGAAAGAAAGAAATTACTTTTTTTAGTAAAGCTAAAACAATGCAGACAGTGCATGCAAATAAATGGCGCTATCAGCGGGCACAATTAATTTTTAGTGAATTTGTGTGTGTGAGAGTGTGTGTGTAGCACACAATAATGACATAGACAGGAATTGTTTCTCTCCAGTATTTCCCAAGTTGTTTTGCTGAGTTCCCCGTTTTATTTTCCCGCTCTCTTCATCTTGTTACATCAGGACTTTAGGGCTCTTTCATTAAAGTTTAAATCTACAACTCTCTATGAAGCCAGTTTTGATGAATTAAACAAGCTCTGCTATCCTGCACACACACACGCTCTCGCCCCAGCCTCTCTTTCATTCTCCCTCGCTTTTGTTGTCTTTCTTTCGCTCAGTCTCTCTCTCCCATAATCCCTTGCATTTCTCCCCACTCGCCTCTGTCTCATTTTCTTGTCTTTCTCTCTTCTTTTCTCTGCTCTTAATTCATCTGTTTGTACTGTCTCATATGGAGGACCCAGACCGCGGGGAGTTTCGGCTCACATATGAAACAGCAGGCGTGCTGTCGGGAGCCGTACAGGGGCCCAGATGTTTATAGGAGGGTAGTCGACTCTATGAAGACACTCTTTTTCTTTGATTAAACTTTGGAATGACTCCTATTCCCTCCTCTTTTAGAAACCCGCCTCAATCACAGCTTACACACAATCTGGAACAGCACACCAGGTGCTGGGAAAAATGGTGTTGTGTATATAAGGTGTGAGAGAGAGGAGAGGAGGGGAGGTGGCCCACATCTGTTCATATTAACTGTCAGAAATAGACCGGATGCATTGTGTGTGCGATTATAAGCTTATTGCTGGTGTGTGGGAGTGTGTGCACACCTGTCTTTGCACATGTATGTGTGTGTGCATCCCTTATAATACATCCTTTTCTGAGAAGTTTTGCTTGGATTATGTACCATTATGAGCATTTTAAATGCTTCAAATGAAGTCTCGTTGGTGGAGTGGCTTAGAGATTTGGACCGGTAACCAAAAGGATTTAGGTTCAAGTTAAGATCTGGGTAGATAGATATGGGTAGCACTTTATTTTACAGTCCTGTTCTCCATGTACATGCTATGTATAGTTATTACAATAACTAGGTACTAACCCTGAACTTACCCCTAATCTTAACCCATGTAGTTACCTTATTTTAACCAGTACTTTCTTAGGTAAGTACACGTATTGTAAAATAAAGTGCAAGGAATAAATAGTTCACATGAAAATTATAATTCTGTCATCATTTACTCACCGTCATGTCATTTAGTTCCAACACCTTTTTGTCCTTTGGTATACAAAAGATTTTTTTTCTTTTTTGCAAAATTTCCAAAAAAAATTATATTCCATGTTCTCTAAAGCCATACAACACTTTTATATTCGTAAAATCATGTGTTGTGTAGTTGCTCTCAATCTCATTTTTGATGGCATTGGAATGTTTATAAATGATAATTTAGCGCAAGATTTTCAGTGAATACGGATTTAAATGTTATGCTTTTATTCACGCAAAGCTGCCATATGTTTATCTACAGTCTAGGAAAATTACAGAAAATCAGAAAGAAAAAAAATCACAAATATTCTCAAATAAAAAAAATCATAAACAAACAGAGATGAGTGAACTATTCTTCTGCCTCTGCGTTACTTCAGCTAGAATATCCTTGGAGTAAGTGTATTAAATGTAAAAAAAATAAAATATGTACCCACCTTTCAAATCTGCACCCACATTCAAGTGTTTATAAAAAATGAATGCATGAAGCTAGAATAAAAAGTATTTTGTTTAAAAGCAAAGGGTATGTTCTTTTTATTCATTTATATATTGCATGGTCAGATATTCATACAACAAAATATTGTGGGGGCCATGAAACTTTTGTGAAAATGATCAAAAACGCTTGCGCTGCCTGGCAACTTTTTTTTTTTTTTTTTAACGCTGGTGGGGAAAGAGTTAAATATCAGTCTCTTTCTCACACAAAGCTATAGTATAACTTCATAAGGAGTGTAATATCATATCGGTCATATAAATGAGTTTTATGATTATTTTATGGTGCTTTTGAATAGACTAGAGTCCCCATGCATGGAAAATTGTGTTCCACCGGGAAAAAAAAAATGTTTTTTAGTCATGCAAGTCTGGTTAGACAGAATTTATTTTTGTTTTGAATGATCTTTTTAACATAGGATGGGATATTTACTTTGCAGGCTTATTTCCATTCAACCAATATGGGCAAATTCAGGCCCTTGAAATTCATTCACATTCATCTATGGATTATTAAGAAAACAGATGCTCTTTTTTATTTGTCCTACAGCGGAAGTGTTTTGGCAACCTTGTGTTTTAGAATAAGCTGAGTAATGAATTATACACATCAAACTATCGAGTGTCCTATAAATCCCTTGATTGGAATTTATGATCTCGAGCAAACTTTCCATGAGGTCGGAGTAAGGACAGTTCGGATATTTGATTTTTTTCTAATTATGTCTAAGTGCATTTCACTCTAATGGATGCAACTAGTGCTGACTGAATGCCGTGGGCTTTCTGTATTTCATATCACATTTGTGCCGTTTGCTCATTGTAGAGATGATGTCTAAAGCCCTGAAACGCACTGAAAGGAGCAGGGTACAAAGAAACCCTACATTTTTCTCCTCAATGCAGTGTTATTTTGCTCTTCGTTGCATTCTGGCTCTGATTTACCGGAGCTGTGAAACTGCCCTAGCTTAACAAGTAGCAGCACAACACGTGGTGGCCTCTCTGAGGGACCGGTCCTTGTTCCTGCTGCTGAGACTGCATATGCGGGTTGCTGTGCTCCGTACTAATTGCCAGCTCTTGTCAGTTAATTGTGGATTGTGGTGTTTGAAGTGTTCTGATGTATCAGGGCTCTGATGTGGACGAGTGTTCACAGGCCAGTGCGTTCCACAGCACTTCACTCATTAATAACGGGAGGGGTGAGCGAACAGGGGCGGCCATGTTTTAATCATAGAGAGAGTAAAAGTTTGACTGCGTTCCCGTCAGCTGAGCCTGTTTGCTCGGGGGGGAATGTTTTGATCCTTTCTGTCATATACACCCCCAGATCTCAGTGCAAACAGAAAAAAACACTACAAGATTTTAGAGGGTTTTGTATTCACAGCAGACACAGTTAGGGATGGGTGATATGTTCAATATTTTGAATATCTTAACTATATTGAATATATTAATAAATGTTCAATATATGTTATTTAAAATATGATATTATTATATCAGCAATTATATAATATATTATTATAAATGTGCATCAAGTAATATATATATATATATATATATATATATATATATATATATATATATATATATATATATATATATATATATATATATATATATATTGCTTGGGCAATGGTGACACCAGAATAAAAATATTCATGATTCTGAACCTGAAAATACAGAATTATTTTAGACACATGTGCTTGCACTCCGTCACTGGCTAGATATATTTAAAATAATGTAGGCCATCTTTTACTGGTAACATAAGACATTTGGCATTATCATGATGACCCACTAATATTCCCCCATTATTATACATTATATTCAACATTATATATTGTAGTTTAATGTAGTACTGACTCTGAAAACTTGAATTTTTTCTCACAGGGTAATTTTTATTTTGGGTGAACTATCCATGATACATGTTGTTGCATTTTTGTATTGCGATATATTGTGACACAATATATTGTTGCACCCCTAATATGTACACACATATATACATTTTATACATATATAAAATGTTGCTGTTGCTGCTATTTTATATTCTGTATTTTATTTCTTACATGATTAAATGCATTTGGCAAATTGCTGTTTGATTAATTGCTGATTTGGAAAGAGTTATGTCCTTTATTTAAAAAATATATTTAAAACAAAACAAAAAACAATTGTTTTAAAACAATAAAAACAAAATATTATACTGTATAAAAAAATAATAATAATAAAAAAGATGAGAAATATTGAGATATTATTTTTGAAATATATTGCCCAGCCACAGCGTATGTGCGGAAAGTAATCCGCGTGAGTGTGTATGTAGTTCCTTTTTCTTTCTTTTTTTTGCTTTCTTGTACTTTCACTTCCTCTTTATCTGTCTCTCTTCTGGTCCCTGAGAGGTATTTTTAATTAAAGGTGTGTGTGTGTGTGTGTGTGTGTGTGTGTGTGTGTGTGTGTGTGTGTGTGTGTGTGTGTGTGTGTGTGTGTGTGCGTGTGCGTGTGTGTGTGGTTCTATACATATCCAGGCCTGCTCCCTCGGCCAGGGTTAGGCCATCAGTAATTACCCTGCTCATTAACGCAAAGGGGAAAGCAGACAGGCCTGACTATCGCAGGCTTCTCACACTTGGGCCCTCTGCGGATGACGGGGCCAAAGCAGTCGGCGTGGACTGAGTTAGGAGTCTATTACGCAGTCATGCTAAGTAAAGAAGGTTAAAGGATGTTCTCCAGCCCTGGAGAGCACAAGGTAGGCGTCTGGTAAGGCGCAGCGCACCATTATACTTGATTAGTTGACATTATCAAGATGCATTATGAGAAATGATTGCAGTGACTCACAGAGGTCGACTCAAGTTGAGTGCTTGCCTGGCCTTTATCAGCACAAAGCACACTACGGCAAGAAACACGTTTAGAAAGTACATTGAAAGTGCATTTAGAGAGCTATGAGCAAAGGTTACTGTTTTCTCTAACCTATTTGAGCAAAACCTAACATTTCTTGTTTTGCAGTACAGGCCAAAAGGTCAATTCAACATTTTAAAGTGTGGACTATAAAGGCACCTGAATGGCCGCAAGGCTTGTACAGGCAATTTAGAGGCTCTGGAACAGGGTCCAAAATGATCTTTTTGCCACACCTGTTAATGGGGAGTTCAGTTTTATGGGGCCGGCATGTCAAATATAATTTGCAGTGTTGCTGTGTGCAATTAAACAGTGCAAAATGAGAGTAGTGCAAAGCAAAATGAAGAAAGAAAAAAAACGTAATTGCTTGCACACAAGCTTCCGGTACTAATTCCAAAACGTCACTTTAGAACTAGCAATGGCGGCTTGGGCTGCTTCAGTGAAGTTATTTGTGTATTAGAGTATTATAGTATTATGAAAAACAGAGAGCATGTGCAATTACCTTTCTTTGTTATAGCTTTCATTCTCTAGGTCAAGTCATAAATTGGTGAAAACAAATCAGTTTACCATGTCTATGTGCGCTGATGAAAAAGCAGTTCTTCACTTGGCATTATCTTTATAAGTAAATTCTTGTCTGAAAAGCTCAGCAGTATTTGAAAATTATAGTGGATTTTCTCCTCCACCATAGTTAGACAACTTATTGATTTTGATGTAGATGAAAACGAGGCTGTGAGGGATAGATGTACAGTCTTTACAATGGCACACTGTATAAAGGTCTTAGATCATGTAATTTTCACAACTTTTAAAAATGATTTATGGTGTTTTTGTCTACTGAAAGTTTTTGGTTTCGGAAAGACGTTTCGTCAGCTGAACAATCGGATTGTTGTTAAACAACAGGAAAATCCATTGAACGCACTGTATTCTGTATCCCTCACATCCTCGTTTTCATTCCTGTCAAAAATGAAATGTGACGCTACCGTGACTAAGGTCCATTGCGGTTTCGCTGGGAGAAATGCTGCCTGTCTAGAACGCGCAGAGACAAGCGGAGTGATACAAACAGTGAACAGTCCCAGTACTGAGACTGGATGAGAGACCTTCCAGGAGTGCGATATTGCACCAATCAGATTTGAGGAACACAGCTAACTATTGTGCATATATATATATATTCAATGCATTGGAGGTTTGATACCTGTAAAAAACCTTTTGGCCTCTTACAGCTGGTTTGTGTGTACGTGCAGACCAGGAGCCCGCTGTGTATGTGGGCACCACACCATGTCACCCCCCCATTTGGAGAGCAGAGGTCTGCATCTGGGTGAGCTTTTCCAGGCGTGAGCTACAGGCATCCGACAGCACCAAGCTCTCCTCGCCTGCCCTCCCTGCTGATTTGATTAGGCCACTGTCTCCCTGTGCCTGTAATTGCATTTGCCTGTTGCTGTGTGTTTAAGAATAGCCTCGGTCCCCGTAGCCCTCCCCTCCTGATTTCCCAGCTGCCTCGAGGAGCGCTCGGGATAACAAGTCGTCATGACAACCCTACTCACATTGTGGACTCGTTCTGCACTCTCTGACTTTTCATTTTCTGTCCTGGGTGAATTATTTTTTTAAATTGTTTTTATACATTTGTTTATGTTTATATGTGTATGTGCACATATATGTATATAAATGTGGGGTGCAAAAGTCCACACTGAAAATATAGGATTCCAATCCAATTTTCCAAAGCCAAATTCTATTTAACCCTGAAAGTTTTCAAATTGGCCTATTACAATTCAAAAGGAAAGAAAATGATAATGTATATTATAATGTTACAATTATAATGTAAAGTGAGAAAAAATTTTTTTTTAAGTCACTAATCAAATAACAAACTTTCGACATTGATCATGTGATCTATTTTGTACAGTGGGGAAGATTTTTTATGAATAAGAAATATATGTACAATATACAGTATATATATATATAGAGAGAGAGAGAGAGAGAATTAAAATATTACATTTGTTAATATATGATATAATTATATACTAAATATTAGTTTGATATTAAATTATTAAATATTTATTCAATATTCACAATCTGCCCATCTGTACATGAGTTCGATAAAAGTATTACAGTTTTATATATATATATATATATATATATATATATATATATATATATATATATATATATATATATATATATATATATATATATATATAACATTAATGTAATGTAATATAATACAATATAATATATTATATTGTGTTGTATAATATATTCATATTTATATATAAGCCCCAATTGTCTATATTATATTATATTATATTATATTATATTATATTATATTATATTATATTATATTATATTATATTAAATACATGTTCTATATTCCAAAGCAAATTCCAAATTTCCCAGAATTCATTTGGAGGAAAGATCAAAAAATATAAAAGATGAGCTCATTTCTTGAGGTTAGATTTCACATGTGCGCTCTGCTAGAGAGAATGATAACTCTGCCTGCATGTGGTGGTCACAAATCTGTATATGCGACCCCATTTTGTCACCCCTTCCATTACGTCATGTTTCTAAACAGCCTTATCATCTTTACGGCCGGTTCAAGGCCCGTCCTGCTGATGACATGTGGCGTCCCGGTGTTTTATATCAGCCCACTGCAGTGCAGTACGGTGGCCCTGTACGCCCTCTTTCAGAAGCTAACAACTAGATCCCTGTGATCTTTTACAAGAGCCTGGCCCGGGATAAATCGTTAAGTATGAGCTGTCCTCTAATCGCTAAATTACCCACGGAAGACGGGCATTCACCGGAGCCCGGGCCCGGAAAGATCCGCGTATCCCCTGCCAAACCGTCACTAGCTGCTGTTAGATGCTTATAAATTGTAGTGAGCAGATGGGTCAAGGTTTTGATTTGGTCGTGACCCGTGCTAATAAATCCATATGATATAAGCTGAGGAAAGCTCTTGCAGACACAAGCCTTTTTTCTTTTTTTTTTTTGCTCTCAGAGTCCCACTGCAGTCTAACCGTCTCCGGAGTCTTTGCAGTAGCATATACTTCATTGGGGATAGAGAAGAAAACTGGACAAAAATGGGGGAATCAGTAAATCAATACGTTAAGCTACGTGAGCGCACGCACATGTGTGCACACACTGAGAAACAGGAAAGAGTTGCACTTGCCAAAAGACATTTTATTGTTTTAGAAGGTGTGTGGGAATTTTCTCTCTTTCTATTACCAGTTTTGGATCATTAAGCTATTGATTTTTGTTTGGCCGTGTAAGTGGTTTGCCAGGTCTCTGCAGGGAGAGCCAGGCAGGACTTTTTCTGGTTGTGACAGACAGTCCAATCCTCCCCTGGGCCACACTGAGCTCCAGGGCTGCCGAGAGAAAGAGAGAGGAACCTCAGAGAGAGATCCGCCGCATCAGGACGGTTTCTTCAGGTTATGAAAAAGGTTGGTGAGCCAGCAGTCAGTCATCAAACAATGGCTGTGTTCGGATGGAATACTAGCATACTTACTGAAAACTGTCCAGTATGCACTATATTCTATATATTTGGCAAACAGATCCAACAATGTGTCAAATTTGAGATTTAGGCTGGATTTGGAATAGCATACTACTCTTAATATTTCTGCCATATAATAATATAAACTAATGGCAAATAGTAAGACTAGTATGCTATTCCAAAGTCAGTCACTAGAATCGCTGCTATTATTACTTCCAGTTTATGTGTCACACTAGAAAGGTCCGTTTGAGCACATTGCATTGTGGGAAACTTTGGCAAATGTAGTTTGTTCTCTGTGTATTCCATGCATACTATCCTGCAGAAAAGTAAGAGTAGTATGTTAGTATGATGTTCTTAGTTATGACTTGCTCATGAAACATTAGAAGATCAAAGTCTGCATAAATTGAAAGAATAAATGAAGTACGCACACAAATTATATATATATATATATATAGGGGTTTTTACTGAAGATATTTAATGTACGTAGTGGTAAATAAATGTAAAAACAAAACAAAAAAAGCCTATGAAAAGAAAAATGAAATTAGCAAATGTTTCAAGTGGTACCCACAGATGTCTGCTCAAATTAAACTCTCAGAAAGAGGCTATGGGCCTCATTTATGAAACATGAATCTTGTTACCCAGTTTGTTCATTTGGTTTGCTAAATTACCTCACTCCATTTACATAAGAGTGGTTTTAGGAACAATTCAACAGCCAAAAAAAACAACAACTATTTTTCAACATGAGGTTTAGGCGTGGTTTGGATTCATTTATTTATGTAATAAAAGTCATTTTATTTATTTTGATTTAGATTTGCTATAAATATTTATATTTTCATATAATGTTAAGGGTTTTTGTTGTTGTTTAAAAACAAATTGTTGACTGTTTTTATGCTCAAAAAGAAAATTTGTTGGAAATTATACAGCTATAATCCTACCCCATAAATTAAAGCGGCGCTATGCAGTTTTGGCAATTTCTTCTTCGCTTTTTGCTCACAGGTTTCTCTATAGAGCTCCCCCTACAGCTTCGGAATAGATATTTGACAACACTGTCATAAAAACTCGTTGGCGACTCTCCCCTCTCCCATCTTCTCCCTCTGGTCATGTGCATTTGTTTTCAAAGAAGCCGGCGAACGCACAGAGCCATGTCCACTGAGGTATGTATGATACACAGAAGGCTAGCATATAAATGAATGTGTGCAGTGCTGTAAAGCAATTCGTTACATCGCGAGACCAGATAACACGCGATACTTTGCCCGCCGGCCCAAAGTTGCAAGGGCGTTTTTTCCGCTCAAAGGCGCTAGGGGGAAGCGAGAAAACCCGAAAAAAGTTATATAGCCAATTACTCTGAAGGTGTTCAGTTAAGGTAAATTAAGCTAAAAAAACTGCATAGTCCCCCTTTAATTTAGCTGGAAAACTACTGTATGGCATCCAATGCAAAACATAACTAATTGGTATATTTTTTAACACATTCTTACTGATGTCAGTCCATATTTTGTTCATGCCAACAACTATACTAAGTCCATAAACTGGTGCAGTACTTTTTTTGTGTATATATAATTGTTCCTAAAACCATTCTTACATAAACTGAATGTGATCATTTATGTAAGAATGTTTTTTGAATGGTTTATAATAATTTGTTTCCTGAATTGAGTCCCATAGCCTCTAAGAGTTTAGTCTGAGTGGACCGCTTGAAGTGTGCTTTGAAAGTCATTAAAGTCTTGCTTTTTCATGGCAACAGTCCATAGTATTTATTATTCATAATTTGTTTGGTACATTCAGTGCAAATTATTTGTATCATACCTTTTATCAAGAACAGTGTCATGTTAAAACATAATATTTAGTGTTTTTGTTGCCAGGCCAACCGTTAGAACTTTCTGGAACGTTCTCCGATTTTCAAAGCCAGTGTACTTGAGATTCTCCCATTTGCACGCAACCGCGGTCCTTTGTCGAGTGCAAATGTTCTTTGTCCTGACAATTAAAACTAGCTAGTGAGATTTCCGCCCCATCTCCATCCCCCCACTCTGAGTTCTGACCCAGGCCTTCATTAGAAATTCACGGACACAATTTGGGTGAAATTTGTGAGCATTAATAATGAAAGCGATGTCCCTGCTGCACAGGGACCGGGGCTGGCGGTCTTGGCTGCTATCCCGACTGCGCAGAGGGTGTCTACAAATGAAAGGGAGTAAATTAAGGAGAAAGAGGAGCTCCTGTGTTGCTCTTATGCCCCATGGGGAGAGGACACGATTTCATTTCTCTTCAAAGAGCGGAAATATGAAACAGTGTTTCCTCTCAGCCGTCACCATCCCTCTTTTTCTTTCTTTCTTTCTTATTCTCTCTCTTGTCACCCCTCCCTCTTTGAGGAGCGTGTTTTAAATTATTAAAGATTTTAATCATTGTTCTAAAATGCTGCAGACTGGCTGGCAGGGGCATGGGGGTGCTGTGGGAGGGGGCAGGTCGTTTGGAGGGGTGGCAGGGGGTCTGCCGAGGCAGGAACCATTATGCTTTAGAAAGTGCTTGAAGTGACTGCTGCTCTCTGCTGTCCTTGCCACTCTGAGGGTGAATGAGTTTTTTTACTCCATATTTCTTTCGTGTGTGTGTGTGTGTGGAGTCTCTCGTCTGGTCCACATTGCCGCTTGAACCACCAAATTAAACAGAAAGCCTTTAGACCGTGTAAAACAAGGTTTTACCCTGAGGTTTTGGGGGCAGTTTTGTTTTGTTATTAATTAATACTTTTTTTCAGCAGGGATGCATTCAATTGATCAAAAGTGACAGTAAAGACATTTATAATGTTACAAAAGATTTATATTTCAAATAAATGCTGTTCTTTGGAACTTTCTATCCATCAAAGCCGCCTCAAAAATGTTTCATGGTTTCCGCAAAAATATTAAGCAGCACAACTGTTTTCAACATTGATGACAATAAGAAATGTTTCTTGAACACCAAATCATCATATTAAAAATTTCTTCTGCTCACCAAGGCTGCCTTTATTTGACAAAAAAATACAGTAAAATTAATACTGACACATTATTTCAAATTTAAAATGACCGTTTTCTATTTGATTATATTTAAATTTGTATGTATTTCTGTGATCAAAGTTGTGTTTTCAGCATCATTACTCCAGTCTTCAGTGTCACATGATCCTTCAGAAATAACCCTAACACTGTGTCCTAACCAGACGCGATGCGATAAGATTCCAGTGACAAATAATTTGCCTGTCCACACTAGACTGCAAGATGCGTCGAAATCAATCAAAACCCACAGCCAATCAGAACAGCGTGTGGGCGGAGTCTCGCGGCAAGTGCACAGCACCAGAGAGTAATCTTGACGGCAATCGCAAGAAAATGGATAATTAGGCTACATAATCAAATTCACAAATATTACACCATTTAAACATTATTAAAAGTACATAGGCTATTGAGTTACTAAAACAGTCTTTGTCAAAGAATACACTTGTTTGTTCACAGTTTGAACGTTCTTGTTTCCATTTAATTTCAAGATCTGAGGTGAATTATCCATTGTTGCTTTTACAGCTACGAAGCTGAGAGCACTAATGATATTCAGTCACATTACACGCTTTTAACACTAAATAAAGCACATAACAGTACCTGAGATTATCACTGCCACACTTTGTGTTTGTCGTTCCTATGGAAGCTTGTTTCCGCCACAAAATAAAAAAATTAAAAGATAATTGCGACTTTTTATCTCACAATTGCGAGTTTACATCTCACAATTCTGACTTTATTTCTCAGAATTGCGAGATATAAAGTCAGAATTCTGAGATATAAAGTCAGAATTGCGTGAAATAAAGTCAGAATTCTGAGATATAAAGTCAGAATTGCGAGATATAAAGTCGCAATTGCGTGTTATAAAGTCAGAATTCTGACTTTTTTTCTCGCAATTGCGACTTTATATCACGCAATTCTGACTTTATATCTCAGAATTCTGACTTTATATCTCAGAATTCTGACTTTATATCACGCAATTGCGAGTTTATATCTCGCAATTCTGACATCTTTTCTCAGAATTGTGAGATATAAAGTCCAATTCTAAGGAAAAAAAAAAGACGGACTTTTTTTTTTTTTTTACCTTAGAATAGTTTATATCTCAGAATTCTGACTTTATAACACGCAATTGCGACTTTATATCATGCAATTCTGACTTTATATCTCGCAATTGCGTGATATAAAGTCAGAATTCTGAGATATAAAGTCAGAATTCTGAGATATAAAGTCAGAATTGCGTGATATAAAGTCGCAATTGCGAGAAAAAAAGTCAGAATTCTGACTTTATAACACGCAATTGCGACTTTATATCATGCAATTCTGACTTTATATCTCGCAATTGCGTGATATAAAGTCAGAATTCTGAGATGTAAAGTCAGAATTCTGAGATATAAAGTCAGAATTGCGTGATATAAAGTCAGAATTGCGTGATATAAAGTCGCAATTGCGAGAAAAAAAGTCAGAATTCTGACTTTATAACACGCAATTGCGACTTTATATCTCGCAATTCTGACTTTATATCTCAGAATTCTGACTTTATTTCACGCAATTCTGACTTTATATCTCAGAATTCTGACTTTATATCTCGCAATTCTGAGAAATAAAGTCAGAATTGCGAGATGTAAACTCGCAATTGTGAGATAAAAAGTCGCAATTATCTTTTTATTTTTTTATTTTGTGGCGGAAACAAGCTTCCATACGTTCCAGCCGCGACGTCGCAGAAAAAAAAACAAGTACTAACCCCAAACGATGATCGGCATCAGAAGATCAGTAAATTTAGCATTAACATCACTGTGTTTCTGTAATTGCCGTGACAGTAATCTAGTTTAGGTGATTATATAGTTTAACTACCTCTTCCAGTGCCCGTAGAGCACATTACTAAGCAGACAGTTGTCTTGTTCAGCCAAAGACTCATGCAGTTTATTGCTGCTGCTGGACTTTCATCAAACTTTGGCACATTGTGTTTTAATGGCATTGTCTGTAAATCAGTACCACACTATAATTCCCATCTCCCACAGTTCTCTTGTCCCTGATTGTAACTGAAACATTTCTGGTTCCTGGTTCTCCGAGGGATTTGGGTCTGGTGCTGATTTGAAAAGGTTTTAATCAATGCAGAGGATTAAATTGGGAATCTATCCGTTTCACTTCACTTTTGGCAGGTCTTCCAGCTGTCACACTTAAAGCCTTAGAGGTTGTCGCCTTCGCTACCGAGAATCCTCCGAGGTTCTAATAAGATTAGCTTCGCTAGGTGTACACACATGCTAACATCTGTGATCATGGGAAGAGGATGGATGTCGCAAACCCTCGGAGACTGAATCAAAATAACCCGGGCTGTGCTCTGCACTCATCATGAAGGGCTTTGCTGACCTTTTCCTGCGAATGTCGCCACTCTGGTGTTAGTCACATGAATGACAGCTGTGTGTGTGTGTGTGTGTGTGTGTAGAGGAGCTGTGGGTGCTTGACTGATTCAGCGAGAGAAAGAGATAGCAAGTGCATTCATTGGAAAGCAATAGTCTAATAATGTACATGTGAGTTTATTGAGTTTATTGTTAGGGAGCGGATGGGGGCACATCTGCACAAGAGTCTATTCTAATGAGCACAGATGGAGTCTGAGATTCCGAGAGTGAGCATGTGACGTCAGTCAGCCGCCACACACACACACACACGGCTGGTGTGATCTGTGTTTCCAGCCAGAATTTGCTTTCGAATCTGTCACTTTCAAGTAACTACTCTAATCTTGTAATGAAATAGGCTACCTGTGATGTAAAAGTTTAGGGTTGGTAAGAATGTTTTTTTTTGTTTTTTGTTTTTTTAAGAATTCTCTTATGCTCTATCAAAAATAGAGTGAAAACAGTAAAATTGTGAAATATTATTACAATTCAAAATAACTTTTTTCTATTGCAATATATTTTACCATGTAATTTATTCCTGTGATGCAGAGCTGAATTTTCAGCATCATTACTTGAGTGTCACATGATCCTATGTCAGTTTTGAAGACAGTTGTGCAGCTTAATATTTTTGTGGAAACCATTATACATTTTTTCATGATTCTTTGATGAATAGAAAGTTTTGAAACATTGTAAATGTCTTTACTGTCACTTTTTGATCAATTTAATACATCCTTGCTGAATTAAAGTATTCATTTATTTTCTTTTGTCTTTTCAAAAACATATGTAATTTTTTCAGAGTACTTTAGAAGTACTGTATACTTTTTTTTTTAAACTGCTCATAGGAGACATTTGCTCATGAATTAGAAAGTTTATTGTTACAGCCAGCTAGAACAATAAAAAAAAGAAAGATGGGATTTTGGTTTATTGTTTTTCTATTATTTTGTGATGCTCATTGCTCAAACTTTCTCTCTCGTCGTATTTAATTCAGAGTGCAAGCTCACAACTCAGAGAAAATATAACTAGTGTCATGAAACAATTTCATTGAAACCCTGCTTTCCCTGGCACATTATGAGAGTTGTAATAATGTCCGTTTCAAATCATCTTTCTAATGAATTGGTAGATATATGTATGCTTTTGTCATTTTATGATGCTTTTGTGTCCCTTTTTGAAGCTAACATTACATGAATTAAATAGGAAGCATGAACCATTACAGTCTTCTTCTGAGTTCCACAGAAGATAAAAAGTCATACAGGTAAATAATGACAGATTTTTCATTTCTGGGTTAAATATACTTTTAATCAAGTTTACAAGACAATGAAGACAACTGGGTGTCTGATGATGGAAAGACCCTCCAGTGTGTGTGTGTGTGTGTGTGTGTGTGTGTTCATGCCTGGGCATGTCAGAATATTGAAAGGGCATGTATTGTTGTTGTTTGTATGTGTTGGTGTGGGTGATGATCTGCTCCGGTCCGTGTGTTTAACTCCATTTAAAGCGAGGCAGTTCTTTGCTGTAATGATTGCTTACTGCTGTAGGAGCGCTAAATAGTCCCAGAGGACTGGGTTTGCTGTGGCCTCTCTCTCTCTCTCTCTCTCTCTCTCTCTCTCTCTCTCTCAGAAAAATGCTTATGCGGTACGAGGAGAAGAGAAGAGGTGGCTTGTGATGTCCTGACAACTTTCTATAAGACTGTGGTCTTCCGTCGCGTTTGCAGTAGTTGTGCCGCGATTCTCTCACTTTCCCATTCTTTCTTTTCTACAACTCTGTTTCCACCCATCCTCCACCCGTTTGACTTTTCCAACACTGGAAAGAGAATACAAGGTCAGATGGTGGCTTTCACTCCATCCCAACCTCTCTTATTCCTTTACAGCAAGGTTTGATGGGTCACATGATCCACTTTTGACCCATTTATGGCAGAAGTGAGGAAGTCACTGGTTTTACCCCACATATTTTTTATATAAAATATATTTTTGATGTTTTGCATGTGTCAGCAAAATGCACTTTATTTTTTTATTTTTTTTACATCTATTATATTTATCTGGCTTCTGATTTGATTTATTTTATTGACTCTTCACATGACTCCTACATTGGACTTTTAATTTTTGTATGTATTTTTAAATTTGATTGACTTGTCACGTGACTTCTACATTGCAAATTTTATTTTATTTTTAATTTATTACTTATTATTTAAAATGTTGTTTTACTTAGAGCAGGGTTCACCAATCTCGGTCCTGGAGGGCCGCTGTCCTGCAGAGTTTAGCTCCAACCAGCTCCAACACCCCTGTTTGAAAGTTTCTAGTATGCCTAGTGAGACCTTGATTAGCTGGTTCAGGTGTGTTTAATTGGGGTTGGAGCTAAACTCTGCAGGACAGCGGCCCTCTAGGACCGAGATTGGTGAACCCTGACTTAGAGGAACGGAAATGGCCCGCCAGTCTAACTGTGCATTTGATTTCATTTTGAAGAAAGTTGCAGAAAAGAGACAAAGGGCATTTAGAAAGAGAAAGAAAAGAGTATATAAAAAGCAAGACACCACAAGTGGCCTAGTAGTATGAAGCTCATAAATAATCCCTAGGCAATTATGCATGTACACTTAGGGCTTCACTTTTGTGTCTTGGTAGTGAGAGGACAAAAAGAAACTGGGAAATGCAAAAAGAGGAGGAGGAGGATAGAGAGAGAGAGAGTCCCCAATTTGACAGTTTTTGGGCTTGTTTTTCATTTTTTATTCATTAGATAAGTAAAAGCAAATACAAGGAAGGCAGGGGGTGTTGTGCTGTGATTTATGTTTTCTTCTCTGAGAGAATGCAGGATTTATTTGCAACCAAGGCTTTACGCTACACACCGCAAAGCTTTGCATTACTGAGAGAGCGGGAGGAGGTGTAATGTAATAAGAGGGACATATTCTTTCTTTTTCTCTACGTCTGTCTCTCTCTTTCCCCGTGTTGTCAAATAAATGTTCACTTTTTATCGTCACTATCATAATGACCGGAGGCAGCTTATTGCAGCTGTTTATTGCTTTCATATGTGTAATTATGCAGTGATGGGAGAGCGAGTGTGTGTTTGTGATGTGTAATCTGCCTCTCTAATGGATTAGGCCCAACTTTAATGAGCTCATCACACACACACTGATACACACGCTTGGAGAAACACTTGGATCAGAAGAGAGAGAGAGCAAGAGGTCGGTGCTGGTACTAAAAAAGGTGGAAAAAGCTGAAAGTTTATTTTATTAATTGACAGTTAATCTGTTACCAGTTGGTAGATTACTTACAAATTGTAGTCCATTACTGAATACAAATTAAATGATGAAAACTGTAATTAGGAATGTAATCTATTACATTACACATTTTAGGTAATATAATCTGACTACTTTTGGATTACTTTTAGATTACTTTTAGCCTTTACTTGTTTATCTCATTTGAATAGGATACAATATACAAAAGTACAAAGAGAAAAAAAAAAGTTGACTACTTTAATTACATTAAATCTGATGTTGATGTTCATAAATTGATGAAAAGGTAGAAATTAATTAATTTTTTATTTGTTATGCTGTGTGGCCCCCGACTTGTGTAATTCCACAGAACTGGAAGCCTTTCTGAACATACATGAGCAATATGCTATTTTAGAAAGGACCATTAAAAAGATTTTTAAAAAGAATCAATAAATTATGAATTTTGAGAATATTAAGTAATCATGAAATTAATAAAAATCTAACTATAGTCTGATTATTAATTTAAAATCTAATATAATCTAATTTCAAGTATAATTTTTGGAATCTAATTACATAATCCAGATTACATGTAATCAGTTACTACCCAGCACTGTCTGTTACTAATATGTGTACCGTAATATTTGCATATTGGTCAACAAAAAAATCTAAATAGAATCAATTAACCATATAATTGTGCATAATTAAGTTTGAAAAATAAATGAGCTTATTAACTTGAAATTCTTTCTGTATGTGTTGTTGCTGTGCAAAACTTTCAATATATTCAGTAATACATCAGGTTGAGGTCTATAACAAAAACGTGTGTTTGTGTTTCGAAGTTGAGTTTATATATTATAATGTCACAGGATACAAATCAAATAGGCATTATTCACTTTCAGACAGCCTCACAGGCAAAGGTGAATGATCTCTCGTTTCAAATCCAGTTTCAGCTTTATTCCCATTAGAGTGTGTCTCACCTCAAGTTCCTGTTGCACTTTATAAATAGGGAAAATAAAACTCTGTTACTTTACTGCACGGGGGAAATTAGGAGTCTGAAGCACAAGAACAATATTATAGAAACTTTAAAGAAAAAAATACAAAGTGAAATCACTTAAATACAGCTTATTCATAAACATGAGAACAATGTTAGATTGATATGGCATTATTTACAGTCTAAATAATATGTTTGGTCTTATTGTGCATGATTTCGTGAGAAACCTTTTTTTGCTGATGTAACCAAGGCCTCATGAGCGGGGATGAATAATATTTACCAATAATGTTAAAGCCTAACATATTTCATAATCCAATCAAATCCTGGTGCATAAAATCCTGCCCTACATTATTTCCCAACAAATATTCTGTTAAATGTCACTGTATAAATTAAATCAGTTGGGAATGCTGTTTTTGTGTCATTTTTAATGACATTCAAACTGAAAAGGAAAAAATTGACACAGAAACAGAACTAAAAAGATTAGAGGAAAAAAAAACCTTGAATGTCAATATTTCACAGGCAGACGGCAGATTCATGTCTTTTTGGGTTCGATTAGCTGATGTCTTTCATTGCATGACATTACGTTTAAGTTCCTAGTCATTTTCACAATAAAGTGCGCAAATCTCGTTGTCTTTCCTGCTTAATTATCCAGGCGCGTCAGAAAGCACCTGTTATGGTGAAGTTTCTGTGCAGATTCACACCGGGTCGGGCCCTGAAAGAGCACTTTCCTGTCTCCCCCCCCTCCGGTAAAGTTGTCTCATTTTCATTTGACACAATTTATAGACGTGCCTCCAAAGCATGCGCTATTTTACACTCCTGGATCATTAAATGAAACCCTTCGGAAGCTCTCGAGGTGCAAAGCACTTTTGCGGGAGGTGTAAAACGCGCAGGGTTTTTACGGGCGTCCCGGGCGCCTGGAGAAGAGGAGGACGGTGGCAGGGGTTTAAAGAGGCAGCCATCCGTGTCGTTTGGGAAGGTTACAAGGCGCCACGGGACTCCGGCGCTTTAAAGACTTACCTCAGGACATGCTGCAGTGAGGGAGGGAGAGAGAGAGAGAGAGAGAGAGGGAAAGAAAATGAGTGTGAGTTATAGGCAATGTGGTGGTTTAATAATTCAGTGAAATCCAAATTTGAGCAGATGCCCCTAGTGCTCTGGGTGAAATAAGGCTGTGCTGAATGGGAAGGAGAGGTTCCTGGAAGAAGCAGGAAGTTACATTTGGAGAGTGCCAAGTGGAAATTGTGTTTGAGTGGAGGTTGCTGTACGTGTTCCCAACAGATTACTTTCCTCATTGAAGAGATAGAGATGTGTGTGTTAGTGGGTGTATATATATATATATATATATATATATATACTAGGGCTGTCAAAGTTAGCGCGTTAATAACGCGTTAACGCAAAATCATATTAACGGCACTAATTTTTTTAACGTGCGATTAACGCAGCGCGTATTTTCTGTTTGACCCGTGGCCCAACCCCTAGTTGGAGAAATGGAGATACACAGTGTTGCTAACTTAGCGACATTGCAGACCCCTTTAGCGATTTTTTCCCTTCAACAAAGCGCCCAAAACTTATTTAGTTTCTGAGAATCTACCGGTACCGCCGGTACTGCTCTCTCAGCACGCGCGCGCGCGCACCTCTCTCTCTCTCTCTCTGCGTCTCGCGCGGAGGAGCAGCGCTTTATCTCAGTTAAGCACAGATATTATGTTGCTTCTCTATTTTTACAAGTATAGCCGAAATCAGAGCACAGATATTGTCTTTATCTTATGTGAATTTGATTTCACCAGACGACGGCTCGATTATCAGAATTTTTGTGCAGATTAACTTAACATCTTGGAAGGGAGAGCTGGTTATGTCTTAATGGGTCGCGTTTCAGTCACCATTTCAAATTCATTCCGTTGTTTGACAACAGAAACAGTAAAATATACCAAACAGTTTTATTGAGAATTTAGCTTCATCAAAATGGGCACAGAGAGAGACAAACTACAATGTAATAGGCTAATAAATAATAAATGTACATTTAGCATTTTCAGAAGAGCTGCCCTGTCATGCAAAAATCTAAACATGTTTGTGTTAGTAAATTGCTCAGTGCAAAGAAAGAGAAGTAATGGTAACCTGCCATTTTTTTTGTTCTTTCTACGTGTCTAATAGACATGAACAAGTTCTTTGAAAAACATCTGTGACCTTTGAAACATCTCATCCTTATGCTCTATATTGACTATGGTTTCAATAATAAACATACATTTGCATAAAGCATCTATATTTATCCATGCCCACGTTGATTAGAGTATTACAAACTTGAAAAGTATTAATTTAAGGTACATTTAGAACAATTAAAAAAATGTGCAATTAAATGCGATTAATCGCGAGTTAACTCATGACAATATGCGATTAATCGCGATTAAAAAAATTAATCGATTGACAGCCCTAATATATACATATACATATATATATAGAGAGAGAGCTATTTAAATGTCCAATATGTAAGGGACAATCCACGGCTAGCTGTGCATTAAACGAATTTAATGCACGACGTGGAGCGCATTTAAAGGGATAGTTCAGCCAAAAATGAAAATTCTGTCATCATTTACTCACCCTCAAGTTGTTTCAAACCTGTAAGAATTTCTTTTTTCTGCTGAACACAAAAGAAGATATTTTGAAAAATGTCTGTAACCAAACAGTTGATGGACCCCATTGACTTCCATAGTATTTTTTATTTTTCCTACTATGGAAGTCAATGGGGTCCATCAACTGTTGGGTTACAGACATTTTTCAAAATATCTTCTTTTGTGTTCAGCAGAAAAAATAAATTCTTACAGGTTTGAAACAACTTGAGGGTGAGTAAATGATGACAGAATTTTCATTTTAAAGTGAACTATCCCTTTAAGTCATTTGATGCACAGTTAGTCATGTTATCCCGCTTTTACCATGGTCATTTGCCAGAATTGACAACTTAAAGCTGTTACTGATTTTGCGGCGTAATATTTGACCGTATAGGGTAAAATTAACGTTTATTTTTGTCAGTTACAGCTTGTTAGATCTAGCGTTTGAATCAAACAAAGAGATAAAGTAGTACTTAAGATTACATTTATTTGAATGAATGAATTATAGCATTTATTTGAATTCATTATCAAGAGAGATGAGAGATGTGTGTGTGAATTACCTGTGTCTGCTCAGCGTCTCTCTCTATGAACATAAAGCTGTGAGTTTAATTACTTCAAAACCAGTGATTTTTTATTTTAATAAGTTAGATTAAACTTTCTAAACACAATTTATATATATATAGCCAATCAGAATCACGTATTCAGATAGACCATGTTATAAATTTAAAATATATTTTCATATTTAATATATTATACATTATATTATATAATAATAATAATTATATGTATACACATATATAAATAAATAAAATGTATAATGTATTTCTGTATAAGGCCTTTTTTATTGTATATAAATTTGGTTTTGTGTATATATATATATATATATATATATATATATATATATACATACAGTATATATATATAATTTTTTATTATTATTTTACAGGATATCTCAAAATCAAAAATTAAAACTCTGTTTATTTTGCATTTAAATGTATTCATTTTGCAGACACTTTCATCCAAATTAAGGTTAATGACAAAAAAAAATCCCTGATTTTCTGTGGTCTCCGTCTTTTGGAGCCCGCTGTATTGAAACCTTGTCATTCTTAGAGAGGTCTGCTACTCTGCGGTGTACTCTGTGCAAGACTTCAGATTTATAATTTATCTTTATTTTTTTATTTAGTATTTGTTTGCTGGCTCTCGTGTTTTGAATGACTCTCAATGCAATCTGAGCCCGGCACAACAAAGGCAGGGTATCTCATCCTTCAAGAATTACCTCCTCCTCCACAAACCCAGAAAGAGCTCGCTCATCCCTTTGTGGGGAAATGAAAGGAATATTATTGTTCCTACTGTGAGAATGAACTTTGAATTTTTTTCTGCCTTAGTTTGTAGAAAAGTTTGCTCTCTGCTCTCGCGACGTGACTGTAATTTAAAAGCCTGGCTTTTTAAAAGCTCACTGTAACAGTATTTTACAGACAGCCAAGCCTTTAGTATTTGAATATAAAGGCTGTGATATTCATCATACTTATTTTTTCGCCGGGAGAGCAGAGGAAAAGTGATAGATTATTCATTGCATGCTTTCCATTCATCTAAACACAGCTAGAAAGGGTCAGATAGGATATTTTACATAACCAAAGTTGGTTTTGCTATTTCTATTTTCCTGTCGCTTACCAGTTAAGCTTCATAAACACAAGTTGCCTTAAAGGGGGTGGTTCACCCAAAAATATTGATTCTGTCATCATTTCCAAACCTGTCTTTCTTTCTTCAGTGGAATACAAAAGAAGATATTTTGAAAATCATCTGTTTTATTATACATACAGTGAAAGTCAATGGGGTTTGGTGTTGGTTGGCTAACAAGGTGCCAAAACATGCTAAGACTTTATCTTTCTAAACCATACAGAGAGGATCTATATTACTGTACATCCATTTGAACATCAGACGCAGCGTTATAATGCAGAATTGGACATGCAGGTGGTGTGTAGCTTTCTGGAGCGCTTTAGATGGGCTAACAGGAGGAAAAAAGCACCCCGTGGTGGAAGATACTCCCTCAGCGCAGACGTGACACCCACACGTACGTTTCTGTGGCCGTTTAGCCCAGCGTGTGTGTGTGTGTGTGTGTGTGTGCCAGAGTTACATCACCATAAGGCCGAGCCATGCTGTGGCTCAGTGGCGGAGATACGGACGGCGAGGTCTGTACAGATGGAGACAGAAGGTTTCTGGTGAGGTGAGGTACAGAGAGAGAAAGAGAGATAAAAGTGTTTTTGTGCTGCTATGGCCTGTTTATAAAGAAGAGGTAATTTCGTGGAACCCTGAGTGATTTAGTGTGTATGTGAGTGGATTTGCGTGCTTGTGTTTGTGCGTATGTGTGCGGGAGGCCGTTCCTTTGTGTAAAAGGTTTTGCCCTCTCAGAATGTGTGATGTGGAGCTCAGAGAGGATAGACACTGTCCTGCTCAATGCTGCCATCTAGCTGTGGCGGATGAAAGTCCTCTAGGGGCCTTTGAAATCACAGTTCGGAAGTAATGTGGAAGCCTGTGGCGCAGCACAATGACAAATGTCTCCAAATGCCACATTATGTTTCATTCAGCTCAGTTTTATGACATGCCATCACGTTCAGTTTTAATGCGCACAAGATCTCATTCCACATGAACGTCAGATTCACCCTGGGAATGTGAGGGCATTTCATGTTTCCCTGTCGGGATGCAGAAACGACATCTGTGTGTCAGAAACGCTCTCCAAATATTAATATCTAATTTTTTTTTGAAAGCTTTTTGACAAATTTGTTTATTTTGATTATCATGGCAATGGATTTTTGTTACTATTATAATATTTTCAATAGTATTTAATCTAAATATTAATTATATTTTTAACAGAATAACTTTGATTACATTTGAATGAACATTTAAGATTTTTTCCGTTTGTTAAAAAAAGTCTCGGTGACTTTATGGACATGTAAAAATCACATATTAATCATATTTTAATAATATTAAAAATACGTACAACTCATATTTTTAATAGAATAACATTAGAATTGCATATTTCATTTTTTAAAATTTGGAAAATAACTTTGATGACTGTATGGACATGTCAGAATCATCACATATTAATAATATTTTAATAATGTTAAATAAATCATATTTTTAATAGAATAACTTTATGGTTAATTTTGAAGTAACATATTTAAGCTTTTTTAATTTGTAAAATAACATTTTGATGATTGTATGGGCATGTAAAAATCAACACATATTAATAATATTTGAATAATGTTTAATATAATATAAATAATATTCTTGATAGAACATTTAAGCCTTCTAATATGTAATAGAATCTGTATGAGATGTAAACGTAAAAATCATCACATATAAATAATATTTTAATAGAATAACTTTGATTAATTTTGAATTAATATATTTTTTACATCTTTTTTAAAATATTTGTAATAATATTTAATATAAATATAAATAATATTTTAATATATTTTTTTATTAATTTTTAATTAACATATTAAGCGTTTTCATTTGTAAAAGAATTTCGATGACTTTATGTAAAAATCCTCACATATAAATAATATTTTTAAAAGAACAAACATATTTAAGCTTGCAAAAACTTACTAGCATTTGTGTGTGTGTGTGTGTGTGTGTGTGTGTGTGTGTGTGTGTGTGTGTGTGTGTGTGTTCCGTGTGTGTGAGAGAGAAACACTTGTATGAGTGTGGTGAGATTCTGCTTGGGGAAACGCAATTAGCACACATAGCAGAGTCCATTTGTGCCGTTGGGAGGGAAACATTAAAATGTATGTGGAGTAGAGGCCTGCTGGGATACCGAGACTGTGTGTGTGTGTGTGTGTGTGTGTGTGTGTGTGTGTGTGTGTGTGTGTGTGTGTGTGTGTGTGTGTGTGTGTGTGTGTGTGTGTGTGTGTGACCTTGCTCTGCTCCCCGATCTATGTCCGAATCTCCCTCTCTCTCTTTTCACTATTCCCTCTGCCCTCACTATCAGCAGCCATGGTAAAATAAATAATGCATCAAAACACATTAAAAACATTAGCCAGGCTTTACTGCCAATAAAAGAGGAGGATGCTGGGGATGGAGAAAAATAAGGAGTGAGTGATCAGGTCTGAAAAAATGAAGTGAACTTTATGAAGTGAGAAGCCCCAGAGCTGCTGGACCGGAGCCAGGACGCCACAGGTGCGCTGACCAGGTGCACTGTGGGTATTTTATGTTGTAAACGAGTCATTTTGAGTCCAGTAAAATATGCAGTTGAAAGATGATTTTAATAAACATAATTGGTGGTTTAATTGGCATTGCAGGCTATTAAATTAGTTTATCATTAATATGCAAAAGCAAGGACGAGCACAGAAATGCACACGCAACATTTATACTCTCTTTCAGAGGTTTGTTGTGTCTCCTTGCTTTCCTTTTCTCTTTCATTCATTCATTCATTATCCTTCATTTCTTAAATGTACAATACCTTTTCAAAAGTTAGGGGTCAGTTAAATGTATTATTAGAAAAAAAATTATTTCAAATAATTACATTTTGATCTTTTTATCAAATAATCCTGAAAAAAATGAATCAGTTTCCACAAAAATATTAAACAGCACAGCTGTTATCGTGATTCATAATAATAAGAAATGTTTCTTCAGCAGCATATGGCACTGACGACTGGACTAATGATGCTGAAAATTCAGCTTTGCCATCACAAAAATAAAAATGTTATGCTTATTGTTATCAAACTTTCACTTTTAATAATGTTAAGTAAAGGGGAACAACACATTTATTTAATTTAGCACATGCTTTTGTCCAAAGTACGTTGAAAAATGAGGGGAAACACGATAAAGGAGTCAATAATATTAGCAGTGAAGTTAGTGTAGGCTGTGGAAAAACATTAACTGCATTTTTTGTCACTTTTTTCTGTTAAATAATGAAAGCTGCTTTATTGAACAAAAAAGTGATAAAAACGACATTTATATTTCCATCATCGCTGTTTTATTGAAAAATGAAAGGCCACAATGATAGAATAAAAAAATAATGAGCTAAAATGAGTCGTGATCACATGGCTCGTGGTAACAATATGCCTTTTTTATTAAACCAAGTAAAAGTGCAATTTCATACAAGTGGATGGGGATCCAAGGAACATTTTATTTTGTGATTTGATAAATCTGACTTGTCCTGTACTGTACGGCGCCATTATGCTTCCTCTATTTTTGTCTTTTAGCAGCCAGAGACTTTTTGTCCTTTTTGTTTCAATGCAGCACACAGAAGTGAGAGGAGGCACGGAAGTGAAGCACAGGGAGCTGCTCATTAAAAGTTACCCACTACGTCACAACTCATTTTCATCTAAAGTGGCGCGTGAAGCAGATAGTGAGTAAACTGCTGCGGGTGAGCGATAGAGAAGTGGAGTCTGTGTCTTATTTTGGGGGGCAGAGCCCTGTGTCTCCCCAGAGAGCGCTGACGCCATCGTGCCAGGATCCGCCACAGTGCACGGGTCCTCTCGTCTCCTTCCCGCTGGCAGCGTGACAATTGGCATTATTAAAAATTGATTGCCGCAGACCGTTCCATGGCTTACATGTATTATTGAGCCAGAGTCAGTCGGGAATCTGCCACGAGTGAAGGAAGCAGAACGAAACACTTTATGATTGTGAACGTCTTTTAGTGAGATCTCACACACACAGATACACACATTTGCATCCCGGTGCCATTCATACACATAAACACGGGCGTATGCAAATGTGCTTATATAAATGAGGTGTATTGTGCTGAGTGTAGCATGCATTTCTTTTAATATTTCGTTCTGTATTGCTCTGTGTCTCTGGCTTTCACTGTTGGAAAGCAGTAAAAATAAGTCAGTCTATGAAACATTTGCCTTTTCCAGTTGTTATGGTGAATTTTTTAAGTCCATTATTCTCTCAGACAAAGAATATTTTTATATAGTTAATGAATTGCTTCACACCATCTCAAGATAAATTATATTTTGAGATATTCTGTTGGGAGGAACATTTCAAACCAAAATTGCTCCAGCTCACCTGTTATGGTGATTGTATGGCTTCTTTCTTCTTTTTTAAGCATTCAAACTACTTTTCTATTAATAGAAGTTTCAAATAAATGAGATTTGCCAGGGTGGATATGTTATCCTTGAGAAATTGTGTCAAGCATAAAAGAAGAACAATTTATGAATATTAAATGAGCAACTGAACAACTTTGAACTTGGCTCCTCAAAACTCAAATTATGTCACTTCCTCTTCATTATGCCATTCACAATGAATTATTTCGAGGCAAATGGTAATGGGAAAATCTAAATTCATGGAAAGAAGAATTGTCGTTCAAATTAATTTTATTATTATTAGAAAACTTTTTAATATGCGTTTGATTATTTTTGTTTTTATGGCAAAATATTTATATCTTTTAGTATTTTTACCCTTTTTTTTTTTTAAAGAATTACTATGGGTATGTAAAAACTATCACATGAAATAAGTTTATGAATTAACATATTAAGCTCACAAAACACTTACTAGTAGCTTTTTGTGTTTTGGGCATTTCGTCCAATGTTATATGGACACAAGTGACTGATACTACCTGCAAATGTGAACACTTCGCACTTCACAGTTTTGTGCTACAAATCTAATGTCTTCTCTTGTCTTTTCCCCTTCTTTCTGTCTGTCCTGTCTTTCCCCCTCCCTCGTTCTTCTCTTTGTGTTGCACAGATGAACAGGCCAATCCAGGTGAAGCCAGCTGACAGTGAGAGCAGGGGAGGTAGATTTCCACTCCTCTTTTTTCTTCTTCCTTTTCTATTTCTCTCCCCACCTTCATGTCACACTACATCAGTGTCACCATTACCGGTAGATGTCCCCTTCTTAAGAGTCACATATAATGACGCATCTCGATGAGACCTGACAGTCATACAAGGCCCCAGAGGATCTTGGGCCGGCCCTCACACGCCTTACATAAGTGTCGTCACTCCTTTTGTCGGATTGTTGCCCTCCACGGAGGTGCGGGGAGAAACACTTTCCTGAGTTTTACAGTTTTTGATGCACACACAGACACTTTTGTATAGACATGCACTGTTGTAGGAAAGACCAAAAAATGTCGACAGTTTGTTGAATTTTATGGTTCTTAAAAGTGTAAATGGCAAAACGAATACGGTTTATCATATTTAATCTTAGTCATTTTATTTATGCCTCCTCAAAACTCAAATTATGTTATTTCCTCTTCATTATGCTATTTAAAATGAATTATTTTGAAGCAAACAAAATAATACTAAAGATATTTTGTGTTGTGATGGGAAATACACATTCAGTGAGAGAAGAATTATCAGTGTTAAAATGAATATAATAAGATATCAATTATCAGAAAACTATTTTTAAATAAATTTGATTATTTGATCATTTTGATTATCGTGGCAATGTATTTTTGTTAGCATTTTTCAATGACTGTGGGTATAGAAATATTATCACACGAAATAATGTTTTTAATAAAATTACATTAATAATAGAATACATTAATTTGTTATGAGTTTATTAATGAGTTCTTTATGTTATATTATAGGTTGACTAGAGACTAGATATCAAGTGACTAGAACTCATAAGAACATCAAAAGAATTTAAAAATTCTCTCCTATGACATCATAAGAACTTAAAAAGGTTCTCCTATGACATCATAAGAACTTAAAAATTCTCTCCTATGACATCATAAGAACTTAAAAAGGTTCTCCTATGACATCATAAGAACTTAAAAAGGTTATCCTATGACATCATAAGAACTTAAAAATTCTCTCCCATGACATCATAAGGCTCTCCTATGACATCATAAGAACTTAAAAATTCTCTCCCATGACATCATAAGGCTCTCCTATGACATCATAAGAGCTTAAAAAGGTTATCCAATGACATCATAAGAACTTAAAAAGGTTCTCCTATGACATCATAATAACTTAAAAAGGTTTTCCTATGACATCATATATACACTGAAAAATATAGTGTATCATTTACTTTGAAAAAATTTCAATTAGAAATTGCTAGTAAATTTAATAATTTTTGTAATTTATGCATAAATAATAAATAAAAAAAACAATGGCAAGTAATATTTAATCAAATATGACATTTTGAAATAGAAAGACTGAAATAGTATTTTCTTGTAAAACTTACTGTTTTTCATTTTTTATTTTTACAATGTAAGAACTTTAAAAGTTCCTTTATGACATCATAAGAATTTAAAAGGGTATCTTACGACATAACAAGAACTTACATTTCCCCTATGACATCATATTCGCTTAAAATATTTATAGAATTTAAAATGTTCTGCTTTGTCATCCGACTGTAAAGCGTGTTCCCTTTCAGTCGGTCATGTTCGACGTAACGTGGGGGTTACACACGTAACCGAGACATTTTTTTAAGCTTTTATTTTTAAGTGTGTGTGTGTGTGTTTGTGTTCATGGGAGTGTGAGATTGAGTTTCTGTGCATTGACAGTGTCTGTGCGTCACTTACAGACAGAGTGGAAGTAGTTTGGTAAGAGATAGCTCGTCTTTTCCTCCTTTTTGGGTCAGGTTTTCCAGATAACCAAGATTGATAGACCCACAGAGAGAACGAGACATACACATAGAGGCACCTCTCCTTCCTTCACAGTCTCTCCTTTCATTTCATGCCATGTGTTCCTTTCTCTAATTGAGAGTGTCTTCCTTTACTCACACTCGACAGATCAATTGTCTTCATGGTGATGGACAGCTGAATTTATCCCCCTGTTAGCCCTGTAAAAACGCAATATATGTCCCTGCAAAGCCCTCTGATTCCACTGGCAAAACTGATGTGCCGTACCCAACCGATCCATTCACTAGTCATTTAAAGTGAAACGCCGGGATGGAGAGGGAGAGCTAAAGGTCAAAGTGGGAAAGACAAGGAAAGGAAGTGAGAGACAGAAAGAGAGTTAAAGAGAAGGCAGGAGTGGTCATAAGAGCGAAATAAGGATGGATATCAGAGAGAATGAAAAGAAACAGTTGGTGACACTGGTTAGAGACACTAAACGAAAGACTTGTTCTTCTAAACAAAATAGCTTTTTTCCACAGCATCTCACTATTATCTGGAAATGTGCACAGTGTGATTTACACGTAGGACATGTTTATTTAAATCGAGCATCCCAGCTTACAAAAAAATATATTCTATGAATGTTTTTCTAACATTCCCATTGAAAACGTTATTTCTCAACAATCAAAATGACCAGTTTTTAAAATCTTTTAAAAATGTTTTTATACACATGTTTAGGGAGCATTCCATTTTATAATTCTGCAAACATTTTGGGAATGTTACTTTTGAATGTTCTATGAACAAATGCCCAGTTAAAGCATTTCAGAAAAAAACATTCCATGAATGTTGTATTTTTTTGTGCTAACATTTTGAGAACATTATTAAAGACCAGATCATTTTGAACAAACATTCTATTAACGTTATTAATAATGTTAGTTTTTAACTTTTAGAGAACCTTGCCAAAACGTTAGCCAAAGTTCTGAGAATGTTCCCTATTAGCTGGGATAATCCAACGTTATCTCACGACCAATTCATACGAATTCATACGAGTTAGTACGATTTGTCTAAACCCCAATGATGGTTAAGTTTAGGGGCGGGATCAGGGGTAGGTTATTCGAACGAATTCATACGAATTGGGTAACTCGTAAAATATGTACGATTTAGCAAAAATCGCACAAATTCGTACAAGTGAGGTCGTATGAATTCGTACAAATTAGCCACCTCGTAAAATACGTGCGAATTACCACGAGAGCGTGTCTTTTTTTACATATTTTGGGTATCAGACTGCTGGTTTCATTTGTTGTCCAAGTGGAAGAAGGCCTTTTTTTCTTCAAATTCTGTATCCTGGCATAGGCAATACAGGGAGCCTCCTATAGGGGGCAATGCGCAGAGCAGTGGCATGGGGCATTCTCCATTTTAAACATGACTTCTCATCTTTATAGTTAATTTGAGGCAGTTTCTATGGCGTTATTTTAACGACAAATGACCCGAGAGCGCATTCATGTAATGTGCGAGCACAAATCTCTCCACTCACAGATGAATTTCCTTCACTCTCGCACAAAACAGGATGCGCACTCTCTAATACAGTGGTCTCAGGGCTCTGTGCGCTGTGCACTCGCGAATCTCCACGTGCTCTCTCTCTCTAGAACTCGTTTCACTCTTAGAATTAATGTTGCCAAAAGATATCAATCATCAGACCTCCACGATTGACTGATGAAATAACACAGTGTACCTTTAAATTGTAAAGAATTTTAACAATCCATCTTTGTATGTCAAATATGAACAAATGTTCATTGTACAAATTTCATGAGATGGCATTTTCAAGCCAGTTCTCTAGTTATTTATTTTATTATTTAATACTAGGGATGCACGATATATATCGGCCACCATATCGGTATCGGCATATATATTTTCATTTTTAATCTTATCGGCCCAGTAAGAAAAATTGGCCGATATATTAAAGCCGATAAATAATGGATTGCTTCCTTCAGTTGAGACACTTCAGATGCACACTGTTCGCCATGATGGTTTTGAATTGCGTGAAATATGATTGGAATCTCTTAAAAAAGGAAAATATGGTTCAGTGCAACATGTGCAGCGCAAGTCTGTCATATAGGCTATATAAAATTATAATGAGAACATTATAATTGTGTGCTTGGGACATGGCTTTTAATGGTGAGACTTTTTTTGTAACCAGGTTAAAATTTTACATTTTTGATTTATCGGCCAATATATCGGTTATCGGTATCGGCCAAAATGTTCATATCGGTGCATCCCTATTTAATACTTATTTGAGTTAAGTGCTTATTGTTGGCTAAAATTTTATTTTATTTATAAATATCATAAACTTTAGATTTGTAAAATGCACCCATTTTATTTATTATTCGTTTTACCTTTATACCTTTGATTTAGCCTGTGATTGCCTATGTAGTGTGTGTGCTTGTCTTATTCCGCATATACGGCGCACTTGTAAACATTCTGGACTGGAGATTAGTCTTGTTGACTGGGCAAGGGCACCCTGTCAGAGCATGTTAGTGAGCACCAGGGCGTGGACAAACACATGAACACACACAATAGTGCTCATTAATATCTCTGCTGCACCATCCATCATACTTAAACACACACATACATTACACATACACTTTCATGTGTAATGATATAAGAAAGTTTACCTATGCAAACCCCCTAGCATTATTAAACAGATCGTTTAGTTGCTTAAAGCACATTTTCTTGTGATTACACATGAATGCACTACACAAAAGGTCTGAGAAATATATTAAAACAAACAAAATTGCTAAATCATTAGCAAATCATCTTTAAAAATATATATGCTGTGGCAGTGAATCATTGGAATTTTGAAAATCCATGGCATTTACAGTACATGATAAAAATGTAGCTGTGATACCATATAGAAATAGCTTATTAATGTAATATTAATGTTTTTTTGTTTTTTTTTTATGCTAAACATTTTCTTTTGGGAGCATGTTTCGGGTTAATATATAATAATTGAATTATACTTTTATATTTAGATTCTTTGTTATAAACAGTAGAGGTCTATGGTATGTCACTGTTTATATAGCAAGATAAATGTATCCAGTATCCAGTTCAATTCCCTCTGCACCCTATAAATATGTGCCTTGTTTTTTAACTCTGTGCCTTGTCTTGAGTTTAAAACATGCAGCATTGACACTGCAATTACAGCCTAATAAAACCCTGAAACAATACCGCTTTTGTTCTCCTCACGCTGATGTGTAATTCAATAATGTCTACATAATCTGATAAATAAAAGCACAAACAATAAACAAGGACTCCTGAGGTGGCAGAATCGACTAGACGAAAGGTTCTCCACAGATATCTCGTTCATAAACTCATTTCATTAGACAGTAGCACCAACAAGTATCTTAGTGGATTGCTGGATTTAGACACAGGAAAGATATATTAGGTGGATAAAAAAGGGATTGATTGAGTTGAAGGTGTTTGAAGAGCTTTTATTTATTTTAGGACTTTTAATAAGTTTTTGCTGCATTTTTTTTATTGCATTTTTGAATTGCTTTTTTGTTTGCATACAGTACTTAGCTCATGCTTTTTTTTTTTGTATTATAAGATTCTACCATCTTTAATAATAAAATGCTCTGAAATTATTGCAAATGCTGAGGAAAATGCAAACAGCATTTAAAATAAAGTAAAACTAGAATAAAATCCGTGTGGATTTATTGAAATGAGCAGCAAGACATCAGATAGATGTACTGTAGTTGTTGTCCTGTATAATATGTAACGAATTCTTTGTGTTTGTTTCAGAAGACAGAAAACTTTTTGTTGGCATGCTGAATAAGCAGCAATGTGAGGACGACGTGCGGCGCCTTTTTGAGTCCTTCGGATGCATTGAGGAGTGCACCATCCTCAGAGGTCCTGATGGAAACAGCAAAGGTTATTGGGTTCAGTCCAATTCTCTTTCTCTCTCTCTCTCTCTCTCTCTCTCTCTCTCTCTCTCTCTCTCTCTCTCTCTATATATATATATATATATATATATATATATATATATAAAATGTGTCACTGCTGCATGTTTTAAACTCAAGACAAGGCAGAGTTTAAAAAAAAAAGGCACATATTTATAGGGTGCAGAGGGAATTGAACTGGATACGGCAGTGAGTAAACATGCAATACACATACATTTATCTAGTTAAACAGTGACATACCATAGACTTCTACTTTTTTTTAATAATAATACAAATATTATTAAATTATTATAGATTAACCCAAAACCTGCTCCCAAAAGAAAATGTTTCGTATTTTTTAAATAATAATAATTAAAAAAAATTATTAACTTACATTAAGCTATTCCTATAGCTTTTGTGATATGGTATCATGGCTAAATTATTATATTTTTATCATATACTGTAAATGCCATGGATTTTCAATATTGAAATGATTCACTGCCACAACATATATATTTTATATGTATATTTACACACAAGCATTTGTAAGAATATATGTGACCCTGGACCACAAAACCAGTCACATGGAGCAATTTTATGAAATTGAGATTTATACATCAAATGAAAGCTGAATAAATAAGCTTTCAATTGATGTATGGTTTGTTAGGATAGGACAATATTTGGCCAATATACAATATATTTGAAAATCTGGAATCTGAGGGTGCAAAAAAAATCTAAACACTGAGAAAATCGCCTTTAAAGTTGTCCATTTATGTTCGCGATTGTGCTAGCCTGGTTAAAACCAGACCATTCTCAGTAGTAACTGAGTTATGGTCTGGTAAAGCTCCATAGACAAATCATTTCCAAAGGGGCGTCACCAACGGACGTCGCTCAAATACCTCTGGGCGCAGTTGGATAGACCTAAAACCAATCAGAGCGATCGTCATCGTGTAAAGCCATATGCTGCGTCCCAATTCGCCTAAGTTACACTACGCCATAAAAGTATGTACTCTTTTTGTGAAGAAAAGGTATTTACTTTTGAATGTGTAGCAAAAAAGTAGGCAAGCTTTGGGACATACTACTTTGTCATCTTTATCGGACGGATCTGTCGCGTGCATCCTGTCACTTAAACTGCCCTGTCAATCATCGTGTCACAGTTAAAATCCTCTATTAAATCTAATTTAATTTCCTACCGTTTCGGAGAGAAATGTAGTAGCACGTTCATCTGCCAGTGGGTCTTTCATGGAGACTGTCCTCATGTGTTTGCAATTTGAATATAATAATGCATTTAAAAGTTGAACGGACGTCGCTCAAATGCCTCTGGGCGCAATTGGATAGACCTAAAACCAATCAGAGCGATCGTCATTGTGTAAAGCCCGCCTCAACGTTTCTGATTGGTGGCGCGATTTCTAGGCCATGGAAATGGGCTTGAATGAGCTCTTTGCCAGACTACTTCTCGAGCAAATCTGAATTTGCCGGAAGTTGTCTGGGTTTTCCCAGGCTACGATTGTGCTGCATTCACTCACAAAAATAAATGTTTTATATATTTACAGTAGTAAATTTACAAAATATCTTCATGGAACATGATCTTTACTTAATAGCCTAATGATTTTTGGCATAAAAGAAAAATCGATAATTTTGACCCATACAATGTATTGTTGGCTATGGCCACAAATATACCCGTGCTACTTGAGACTGGTTTTGTGATCCAGGGTCACATAGTCACTTTTAAAGGTCAGTTAAAAAAAACTAAAATGTCTGCATATAGTTTTTTGTTGTTTTTTAATTTATACATAATATAAAATACTAATAATATGTAATACAAAAATAACTTTGGAGTTCAAAAAACGGCTTCTTGTCCCAGGACTGAGGTAGAGAAACTCCCAAAAATAAAATATGTTGGTCTAGAAGTGTCTGTAAATGTTGAAGAGGGTGTTTTTGACTGTTTTTCTCTCTTCAGGATGTGCGTTTGTGAAGTATTCCACTCATGCAGAAGCTCAGGCCGCTATTAGTGCTTTACACGGCAGCCAAACTATGCCTGTGAGTGCCAGCACATCTGATCATGCACTTTTGTATCATTAGCACGTTTAAGGCACAAAGCATCCTCAATTGGTGTGTGTGTGTGTGTGTGTGTTATAGGGCGCTTCTTCCAGCCTGGTGGTGAAGTTTGCAGACACAGATAAGGAACGGACCATTCGACGCATGCAGCAGATGGCCGGTCAGATGGGCATCTTCAATCCGATGGCCCTGCAGTTTGGAGCGTACGGTGCCTATGCACAGGCAAGAGCTCTCTCTCTCTCTCTCTCTCTCTCTCTCTCTCTCTCTCTCTCTCTCTTTCTCTCTCTCTCTCATTATAAACTATTTCCAACAAAACTGCAGCATCTCAGTGGAAAAATCTGTCGACTCTAAAGTCTTGTTATACACATTGCTTTTATCATTATATGATTATGTTATCTTACATATAGTTAAAGTAGTGTGTGTGTGTGTGTGTGGGCTTTTCTCCGTCAGGTTCAGCAGCAGGCAGCGCTGATGGCATCAGTGGGTCAGGGAGGATATCTCAGCCCTATGGCGGCTTTTGCTGCCGCACAGATGCAACACATGGCCACCATCAACGGCCTCCCTGGGGCTCCCATGACCCCAACATCAGGTGAGGAAACACACACACACAGAGACTTTCCCAGACTAAAGGCCCATTCACACCAAAAACAATAACTATAACCATAACTATATTAGTGTCCACACCAGCAGACGAATCATTCTGTTTATACTAAGCGCACACTGCAGTTACGTCTGCTGCTTTAAATGCTCGAGCTCTTTAAAGTCTGGTGGGTTCTGATTGGCTGCCAAAGTTTTCATCGTTCATCAGCTGGAAAAAATCATTCTGAAGTGATTTCATTGATATTGTTTCTCTGTGCAGCTGTCATAGTTGTGGTATTGACTCTGCTATTCTTTTATGTTTAGAACGATTTTTAGATCTATATCTTTATTGTTATATTTATCACCCTTGGTGTGAACAGGTCTTAAAGGGATAGTTCACCCAAAAATGAAAATTCTGTCATTCTTTACTCACCCTCATGTTGTTCCAAACCTGTATGAGTTTGTTTCTTCTGTTGAACACAAAAGAAGATATTTTGAAGAATGTTGGTAACCAGACAGTTGATGGACCCCATTGACTTACATTGTATTTTTATTTTTTTCCATACTGTGGAAGTCCATATTTCCATCAACAGTTGGTTACCCTTATTCTTCAAAAGATCTTCTTTTGTGTTCAGCAGAAGAAAGAAAGTAATACAGGGTGAATGAATAGAGAGTGAGTAAATGAGTGAACTTGGTGAACTTTTCCTTTAAGTCTTTTAATTATTCATGGCTATCATTTATGCATTTTTCACTTCTTGAGTCATTGTAAAAAAAAAAATAGTTTTTTTTTTTTTTTTTGTCGTGTTTGGTAAGAGCCACAGATGAGATGGTTTATAAGAGCATGCTCTGTTCAGTAAAATTGAAACTAATGTATTATATAAATAACACATGATTAATTATTATTATATTTATTTAAAACTTAAAACTTCAATCTGATTGAGCTTCAGGCATTTCCAATCAGTGGAATCATCATCGTAATGAAATGAAGAATAAATAAATGTAAAATGCAAAAATAAAACTTAAAAAAAATTAAAATAAAAATATTCTTAAAAACTCTCTATTCCCAGCAAAGCCATTACGTATTTATTATGAATATTTCAAATATTGTCTCCTCTCCTTGGCCCCGCCCCCAGGTGGAAGCACGCCCCCTGGCATCACGGCTCCCACGGTGACCAGCATTCCATCTCCAATCAGTGTGAACGGTTTCACAGGGCTGCCTCCTCCTCAGGCCAACGGACAGGCCCCAGCGGAGGCCATGTTCACCAATGGAATCCATCCTTACCCAGGTACTACACACTCTCATCCACAGATATACAGCAGAATTTTGCCAGATTTTAATAGCGTTGAACCGACTTAAATTATATTTCAAAAACTCCATAGGCAAACTTTTTGCAACAGTAAAATACATGGCTAAGTATAACACTAACATTTTTCATCATCCTTTTCTGACGATTAATGTCAGCTCTGGTTTTGTGAATTACAGTATTTCTTGCAGTATAATCAAGTTTTATGTTTGCACATAAAGCATTTTACTTATGTGTTTAGCAATATAAGTGTTCTTCTATTTGATGACTCAGCAGTCTTTTATTAAACACAAAAACATGTTATTAAATGTTTCTCCAAGCTACTTTATCTGAAAAGTGCATGCGGAGTTGTGAAATGGCCAGCGGTCGGCTGTCAGCTGTCACAGTTCGAGTCTGTGTGTGTTGTGGAGTGGTATTCATGTCCAGTGCCACAGAGAAAAGCAAATGCCTGTCTCCCGGCTGTATCCCAGTTTTGCAGGAAGTGGTGTTTAGGGAAGACTCGGAGAAGGGCGGCCTTGGCGTGGCACAGAGAAGTTGTTTTGGGGTTCAGGGAAGCTGCTTCCTGTCGTCTCTCTCAGAAGGTATAGAACTCCCTCAAACGTTAGTGTCGTATTACTGTGTGTGTTTGGTGTGTGTGTGCATACAGTTTACGGTAGACAGAGGGAGTGAAAGACGTGAGTAGTTTCTTCATGTTTGTTTGGTGTCGTCAGCTTTGTAGAGTGACTTGTTGTTGTTGTTGTAGTGTGGCTATAGTTATATGTGCATGCTTTGTATTTGGCAGACGCTTTCATTTAAAGTGACTCACTCAAGGGCGCGGTGGTGTTAGCTCACACCTTCTGGAGTTCAGTCCTACACCTTTTAGTTACCACTACAAAACAACCCCCATTGAACTGTGTTCCCTTTAAAGGGATAGTTCATAATTGCTAATTATATCATTGTTTTCTCACCGTCATGTTGTTCACGCTTTTTTATACAAAAAGGCCATATATAAATAATAAATTAAAATTGCTATTTCATACATATTTATTTTGTATATGCTCTAAAATGGCTTAAAATTGTGGTTTCCTTTCCAATTGGAGAAAACTTATTCAAAATATTTGATGTAAGAAGTAAAAAAAAAAATTATGATTTTTATGATTTAATTTTTTTTTATGATTTTAATGCATTTATATGCACCAAAAGAACTATACATATTCACCTACATACATTTCTACTCAAATAATAAAATAAAAAACCCGCTATGCCCATAAAACCATAGGACCAACAACTATCCTTGAACCCCTTAAAGGGATAGTTCTCCAAAGAACATTATTTTATTTCATCATCATCCTCACTTTCATGTTGTTCATGCTGTTTCATTAAACAAAAGAATATAGTGACATGTATGTAACACAATAATTGTTTTATAATATTGCCTGTATATTATTCATAAAGCTTCCATGTCCACAAAAAAGTCCATTCAGTGAAAAATCAGCCTAGCAACAAAACAAACATTGCAATATTACAGTAATATTAATACTGAAGTTCTCTGAGGTCATTTTCACTACATTCAATTATTAAAATATACAATAGTGTTAGTTGCATTTGTATAAAACAAGAGTGTGCAAGTCTACAGTGTGATACGAGAGATGTGAAAGTTGCATTACTTTCAGCTACCCAGATAAGCGGTCTGATATATAGCATTGCCATGGACAATGGTGAATATTAGGAAATATATGGCATCTTAATGATGCAATTTACCAATCAGAATCAGGTTTTCCAGAGCAGCGCAATTCACTGAAAATCTAGGCCGTGTTCATTTTCTTTTATATTCATACTTATTTGGAACATGAGAGTGAGTAAATGATGACAGGATGTTCATTTTTGGCTGAATTCTCCTCACTTTTAACTCTTTCCCCACCAGCATTTTAAAAAAGAAGTTGCCAGCCACTGCCAACTTTTTTAAAAATGTTCACAAAAGAACAAAAACATTTTGTTCTAGCACTATGCAATCTTTTTTTTTCTTATCAACACTTGAATTTGTGCAAGTTTAATAAAAAAAAAGCAACATTTTTAACAAAAAGCTGATAAAATTGCATTTTTTCCCAAAAAATACAATGTGCATAAGCAGTGTTTTAATTACTGTTTTGACACGGAGATTGTCTGCTCTTTCAGAAGATGCGTAATAGCGACCCCTACCGTTTAACAGTAAAAACACGTAAAGAAAAAACGGTAAAAAATTCCGTCAATGGCAGGGAAGTGTCTCAGGGGCTGTTTAAACAACACCGTTTTCAACTAAAAACAGAAAACTTTTTATGCATTTCGGCAGTTCATTTACATGACAACGCCATTTCGGGGGTCTGAAAATGCAAGCTTTTGAAAACGGGTATCGTCTCCCAGTGTAAACAACAAAAAAACGGAAATTTTTGAAAACCGTGATGTCGCGTGCATTTGTATTACGTGTTCAGTCTATATGCGCGTAGTTTTTCTTTACAAAGTGACATCGCCAACTACTGGCCTGGCAGCATAATACAGCGTTTTAGTCATTTTCGCAGATCCATGTGAAAAGGGACCGTTTTGACAACGTTGTTGTTTACGCGAAAAAGTTTTTAGTATAACAATGTCGTGTAAACATACCCTCATAAATGTAAGGAAATTCTGCCAATGGCGGGGAAAGAGTTACTCACATGTCCATCAAATGAGCTCCGAACACACAATCCAGAGCGTGGATGTTGCAGTATTTACCTGTAAGTGTTTTAGCAGCGTTAAGTTACCAGGCTGTAAGTATGTGCATCAGTGTTTAGAACAGGAGCGTCGCGGGCCGGGGCTGAATTGCCTTTATTACTGTGAAAGCTCTCAGCTGATTGATGTGCCGTGTAGAGCTGTAGATCTATATTGTCCTCCATACACTCTCCGGCTGTCTTTCCAAATCTCGGGCAGCGGAGAAGCTTGGCAGGGTCCCGCGCGAGCGCCACGGCTTAATTGTTTGTGGGTGAACGGTGAGGGGGAGGGAAGTGAGGTAAGCTCATTCCCCGCGCACAGCTCTGCCCGAACACACTCAAACGCACTCAGTGACCCCGGCTCTCGTCTCTCTCTCTCCACAGCTCAGAGTCCCACTGCAGCAGACCCCCTACAGCAGGCCTACGCTGGAGTCCAACAATATGCAGGTCTGTCACTCAAAAGGAGGCTGTTTGTGATTTTCCTGCTTCCAAGTTAATAAAAAGTGCATGCACTGTGTCTACGTGTGCTTGAAGAAGAGGTGTGAAGTGTGTGTGTGGGGTTATCTGACACATTGGCGTGTGTGTGTGTGTCTCAGCAGCCTTCCCCGCTGCATATGGACAGATCAGCCAGGCTTTTCCCCAGCCGCCTCCCATCATCCCTCAGCAACAGAGAGAAGGTGAGTCTGTCGCAGCCAGATATGTCACCTGTGAGAGTGAAAGATTCGACGTGGTCACTCTCTGTGACATTTCCCGTAATTGGCTTTTCATAGATGTTCTATTAAAGTGAGATTTTTATGTATTGATTGTTATGTGCCGCTTATGCTCCCATTCAAAAGTTTGGTTCCGCAAGGATGCATTCAATTAATCAAAAGTGACAGTAATAATATTTAGAATGTTACAAAAGATTTCTATTTCAAATAAATGCTGTTCTTTTGAACTTTCTGTTCATTAAATTATCATGAAAAAAATATTAAACAGCACAAGCGTTTTCGATATTGATAATTATAAATGTTTCTTGAGCACCAAATCAGCATTTTAGAATGATTTCTGAAGGATCATGTGACACTGGTAGGAATATTATATTATATCAATGGATCGCATTTCTGGTGTGCTATTGATTACCACAGACAATCATTTTGATTCGTCTCTCACTGTGTGTAAACAAACTGGAAACTGTTTACAGTAAATAGATTTGCCTAGCAGTAAAGAGTTTCGCAAACCCTACAGGACAAGCCAAAATTACAGATCCACAGACATTAAGTTTAAGAAATAGCCTAGAATAATCTTTTAAGTTAAATTTGGTGTTCTTATACTCAAGATTGTGGTTTCGTCTCCCTCCAGTGGCTGCTATTAAACTATACAGAAGCATCTTCAACAACCAGCCATGTTCATGATTTGCCAACTGTAGAGTTTCTCTTCTGTACAGCACGTGTTTGAATGCAGTGCACGTATAGATAAAGTGATTCATTTCTGCAGTTCCCATTGTCTGTTATGCATTATAGAATGTTGGAATGTTTGTTAATGTTGAAGTTATTAGACAGTGATCTACACAGGTTCTTTTTAGATCGTAAGCAAAAGTTTAAGTTCATTCGGTATACAAAAGCACCCTAGAACACATTACACAACATTTCTAAAGCCTGAGAAATGATGCATATAAAAGTAAAATAGCAAAAATACCACTTGTTAATTACACATTTGTTCCAGTGGTAAATAATAGTCAATTGGCATTGATCAAACTCAATAGCTGACCATTTTGATTATATAATTACATATTGCAGACTTATATCTACAAAATAAATTCACGTTATTTTTGATTGCATGTCCTTGCACGGCCGGTATATGCTGCAGTCATTCCCATTGGATGGTGGTCTGTGGTCTAACTGAGCCTTATTTGTCTCAAGAAATTCAAAACTTTATGATGGGAGTAAGTGCAGTGATTTCATGAAATGTTCAAGGTCAGTCAGGTCTTCTTTCAGCAGAGAAAATCATGATGACAGTGACCCGTGAACTATATTTCTTTGTCAAATCAAGGAGTTTTCTTTACCCTGATGACAATTTAAAGAAGCCCACATCTCCAATAATCTTTTGGAAACCAATTTTAGCTCCACTTAGCTGCACTTTTTGTTCATTTAAGGCTCAGTTTGAAGGAAGAGCTAATCTAAAACACCTTTTCAAGAGTGCCTGAAGAACCTGGAAGTGTCACACCGAGCATTTGTTTGTACACTGTTATTTCATCTATACAACTTATGGAGCGAATTGCTACTTTCAAATGCCAGGGCAACTGCTCAATAAAGAGAAACTGTTTCAATAGTTTCTTCTTTGCCAAGTCTAATTTGCCATTTGCGTCTTTGTTTTGCCTTCTCTCTCTTTATTCCCCTCATTTCCATTTATTCTTTCTGTGCTACCTGCTCTTTTTCTCTCCCGTCTAACCGCTTCTCTAATCTTCTGTATCCCACAATCCTTCTTGTCTTTCTCTCTCTTTCTCTGTCTCCAGGGCCGGAGGGCTGTAACCTGTTTATTTATCACCTTCCTCAGGAGTTTGGGGACGGCGAGCTGATGCAGATGTTCCTGCCTTTCGGTAATGTCATCTCCTCCAAAGTGTTTGTGGATCGGGCGACAAACCAAAGTAAATGCTTTGGTGGGTAAAAATGATAAGACACCTGTGAAGATTATTCTCATTCCTACTCACACTATTAACATTTTTACCTCATTTCTCTACCACAGCGAAGCTTTCGAATAAAGCCGTGTGCACACTGTGTGCTTTTCGCTACTATTTCGCCATCTGAGATACATTTTAGGAATTGTAGGGCTAAATTAAGATCGCTTAGTATGACATGTTCACCAAAGGGCGATATATTACCTTTACGCTGAATATTAGCATTTTGGTTATCTAGAACTGACCATCTAAATTGTGGATTTGACCTTGTCTGCAACATATACCAAATATCTTTCAGTATTTGGTGTTCCTTTCAGTCACATTAACATAATGTCCAAAACGCTCTTGGCATTCCAATTGGGGTTAATGCAGTTTTTCACTTTAGATTGGTGTTATTACATGTTTTGTGTGAAAACTGCAATGTAAACTGGTGACACAAGCAAAGTAGTAGCTAATTTGTATATTTTACACTTAAAATGTCACTGAAGTCACATCATTTAATCTGAATCACACGGTGTGCACCTGGCTTAAAACAGAAAAAAAGAATGAATGGAAAATGAAAGGGAAAAAAAGAAGATGTAGTGTAGCATCTTTATGTCTTTAATCAGCACGGGACATGAGGCTGAAGGAGAAACTGCGGAAGCGTGTTCGTGTGTCCCGCTTGTGACTAATGTGAACCTCTATATTTTAATTAGCGCTATCTGCAGCTTCACTGGCTCCTTGACTTATCAGAGGCATCCCATGCATGAACAAACACACCGCTATTCGATTTCAACTTAATATAAACGCAGTTAGCAGGAGGTGTTTCGGAGACTCAGACGTGATGATCTGAAATGCTGAGCCAGCTGAAATGATCACAATACCTCAAGACAGAGCGACGTGAGTGAGAAAATAGATGAGAAATAATTTGTTAACTGGAGTTTTGCTGATTGAAGCTGATTTACACCATACGCCAGAAACGGAAAATATGATAACTACAAAACTATATAATACATAATAATAAATAATGCATTTTTGTCATAATTCAAGCTACCGTTTTAAGAAGCTCCTCTACCAATTAACAAACAACTAACAAATAGCTACAAGACCCCATAAAATCAAAGCTTTGTTTTAGTCCATGTTTGTTAGCTTCAACACTATCAATATGCTGCTAGCACACTTTGAAAAAATAAGAACGATTAATTTTTCACTACACAGATTTTGTTCTATAAAATGTTATTTGTCTCACACAGACTTTCTGCTTAAAAAGGGAATATGATAACACAGGAGTAAATCCCTACTCAAGCAAGCAGTTTAATATGGTTTTAAAGTATATAACTTATTAAAAGCAGCTTATGATATTGTTGCTTGCGTAGTAGAAATACAATTTTCATTCAAATGTCAGTACTTTTGGAGATATCTGAATATTAGCAGGCTAAGATGATGTTATCAATATTTTGGGACCAATCTCCCAAAAGAGAAGATAATAATATTATATAATATATAAAATAAATTATATTATAATAAATTATATGTTAGTAATTGACAATTATTCATTAGCAACAGATGGCTTCAAAGCTAACAGACATTTTGAAAAAAAATAAAACATAAAAAAAGTATGACTGAAAAAACTGCTATTTTGCTCAAAGCTAAACTAATTTCATGCCTCTAAAAAAATGTAGTTCGTTTTTCTGTATGCTGCATGTTATTAACTCTTTCCCTGCCATTGACGGAAATTACACAATGCTTCTCCGCCATTGAAGGAATTTTCCAATGTTTCATGTTATACGTTAGGGTGCGCTATTACTCATCTTCTGAAAGAGTACAGAATCTCCGGATCAAAACACAGGCGGAAAAAAAGAAGAAGAAACAAGCGATAGAAGCATTGCTTACACACATGCGAGCATTAAACATTAAATAAATCAAAACTGCTAAACGTTACCGAATGAATGTCGACCCAGGACGAGATATAGGAATATGCAAGCCTTGAGGCTGTTGATGGATTCAATCTACCCAATCTATGTTTTTGATCATCGTTCTGAATCCAATCCAGACATTTTGGCGGGGAAAGAGTTAAGGACTCCTGGCTAACTTCTCGCTAATTCTAGGAGTGGATGAATATTGTGTTAGGTTCTGCATGTTTTCTGTGCTTCTGATTATTGTGTATCAAATGTATGCTGTTGTATTGTATTGATTGACTTGATTGTGCATATATGTTGAATGTTAAACATGTATCTGGTAAATATGTGTCACGGTGACTTAAGTAAACTTGTTTGATACCCTTCCCTCCCTTCATTTCACGCTCACCTCATTCTTTATCATAAAATCATTTCTGGCCTCACCGTGACCCATTTCTCACACCCCCTCCGACTCCACCTTCCCTCAATCCTATCTAACGTCCATCTGTCCATTGCATTACCTTCTCATCCATCTGGTGCTAACCTGTCGTCCTCTCTGTCTCCATCTTTCTCCCTGCATTCTCCAGGCTTTGTGAGCTTTGATAACCCAGGCAGCGCTCAGGCCGCCATCCAGTCCATGAACGGCTTTCAGATCGGCATGAAGAGACTCAAAGTGCAGCTGAAGAGGCCAAAGGACGCCAACCGCCCATATTAGCCCCGTCCCTCCCCCCAGCCACCCCTGACCCTGGGGGTGAAGGCCGCCGCTGCGCACAGGGAACGACAGGTCAGCCAAATCAACCTTGGAGCCAAAAGACACACACATACTATACAAGTGAATGAATTGGTTTAGTTAAAGGGATAGTTCACCCAAAAATCAAAATTAGCCCATGATTTACTCACCCTCAAGTCATCCTTGGTTCATATGACATTCTTCTTTCAGACGAATACAATCTGAGTTATATTAAACAATGTCCTGGCTCTTCCAAGCTTTATAATGGCAATAAAAGTGCATCTATCTATCATAAAAGTGCTCCACACGACTCCGGTGGGTTAATAAAGGCCTTCTGAAGCGAAGCCATGCGTTTGTGTAAGAAAAATATCCATATTTAACACGTTACAAAGTAAAATTCTAGCTTCCGACCAAACGGCCATACACAGTGCCTAAAGTGCAACTTACGCAACTTGTGACGTCAGATGTAGCGTAGTGCGTCATGGCGTAGTGTAAATATCAGCAGTACGTCGCATTACTCGCATAAGTTGCGCTTTAGACTTAAGTGGAATCCGCTCGTTTGCACGGTTCTTTTGGCCGGAAGCTAGTTATTTTACTTAATAAAGTTTTAAATGATAAAATTGTCTTTTTTCTTACTGATATGTAGTTTCACTCTGAAATGTCACATTACATGAGTAAAATGGCTTGTGAATGTGGTTTCATTTTGACTTTAAGCCTGCAGTATAACAGCAAATGATATTAAAAAGGACTGTGGCAGAGGGGGAAAGATTAGTCGTCTCCATGTAGCTCATATCATCTCACATCTCCTCATCTAAATGAAGATGGAAAATCAATGATGTGTCATTAATTTACCCTGCTGATGCCTTTTACTGGGCCAAGTTATTACCTACTTACAAAGCTAGTGAGCCATCTCCGCCTCTGTGGACGACACAGTACGGCTCCTGCACATCTCGACACTGACCTGATACATTAAAACTCTTCCAGCCAGCCAAAATCATTTAGCTAATCAGTGTTTTTATCTTGTTTTATGGTAAAAAGATCTATACGTCCTTAAAACAATTTTAAAAAAGCTACATTTTAAGAGAATATCTGGATCTGGACGTAAGATTTGTTTAGATTTATTTTTATCAATTAAGAAAATGATTTTTTGCGGTGCATAAAATCGTGATCAAATGGTTTGAAGAACAAACAAGAAGTTGCGGATGTACCAAAGGTGTTTTTTTTTTTTTTTTAAATAGCCTTAGTTTAGTAGCTCTTAATGCAAATTCATGATGTGATTATACAAAAATATGTATATGTGGCATGTATCTATTTTTGAACCATTTTCCCTGAAGAGAAAAATAATTATATTATATAATTATGATAAATTATAATTAAACCAATTATATAATTTATACAAATAATAATTGCATTAATATTAACAAATAAAACATCAATAATTATTATAAATAATTACTAACATTATTTATAATTGATCATTTTAAAAAATAAAAAAGTGATTCGTCAACTTTAGTACGCCAGCAATGGATCAAAAAGCTAATAGACATGAACTAAAAGCCACAATAAGTGGTCTTCAAAGCCGCACTGAAACAAAAGTAGCAACAGATCTTTTCCTCTGTATTTTGAGGTAAATCCATGTGTAACGGCTTACCAATTTTTTTTTTTGAAAATATAGGGTGGGAAATTTTCATTTCATGCCAACTTTAAATGCTTCTGTTCTTTTTGTGTTTGCTTCCCAGGTTTTGTAGAGCTGGAACACATGTTGATAACATGCCAAATGTATTTGAAAACAACAAGATCAAGATCATCGGGGCTGGGGATACAGTACAGCTGAAGCAGGACATGAGGAGGACGTAGCCGCGTGATATACCACCACCACCACCAGGCTCAATGGACCTTTTTGGACTTCAGTGTTTAACTCAGGGGAGCTGCGGTGTAACTGGACCATACCGTACTCCCTTCTCTGAACCCCCAAGCCCTTATTTTGCAGGACCACAGGACACATTACTGAAGACCAACACAAAAATATATATATATAAATATATATATATAAAAAAAGAAAAAAAAAGAAAAACAATGTAAGCCCTCAGAAGGCTCTGAATCTACGAATAAGTAGTATGGGGGGAAAAAACACTTTTTAAAACTAAGATAGACTTTTAGATGGAAATCATGTAATATTGAACACGTCTTTGGGAAAACTTTTTAAAGAACTGTTTTAGAAACCAACAAAACGGATTAAAAAAGAACAAAAAAAATTGAAAGACAGAACTTTTTGGAAGGAAGTGACAATTCAGGACACGAACTTGCTTCGACTCGGGATGGCCAACTTTTTTTCTTGGAGTGCCTGTCCTTTTCCAGGGGCAACGGCTGCCACAAACCGCAGCCTCCGTCCGCTGGGAGACTTACCTGTCATTCCTTAGTTGTGTAGGGACCAAATGACCAAACCTTTTTATCACAAATGAAAAAAAAAGAGAGAAAAAAAAAGACTCATATCTGTAACATAATCGGACCACTGCATCTCTTGCTGTGCCAATCGGTTAGAGTTGTATTTAAAAAAGATATATGTATAAAAAGAACATATATGACTATATGCATACATATAGATTGCTGATATGCTTTTGAATACTGGCAGAACTATTTCCGATGGTCCGTCGAGGCCGCTCACTTCGCTAGTTTACAATTACTGCTCAAAATGAAGAATATTTATTTTTATTTCTCTTCTAGTTTTTCTCTGTGGTGAGAGAAAGGGTGCATGGGAAGGGTTGTTCCATAATGCAGCCTTACCTTTTCTATCTTATGTCCTGACCTTGTAGTTAAGAGACCATCTTAAAGAGGTTTGAGATAAACAATCCTGTTTATATATAACGTACATACGATATGTATATGTATAGCAGACGTTCAAGCAATATGTATTCATATTTATGCACCTGTACAGCATATATATGGATACATACACGATATTAATCCCAAAACCCATATATGTATTTATATGCATATATTTTATATGTGTGTATATATAGAAACCGGCTATTCAATATGTAGAGCTGTAATTTTTTTGTAGATTTAAGCTAGAGTTTGAAACATCTGCTCTGCTTTAGACTTTTACCACTGGGAAGAATCTCAAATCGGCAGCTGCAATCTGCAGGCATTCCTCTCGATCCGATATAACGTTCCGCATCCGCCAACACACACACACACACACACACACATTCAAAGAAAAAAACGAAAAAAAAAAAAAAACGAAAAAAAAGATTCAGTTTGTGTATATATGTGTATATGCTACTTACAAATGCAAAATGGCCTCCTCTCGTTTGAGAGTTTCAAGAGAATCAGGATCATTACGAAATAGTACAGAATACGGACATATCCGCCCTCCGCCTCTGCAAACATTCGCAAACAAACGACGTTATTCACTCGAACCGAGCGCTGGCTTTATCGGTTTACCGTCGAATCGTCAGCAGTGCGTCCTTGCACCTGGCAGCACTGTGCTACGACACCGCTAGCAGCCATTCATTATTATGATGATGATGTCAAAACAACAGAAACACTCTTCTTCTTAATAAAAATAAAAGAAAGAAAAATAAACAAAAAAGACAACTACTATAGCTACAGCTAACAGCGAAGCCTTCTAATATTTGTTGACATGACAAACCTGTGCTGTGCAGCTTGACACCGCCATTTACAGATACACCTACTCGACGTTCTGCTTATGGTTACAATGAAGTGGGCATTATGTACGTTTTGCACAAGTATCGTCAGAATCCGCATCACATTGCGTTCACACGCGCAGCTTCGGAGTTCTGACTGATTGGCGGGAAGTTTTTCCACTAGATAGGGTCGAGGATGGAACGTGAGAATTTACCATTGTATTTATTGCTAATTGAGGATTTTCATTTTGGTTATGCTTTGCAACTGCTCTATTATACAAGATGGCACTATTGTAAATATATGATAATTTCAGAGCTGGTTAATTTGCTTTACCGCAGAGTAAAGCGTCTGTACAGTGGGGGGGTGGGGGGGAAGCAGTAGTCAGTTCACCTCATTTCGAAGGGGAATTCAGTTCTGAATCGACGCGTCTTCAGACGGGTTCCGAGAATGTTGCATTTTGCCTTCTAGATCTTTCCGACACATGATCATTCAGGTATTCCAGGATCGTTTGCAAGTAATGCATTCCGTCTGTTGGATTTCAGTGTCACCTGTCTTTCTCTCCCTTTCTGTCTTTCTGTCTCACGCCCATCAAGCTCCCTCCGTGTTAACCGTTTCAGCTGCAACTGTTTACATAGCAATCTGGAAATGTAGAGTTGACAAAACCAAGAAGACAGAACAGAAATTTTATTATAAATATATACAAGTATATACATGAACTACTGAATATACTGTAAATGTGTTTTTTTTTTCTTCTCTTTTTTGCTCTGTTCCTCTGTATATAGGTTTGAATATTTTATAATCTTTTACTTCTATCTAGAAGGACTGGATGACTAAAAAAAATTTAAAGACAAAAAACGAAACTGGATTAAAGCAGGTAAACTCTAGTCCTTAGAGATGCATTATGGTTGTAAGGTATTTAATCACGGAACATAAGAAGAGTCAATCACATTTAATCCACGTCACTTTCAGAACTGCTGCCAACATGCTATTTATTTGCCTATTTATGTACTCATTTGTTCATTTATTTATTTATTGCTTCATTTTAAAATACTAATATATGTATTTTTTTTTTTCTGTTTTTTTTCTGTTTGTAACCACACCGATTATCATTTTTGTCATTTAAACGATGCTTTTTATTTCAAATATATTTTTTACATGTTTTTGTATTGTGAGACACAATGGAACAATGCAACTGGCAGAATCAGGGTAAACCTTTATGGAGAATGTAGAACTCATGAAGGACTGGTGTGCTGCACCTGTTAGAACTGTCTGCTGTTTTCTTCTGTTCTGCGATTCCATCCGTCTGTCAGAACAACGATTTGCTTCACCGCTTTTTCAAACACGCTGGAAAAAAGGAAGAAAAACTGCACTAATCCATCAGACTCTCCGCAACTCTTTGTTTGATAGCCTTTCTTCATTAGCACTAACTGTCTTCAACTCATCAGAAACAATGCAGTAAAATGGGGTAAAAAAAACAAACAAATCCAGACATTTTGAGCACAGTTGAGCGTGCTGGGTGGTATCTGTGGATTTTTGCCAAGCCTATCACAATGAGATTGAGCTGTATTAGCAGTCGGATTGCTGCCGCAGCTCCTGCCCTGTTCTCAACTACACTTTTCTCTGGTCCCTAGACTCTCTTTTGTAATTTTACTGAATGACGCGTTTCCGCTTAAGCCCAGTAATAAAGCACAGTGTAGAATAAAGCAGCTTTATGCTTGTCCCATTTCCTGCTGTATGTCTATACAAGACTTTTTATGGTTGTTTTAATCTCTTTCTCTCTTTTTATGGATTTGTGGCACGACTGATGTACTCAGAAACCACTTCAAAGGTGGAGGGTTTACGTGCGCACACACCGGCGCCTCTCTGAAACTTTCTTTACAACACTTCAGATCAAATTAGACCAATAGCCCTGGAGCGATGTTTGGCTGAATCCCATTGCATATACCGGTGCTCCCAGATCTAGTTTGAAGTATCAAAGCATATATGCTGTGTATATTGGAAAAGCAGGGGAATAGGAAAGTGACGGGACACGTTTGGAAAAGAAATGTGAATTTATTAATATATGCAGAAAGTTTGATGACTCATGATTTTGTGGAAAATGCAGCATTGACTTCTTGACTAGTCGCTCTCACGAAAATTTCTCATCTCATCAGATGATAGAGGGATTACACATTACAGATTGCAGCAACTGTTCTTGAGAATCTCTTTAAACGTTTACGTTGCCAAGTCAGTTTCTTGAAAAGCCTGTAGACTTTTATGGAGCTGCTGCCCAACCATCTGTGACTGAATAAACACCACCATTTATTAATAAACACATTTTATTAAGGGAGAAACAACACTTGAATATGTTAAAAAATGAAGACCATAATTATTTCAAGACACTGAAAAGGCAGAATTAAGAGCACATGAATAATTAATGATCATTCAAATGAGTTTTGTATTCCAACAATTAGTCGCCATTACAACCCTTCAACAGATGAAAAAGATGTCTTCTAAGATCTCGCTCTCCTCCAGGTCTTGCAAAGAGGACAGACTGGGGTCTAGAGGAGAGAAAAGGGTCTTCTGAGAGGACAGAGGGGCGACGAAACTCTTCCGGGACGAGGGGTTGATTCGGTACCTCTCTGGGTTAGATACAGGACTGAAAATGTCCAACAGCTCCATCAAAGAGTCATCCCACCTAGCAATGAGAAGAAGAAACATGACTCAGGAAATGTCACATAATTATTTTATACACCAGAACAAAAGTGGACAAGTGGGATTAAAAAGCATGATCATTTACATACCGTTCAGAATGCTGCGCATCCTCAGATTCCCCTACATAAAAGCCACATTGTTGCATCTGACTAGACAACAGTTCACAGGCTTTGAAACATGTGGCCTAAGGGTGGGTATGAAGAACAAGCCAGCACATTTTTTTTTTTTTTCCTAGTTTGGAAGGAAACTATAGAGAGCTGAGCGAGGAGATAGATAAATAAATAAAATAATAAATAAACAAAGATTAAGCTAATAAAGATTCAACCCCTCAGTCGAGGTGCTTAATAAATTATTCATCGAGTACAGACATGCACATTTCAGATATAAAACATGAATTCTTAAAGCACGCTCCACTGATGCTGCTAACATAATTCACTGCTCATTCTAAACAGCATTGATTTGCATCCAATGCAGCAGAAGGGATGAGTGGGTATTCATACAGATGTGTGTGTGTGTGAGTGAAAGGGATCTCAGCTTCTATGAGAGGCAGAAAACGGTGCCATCCACTAAGTGCCTCTGACATTTGAAAGCAGTATTTGCTTCATGGCCATGATAGTGGTGATTATACAAGACACTGAGAAACATGCCATCCACTATTTCCTTCATGCCTGACACTTTATGGGTCTGAAATCATAAAAGTATCAGCCAACTACACCTGAAAATGTTTTCACAGAAAGGTAAATTAAAGGGTGTCAAATCTTCAAACTTTCATCCTTCTCAGGCAACACATAAGCTCTGTTCCAAAACCAAGTGAGCTCTTTACAGCCTACACTTCTAAAGGCCCCGATATACTTCAAGTGAAATTGAAGAACAAACTGTGTGACGTCATTTTGAACAAAATCAGGCCAAAACTAAGTTTGTTTTGCGTGCCTTTCGGGAGTTTGCTCTGGCTGGTAAACACCTTCATACTACCATTGGTCCGTGGCGATGATGTAATAGGTAGATGTGCTCTGAGGCCCCGCCTTCTCTGACGTAGAAATCTTCTTTGGTTCATTTCTTTTTTTCAGTCCATCGAAGTCTGACTTCCGCGAGTAAAAACATGAATACACCAGAGAGCCGCTTTATAGTAGAAATTGAAGTTGTAATTCTAATTGAAAGAGACACTGACTGTTTTTTCATGTTTAATTCAGTAAAAGCTGCTTGATTTTAAACAATCTATTGTATAAAGTGCTATAAACACGATGTGAATTTACTGGAATGCTGAATTACAGAGCTTGTGCAAACATATCCACATAGCTATGATCAGATGCTTTCATAACTACTGTTCTCTCAACGCTGCCATTTTTGTTGTGTTTATTTTGTTATTGAAAGGAAAGCACGCAGCACATATTTCCATATTCATCTAAACGTCACTCTCAGCAGTGTGGACGGCTTAGGGATGTTCACTAACAGAACAGACCTTATTCAAATCAGCGTCATCTTTGATTTTTAGCGGGAATGAAAGTGAGGCTGTGAGACATAGGCATGCATCTCTTCAGTGGGTTGTACTACTATATAATGCGTTTTTGGATTGTTTTGCTGACGAAACATCTTTTCAAGAAATTTCAGAAGACAAAAAACTACAGGCAACGTGAGCCGAAGAAAATAAGTGATCTAGGAGCTTTTTACAGCGGATGCCAGTGAAAAATGTCAAGTCTATCTGTCACAGCCTTGCTTTCATACCCGGTATGGCGCTGCTCTGAATAAGGTTTATATACTACTACGAAAAACGAAAAAGAACTTCGCCGTGAGTATATCGCGGCCTTAAGACAACATCCTAACTGAGATGTCGATAAGCATGCCTGAGGTGCCTTAAAATGCTGTCTGGGTAGGCAGCTCACTAGATTTTGGAACAGAGGTAGTAAATCTGTCACTCAATATCATATTCTTGCATTTAAATGTGTGACATCAAGACGTGTCACCCAATTTGAGATCAAACGTAGGTGTCACATAACTGATCGTCACTGACATCAAACCAGAGACGTGCATTGAGATGCTTTAAAAAAAGGAATGATTTTGAATTAATATTTAAATTCCAGCCTGTTTCTCACAAAAGTTATTGAAAGGCTACAGGGAAATACAGTGAATGTTTTATGTAAGGCCTCATTTTAAGGTGCAGTCACATTAACGAATTTCTGTAAAATTTCACAGGGAAAAAAGGTACATTGACAAAAGTATAGTGACGCATGATGCACGACTCACACAGAAGTCACTTTGAAACCAAACAGCTTTCTGGTTAGTCAACGCAGCGTGTGACCAAATTGCGAAATCTATGTAGGAAAATCCTTGCATTCCTATTGAAATAACTGGATTTCGCCCAAACAACAGTAAATGTGACAGCACCTATAGGCTTGCCACCCAAACAATTTTCATTGAATGAAAAAAAAAAAAAAAAAAGCAGTCAAAACTTCTTACATGGGACACAATATTAAAATATTTGCAGAAAGACTATCTCAAATATTAAGGGTTTGAAACAACATCAGAGTGAATAAATGATGATAGACTCTTTACTTTCAGGTGACCTATGCCTTTAAAACCTAAAATTATACCTACTCCTCTCACCCTTCAAATGTCTATTTCAGTTGACCAGGTGAGGACTGAGCAAACTGGTGAATCTCTGCACAGGTAAAGATAAGTTTTGAGGCTGACGGATTGATCCCCAGAGGGTTGAACACATGTTCACACAGCCAGCTCAGTGGGGTTCCTGAGCACCTGTTCCTCATGCTGGGACTGATGAAGGTGCCCTAGCTCTGGAAGACATCCTGCATTGTTCTGCTGCCAAAGATCGGAAACCCCCGGATCCCTGAGGACTACAGGCCAGTTGATCTCACTTCACACTTTACGAAGGCCTCTGAGAAGCCGGTGCTTAGACAGACCACCTGGACCCACCGCAGTTTGTTAACCACTGATACAGCTCTGACCCTGGACTCTGGAGGCAGCGACCATTCACCATAAACAAACCTACATATGCGGCACTATACTGGCTGTTCTGCCTACTGCCATCAGAAAAAAACAATAGCTTGCTGTCTACTGCCTATATAAGAGATTCTTCATAAGGGAATTTGATGTAGCGTTATTTTAGTACTGTATTTAGTATTTGTCATAATTTAGAAATAAAAGACCATTTTCTATTTTAGCCCTCTGATTTGGGCTGCGTTATAGTCCACTTTTAGACACGCACTTGCGAACTTCCCTAAGCACTTCTCCTCGGGGGAATCCCTGCCGCCATTTTGAAGTGCGTTCCACTTCGTGAAGTTTATATGGACAGACCCTTGTTACCTCGATTTTGACCGAGGGAGCGAGTCTACTTCACATGTACACTTCAGGCAGCTCCATATACCACAATGTAACACGACTGTGACGTCAACGCACATTGCGTTTAATTTACCCCACCACAAGCCACTCTATGATATTTGTTTTTTTTTGTTTTTTTTTATTTAAACAACTCAAACAGACCTATATTCATGTAGAATGCTGCATTAAACAATTTCGTAAGGGAAAAAATATATAATAAATCAACCCCATAGTGGATTCCAAGTGATCAAGGGCTAAGCACGTTCCAATTCAGCCTATTGCAAAGGTTCCGCCAGTAGTGGGCACTCATGCAACGTAAGCAAATGACGCACAGCTGAGTGAATTAGACGGAGGGAAGTTAGCAAGTGAAGGGCATGGCAATTTTGGACTGGAACGCAGCCGAGAACACTCCATTGGAAGGAGTGTGTCTGCTGTGAGACTTGAAATGGGATTGGCAAACATCTTTGCATATGAAATAAGTATTACATGTGAAACTCTCTCCAAATCTTTTACTATGTTTTTACTATTAGAGCTGTCGAGATTAACTAATCGTGATTATAGAATTACTCCCGTTGCATGAAAGGTTGCAGCAATGAGCATTCTAGCCGATGACAGTCATGTCTGTTGAGCGCATGATTGCAGTGCTCTCATCATTGCAACTATTTCTGTACTCTCATGAATGCTTTCACCATAACTAACAGTGCAAACACGATGTAAATAAGAGATTCATTGTGCAGTGTAGACAGCCTCATTGATTATAACCAGGGGTGCACATAATGTTCTACAATTATATACAAACACATGACGTTCTATTATATGCTGTTCACGTCCTTAGACTGGAAATTATGAGTGTCTATGGCAAAACTATCAATGCCTAAATTAATCTGCAGAGGTCAGGTGATACAGCGGTCACATGGTACAAGTAGGAGCTCTCAGAAAATTCCAATCTTACAAGCTGTAATTACGAGTTCTACAAGGATGTAAAAGCTTTTAACAAGTTGAAATCTCATAATTATGGTAATTACAACATGGCATGAACGCACCTTCAGTGACATATACACTCACCCTGTGTGATTGACAACTCCAGCGATTATAAAATGAGGGTTCTTTGATCGCTTTCTATATATAATTTAATCAAATTTAAATAACACATTTTCATGCTACTAAGAGAAGCAATGTGAAGTTGACCATTTACTCACTGGTATGATTTATTGACGCATAAAAAGCAATAAACGATTTTGAAGACAAAGTATGTCTGACTGTACATGAATAATACATATTAGAAATCACTGATCACAGATAAAGCATTAGAATTAACACGGTTACTTGAATGTAGTGGCATTACTGTCAGGTTCATATCTTACAGTAAAAGTGTTTGCAAAGCCTGCGCTGAAATTGCGACTGATTTACCAAAGAACCCACAGTGAAATGCACTGAACAAACAAGTAATGCTGAGATATTCACATATTTGTAAATAAATAACCACTTTCCTAGCATTAGGATCCTTTGGAAGGTAATGTTATTTTTAGTCCAGTGATCCTGTATCTCTCTTCTCTCCGTTTCACCTCACTAACGCACCAGTGGTGTAGAAGTAGGGGTGTCAAGATGATGTAGAAGTAGCCGTTGATCTGATTCTGCAGAGGCAGTCTTTCGTCAAGCTATTATGTCATAATGTGACAAAATCCGAAACGTGTCGTTTTCGGAGCTTGGTTTTGGTTTCAATAAAAGCTGTTTTTGGACTAAAAAGTAAGTTTTGAGTTCTGAAACTTGCGTGTCAAAAGATCATGGTAAACTGGATTTCTCAATTCATTACCCCTTTAAGTTTTTTATCTAATATTTTATTTCAGCTTTACTTCAATTAATGAAAATTATTTTTAACAACACTGGTTTGTTAACAACATGTTGCTAAGCTAACGATGATAGAACTCTAATAAACAAAATAAATATTACACGAGAAGTTTAGGTTTACCTTTTGCAAAGTGATGCCTTAAAATACTGCCTAAGTAGGTGGTTCACTAGGTTTTGGATAAGAGCAGGTTCTTCCCTGCTTAATATCTTCGTGGCCACCATCATTATACTCATGAATGCAACCATAGTGGGAAGTAACTACATTGCACATTTCCAATTCCTGAACACAGTATCAGCAACAGCATAAAACAGTTAATGTTGACTCCTACATTGTTTTTGCACTGTTAACTTGTCAAAACATATTCCAGTAATACATACATAATCAAGAATGTTTCATTTCACTCTTGCAACTTTACACAGAATGTTTTGTGCACTCTCATTGATGTTGCTGTTATTTTATATAAATGGAGATTTCTTTATGAAATTACTTTGCAATAAATATTATGTAACAAGAATTATGATCATAACTAACAAAAGCAAAAACTTTTGCACTTTATCTGTCAGGTATGTTTCATTTGCTAGCGATTACACAGCCAGTTACAAGCCTGTTTGAGAAAGAGACCTGCTCACTGAATGTCAGTATGCAACTTTATATATTTACTCAGGATAAAAAATTGCTACAAATATTTCATGACATCATAATGGATCAAGCTGCCTAATGTTCTTTTGCTTTTAAGCCCGAAACTTGAATCTAAGTTTCGTTGACATCCAGTCCTATGACAATGATAGTAATGTCCAATCCGGGAATCTCATTTTGTCGTTTTGGCGAATGACAATCGATTGTCATCCGACAATTCTTTTGCACATTTGCATCAGAGGGAAAGAGACAGAGAAAGAGAGCTTACACTGAGGGTGGATGGCTGTTGGGGTGGGACTTTGGCAAGGCTCCCTCTAGAAATGTGAGAATTAGCATTTTTATTTGTTGATTTATTTAACGGACAGGCCTCTCAAACAGCCATCCATCAACGGACGGCATTGCCGATATGAATAATGCATTTCTTACCGCCGGTCACAATCTATAACAAGGGAAGGGGTAGGTGTAGTTTGGGCGGGGGAGGGGGATGTTAGGGCGTTGGTAGGAGGAAATTGCCGGAGAGAATGCTAATGTGTTTGGCAGTCATATTTACCCAAAAGCTTTCATTGCTTTTCACAAGGTCCACTGGCGAATGACCACGAGACATTAATATCACTTAAGAGGAGGTTTGCTAATCCCTAACGCTATCTGTTCATTCAACGGATCAGCTAGGCATTGGGAACAGAGTTCAAGATGCCCGGGAAAAAAAAAAAGTTGAGCTGAGCACTACAATAGCAGTATTTAACTCTCTAGATTATTGAAGAGAAAAATAAAATAAATACTACATCTTAAATTCAACAAAACTAATAAAATAAAAAATATTTTTTATATTATATTTTTAAATGAAATAAATATTATATAAATATATCTCTACCGGTTAACTCATCAACTCAAGCTCCTACTCTCATCAATGTGAGAGTAAAATGCAGAGAGAGGATGAAAGACACTGAAAAAGAATCAGGTTCTACTTCAGTTACTCCAAACAAAAGACAGTTTATCAGTTTCCTTTGCCTCTGACTCCAGTTATTTTACTGTTCTCATTAAAAATGTCTGTCACGCCTGAGAGCCCAAACAAATTTGTACCCAAACAGTAATATAAAAATCCTAAACGGAAAGTACTGACAAAACTGCATGTCAATTTTCTTTCAAATCAATAGTAAGCTGAGGAGAAGCACAGGCCATGGGCAGGAGCACTGACATTTCTCACTTCAGCTCAATCAAAACAGCCCTGAAAATTTTAATGATACACAATGTAAAGTGATGAGGAGTTTACAAGAGATGGCCCAAGTCTGCACTGCACAGGTTAATTTGAAAAGGTGAAGGTAATTTGAAAGAAGGACGTGGTTTGATGAGTGTATTGTTTTGACGAGTCTTGCAGACGTTGTTGAGTTTTATCAGTCTGACTGCATAATTCATCGCCTTCTCTCCACTCTTCTGAGCGAGATCAACTCGAACAAGACTTTAATATTGTCAAAAGGAAATGTGAGTGGACCTAGCAATGCAAAATACACCATCATGGTGGTATGAATTTATTTAAGTAGTAATTTATTTATTTTTTCAACTAAGTCAAAAAGCAAACCACAAACTCTCTGTGATCTTTTTCAATGTAAGGAATTTTACGACAGTTTTATCGCCCACCACGTGAAAATAGTAAGTCTCCTCAATCATTCATTTTCCACAAACAGTGTGGGACAACAAACATGCCAAAGTTTAATATATTGGGTTCAACATTCCTACCACAAAGTATGAAAAATAGTAATAGTGAGTGACACTTGCCTTAGCAAAACTTTAAAATCCCTCAATTTGAAAGGCAAGACCAATCTAAGTGTGTAATAATGCAAGAATCATTACTTGGGTTCACACACCCGAAGGATACTGACAATCAAAGAAAACTACCCATTTCAGGTAGAGTGAAATGTTATGATTTCTAGCAGACACAAGATCCATAATCATTTCATTAACCCAAACTTTTATCCCCAGGGCATCCTTCTCCTTTTAAGCAAACTCATAGTAATACAGTGCTTGTCTATTGATTCACTGCTGGCTGACAGGGGCATTCGGTAGTTCTTCTAAAGTGTATCCCTGTGGCATCAGACCCATCAGACCTGAGGTTGTCCTGGCAGCATCCAACCTCTGGCTTCTTAAAAATAAATAAATAAACGACTCGCTTCATTGATTTCCTCAAATCAGGTTTGGTTCTGAATAATGCAAAAGTACCCTCCAGACAGTGGGATGCAATAAAATATTTATCGTCAATATATATATACTTTCCATAGTGCTGTTTAGGGTAAACGGTCATCTTGTTAGAGTTTATGCACCTTTTTAGCATTAGTGTTTCCCATGATGCTCTTCTAACCATGTCAAGATTAGCAAAGGCAAGTGTGTCCTTTTAAATTAAAATATGACTTGCATGCCAGATGTGCAGAAATGTAATGTTCTATTCCCATTCATTATTTACATAATTAAAATACAATTTTCTACATTTATTTTAATTCCTTTTTAAATTCTGTAAAGATTTTCTTACCATTTGAGCAATTTAATCTAGAGGCTTTTCTCAGTAAATATTGACAAGTGCAATACCTTAACTGGCATAACATTTATTCAACTAAAATCTTTAATCAATAGACAGTGCTTAGAGAAATGTCTAACTAAAGATCTATTTTATCGCCTATTTGATCACATATCTTTGACTTTTGATTTAAAGCTGTTTGACGGCACAATGAAAGGTGAATCCGGAACGGTCACTTAAAATTCAACAGTTTGACTTCATTAAGAGACACATCTCTGCCTTAGTCTTAGTTCACATTTGGCCCTTATCAAGTTCCCTAGTACTGTACATATTAAGCATATGCAAGTATTCAATTCCCTGTCAGTTCTGACACTCTCTTGGTATGCCTCCCACAAATAGCATGGCTGCACACAAAGCAACCTAATTTTCCCAGCCCCTGTAAAAGTTCTGCCTTGGTAATGAAACATCTGAGACAGAAAGGAACATATTAATGCAAAATATTCACCATAACATATAATACAGGGAGAAAAAAGGCAATTACTTCTGAAGTCAGTACATTTTCTCCTAGAAAAAAAAAGAAGAAATGCGCCTAACAAACGACTTACAAATAATCTGCATTTTTCAGAGATGGCATGTTAAACGAGACATGCTCATACTCTCGCAGTGAGGGTTGGGGGACGGGAAAAAAGACATGCTGTCACATTAATTACCTTTCTACGTTAAAAGAAAACGGTAATGAATTTCCTTCCCTATCCCAGAGTGTGTCTCGCGCTAGCGGTCAGTGATTCATTCTCTGCCTCACTCTTTCTCATTAAGCTGAGGGAGGCGGCACATTCTCGGCCCGAGCTGGAAGACTCGGTTCAATTACACCTGCTGCTGGGCCCTGCTACGTCAGCTAATGGGACTCAGCTTGGCTCCTGTCAGCCTCAGCGCTGGCCGGCAAAAATCTTCATTTAACTCATCAAAAAGGCCTCGCACTGCGTTGGGCCCAGACCAGCTTTCTCTTTTTTTCTCTTCCTTCACTTCTTCTCCCTTTTTCCCTGTTTTATTTGGATTCCCCCATATATCAGTTCTCCCTCCCCTTCTCCTCTTTCACATTCTTGCATTAAGAAGCTCTATCACAAAGGCAGGGACTCCAAAAACACAATTAATACATGGGCTTGGCCCCTGCTGTGCTGTTGAGCCAAAATTGCTGTCATTTCCCTCTTTTCACTCCTTCTTGAATTGAACTTGTTAAATTGTATTTACTTGTATGGTTCTTTTCATTGAGTTTCCTGAAAGTGGCTTATCTCAAGCACCAGGAGTTTTCCCCCAATCTTTAAATTGCAACAGCAGCCTCTCTAAAGAATCCCTAATTGGCAGAGTGGCCACACAAATGGCAAAATGAAATGTTTTGCTCATCTAAAAATACAGAAAGTGTGTGGAAAAACACATTAGTTGTGTTAGACAGATGGGCCTAGACAGGCTGTGATGACTTAGATGAGTGTATAAAGAAACCAATCCATGGCATAGAAAACAGAAGTGGACCAAAGACAGAACCCTGAGGGACACCTTAACTCACCTGGAGGCCTGTGGAGTCCTGGGAAGGCCAAGAGGAGGAATTTTGGGAAGAGCAGATGTCCGGAAGCTTTCTGGAATCACAGGAGAAGTGGCCATATCCTTCTTGGTAATGGAGATTTCTGCAGGGAGAAAATTTGAGATACTTGAAATTATGTAATGCAAATTTCCCATTAAGAAGGTAAAGTAAAAAGCAGAAAGGAATAACTTATTGAGCATAATTTCTTGTTAACGTACCTTGTGAAAACTTGGGTGTAGGTTGCTGAATACTTGATGTTTGTTCCTGTGACTGTATGTTACTCAACGGTTGTCGAAAACTTCTCTGCAGAGTGTGTGGCTCTCGCTCTTTTATTTCACTGCTGAATAAGAAAGAGAGAGAAAGATACTATTCTACACCATTTAAAAGTAAAAATAGTCATATTATGAGATATTATTACAATGTAATATTTTCTATTTTAAAGGTGCAGTGTGTGATTTTTAGCGGCATCTAGTGGTGAGGTTACGAATTGCAACCATTTCAATGTAAGGGGACCTGCAGTGTATGTAGATTGAAATGGCTCATTCTAAGGTAATAAAAACATAACGGTTCATTAAGTAAGTCTTTATACACCACTGAAAACATAGTTATGTATATTATGTTGCATTTCTCTCTACAGATCCTCCTAAATATTACACAATGCATCTTTAAAATATTTTAAATATTGAAAAATATTGGAATTTATTCTTGGTATGGCAAAGCTAAAATTTCAGCAGTCATAATTACAGTCATCAGTGTCACATGATTCTTCAGAAATCCATCTAATATGCTGAATTGGTGCTCAAGAATCAATTGAAAACAGTTGTGATACTTCATATTTTTGTGAAAACTGTAATACATTTTTTTTTCAGGATTCTTTGATGAAAATTATTCTTTCAAAAACAAATCTCACTGACCCCAATCTTTTGAATAGGGAACTTTTTTATATTTAAAGATTTTGACTTTTGACTTTTTCTTTATCTCTCCAGCTCTTTTTTGCATTCAGTGCTATTTTTAAGACAATCTTTACCTGTGTGTTACCTGATCCGTAACAAAACAGGACTGTGGACCTTCATTAAAACTGCTGTCTCCATTTAAGGGCTTCTCAAAATCTGTTGTGGTTGCTTGCTGAAGCCTTCAAAAGACAAAAATTAAAAGAATATTTGCGAAAAGTTAGGCTGTATTAACAGAATTTGTGGCATAATGTTGATTTGCACCAAAAATAGCAGGACTCGTCTCTGTTTTTTAATGAGACAAAAATCATGATTATTGTACAGTGAACTAGAACAATTTTTAGGTGCATGAACTTCTGTGTATGCATTATTGGTTATGTGTATGCATTATTATCTACTGTTTAAACAAAAGGCCCGTGCCAGGCTCTTACCTGCTGTACTGAAGGTAAGACTGACGGAGTTGCTGGTTCTGGAGCAGAAGTTTCTCTTCCTGTTGAACCAACCGAGCTTGAATTCTCTCCCTCTCCATCTCCAGCTGTTTCTTCTGCAGGAATAGACACTGCCGTTTCTCCTCCCAGTACTCCTGACCAGGAGGCGGAGCAAGTCCGGTTCGATTAGCACCACGCATGTTGTCACTCTCCATTCTGTGGCACTGATGAGAGCACTTGGGTTCAGAGGCACCAGGCCGCTTCAGGGCATCGCAGGCTGAGGGCTCCCTGTTGGAGAAGCTGGGATCACTAGGTCCACTCTCAGAATTGTGATTGGTGTGCTTGTCATGGACTCCACAGTTCTGCTCGTTGCTGGAGGGTGCACTGAAAGGTCTTGTTGAGAAAGAATGAGTGCACTCCACTGACCCACCTCTCTCAGTTCTACTTCCTGATAAAGGAAGGTCCAAGTAAGATCCGTCTAAAGCAGTTCCTCTCCCACACGAAGACCTCCTGGGCACCCCTTCGCTGCAAGGAATCTGTGGGATGAAGCAGAGGTAGAGAAAGTATACACGTCACCTCTGACCTTTTAATAATGTAGTAACGAAAGCAGGTTTTACTCAAGGGAGTCAGAGAGGGTGGGTTCATCCCAAAAGGACGCAACAACCCAAGGTCAATCACCGAAGAGATAAACATTCAGGACAAAGGAGAATCGTCCGCCTCTGAGGGGACAGAAATGGGCCACTGACTAATTCAAGAGGAGGTCGTGGAGCATGTAAACATGCATTACTCACAGCCAAGGTTTCAGAGAGGACAAGCTCATTTCCCTTATACAAGCTTAAGATGGAGGGTGCACGTTCTAAACTAAAACAACCGATGAGTTTTACAGTGTCGGTTAGTGAGTTTTATTTTGTTTTAGCTTTGATATTTTTAGTGACAGTGCTTTAAAGGGTATGAATTTAAAGATGGAACTTCTCTGAGACTGTTTTAGTGTGCTGACAGGTTAACAGTTATAGATGCTAAAGTGTCAACAATGCAAAACCCCTCTCTGAGAGGCTGCTTCTCTAAATCCATCCTCTTTAAAAGCACCGCCGATAGAGCCATCAAAACAGAGCTTTTGTAACAAATTTACCTTCAACACAATTCAAGGCAATAACTGTTGGACTTCAAATTGCCTGCTGTGAGCAATGTTACTATTATTATGAATAATCTTAAGATCTATGATCATTTTGAGCAACAAAAGGAGGTCGATATTAAGGTTTTTTATTTGTTGAATATCTGTTAGTTACGCAGTTCAGACCAAATGTGTCACTGTTGGTCATGAAAGATTTACGAGAGGTCATAAAAGTGGTCAGCAGGTTGAAATTAATAAATAAATACACCAATTTTGAATAGGGGTTCTAACTAAGGGTACTTTTCATATCATTAAATACTTGGGGGGGGGGGGGTCTCCTCCAGGTATGGGGTGTTTGTAATTCAGATTCATACAGTGCAGTTTTTTTGGATGCAATTAATTTAGAATTTCTTTATAAAGTTATTTTTTTTATGAAAATTGAGAATTGGTATGAATAATTATGTTGCAAAAACTATTCCAACTGTGTGTTAAAATTCACATAATAAAAAGTCACATTTACCTGTGCGCTTCAATATACAGTATCAGGGCTCATTTTTTTCTATTGGCCCTGTCAGACCAGTTCAGATTTTTACTTGCCCTGTCAAAATGCACAAAAAGTTATTGTTTTCGTTGTTTTTGACCCATGTAACCTTGTAAACAGTGCTTTAAGATTTTTAGGTAGGTCTAACAGTATGGATATATACAGAAATTGAATAAAGTTATTAAACACTTCACATTCTTCTCTGCATAAATTATAAATTATATACAGATTATTCCTTATTAAAGCTACAAATGTTATTCAGTCAAAAGCAGTAATTTTCTCTTTTTATTTTGTTCTTTGACTATCCATAATGACAGCGGTTTTATTAGGCTGCTGTCACTTTAATACATTCTGCACGACGCAGATCTGACACGCATCCCATTTTCTCACTCTTTACGTTTATTTAAGACTTAATTTAAATAATTTAAGACTGTGCTGGCGAGGATACTCGACAAAATGGACATTTTGCGTTAGTATATTTTTAACGTGTTAAACTGAAAAAAAGAATTGCATGGGTTAAAGTGTTAATATTGACAGCACTAGTAAAAATACATACGTACATACATATTCTGCCACAGCAATAAATTCAGCTGATGTCCAAACAACTTCAGATGGATAATATTAAACTGTGGCATTCATTTTTCCTTGTCAAATATTCTTTCATTTCAAAATGTCATATTACAGAAGTAAAATGAATTATGAATGCCATTTCATGTTTCGTGCAACCTTGGTGGTCTTATCTCTCTCTTTGACCATGTGCAAGACAGAGGGACAAATACAGGAAAAAAAAAATTCTGTAGCTGGGAAAATGACACAACTGGCCAAGCACAATCTAATCTAGGGAATTACTGGTGGACTTCCAAACGCCTGCAGTGAGCAAAGTTATCATCATGTATTCAAGGTCAGTCTTATACATCGAAATAAATATATATAAAGTCATTCTAGATAAAAGAATCTTGCAAATGTGTAATCGAAATAACATAAATTCGCCCAATATTAACTTTTTAAGGAAAACGGAAAATTTGCTGGGCTTGCATTCAAAATCACAAAACGGCCAAATATCAGCCGATAAATTGGTTGGTCTGCCAGGTTATAAAGATAGCCGGCTATACAAATGAATTTCTACCTGCTATGGTTATACAATGCCGTGACTGATCAGCTAAAATTCCAAAATAGCATAGAGGATACAAATTCAGTGCACGCACATGTTCAGTCTGAGCCATTTGTGGCCTCTATCTATCGCTCTCTCCCACACACAGACACGCTCTCTCTTAGTACTCACCTTGCTGTGGGAGCAGGACTGATTGAGCAGTGTGATAGACTTGTTGAGTTTCTCTTGCTGTTGGGAGAGGTACTGCTGATAGAGTCCCAGCAGCTCCTGACACTCTCGGTACTGGTGCTGCAGGCCTGTGCCGTGGGTCAAGGGTCAACACGCACTGAATAGCTCTGCCACTGTTCCCACTTAGACTAAAACCCTCTCTCCTCCCAAGCCAAACATGGTAATCCATTTTCCCCCCATGTAGTGTTGCCAAGCTACTGCTGAGTAGGCAGGAGACTTTATACAGAAGGTACAAAAGGTAAGAACCTCCCTCAAGGTAGTGTCCCAAAGGTAATTAGTAACTGTAAAATCAGCTGTATGTCGAGGTAAACACTCAAATATATTTTGAAATGCCCAAAGCCGATATCATCAAGCTTGAGAGGTAAAACAAATAACATTTCAAGATTGGTCTAGGTCAGTGGTCTGCAAGTAGACAGGGTGACTAAAAAAAAAGAAGTAAAAAGTACAGTACACTACTTAAAATACCAGTTTATCGTTTTGAGGAAGTTGGTGTTTTCCCTAAGATTTGAGGAGGTATTTGTATTATTTGGATGGCTAGGCAAATTTGTTTGGATGAAATTAATTTATAATGTTTTTCAGACCAGTGTCAGTAACAAGCAACACTAAATATGGTATAAAGATAAACCCAGGGCTGCCAACTCTCACGCATTGAGCGTGAGACACACGCAATTGACACTTTTCACACGCTCTCACGCCACACATCCATTTTCTCACTCACAGAAAAATTGCGGAGCAAAGAGGTACTTTTAATATTAAACTAATTCTCAGCTCTTAGATTCCGTCAATTTTATTACGAAATTCAGACAAAAATATAGAAATTCAGACATAACCACCACCCCCAAAATAAAAATCTCACTCCAAGCTAAACTCAAAAGTTGGCAGCCCTGTAAACCAAGGGTAATGGTCATAACCAAAGGTTATAATTTGGATGTTTTTTCAGAGAATGCCAAAATCTAAATCTGTATCATGCAGTTTTGTTGAAAAAAAAAGTTAAATATAAAATTAAATAAAATACAACCAAAGTCCCTTCAAGACAAGTCATTTCACTCCTGGCCATCTTTGAAACACCTCTCGGGCTTGCAAATACAGCTCCTATCTCTTTGAACGGGGAAACATAAAATTCTCCAAAACTATTCGCCGAGCTTACGATTAAATTTCATATTTGAAATCACCACTGACTCTGACAACAACTGTCTCATACATTTTGTTTCTAAACGTTTGAATCATGACCGAAAACGACATTTTTCTGGATCAAGCTAATCCGCATGCGCAGTGAAAGCGTGCGTCTGAGTGTTTCTATAGGAACCGGAGCTTCTAATGGCAGCTGCAATGACGCGATGACTTTACCAATCAGTGATTGGCTCTTATTTAGTAGGCGGGACTTATTCCACCATATTGAGCATTGCACTTTTCCCCATTCAAAACAATACGAGTGACGCATCTTGTGTTATTCTAGTCTTTGATACAACTGGCCAGGTACAATTCAAACATTCTAAAATCAAAATTCAACTGAATAAGCTTAGGTATAACAGGAAAAGCTACAAGAAGAACTTAAAATATATAAAACAAATTCTCCCACAGAGAGCTCAGTTGTCCAGTGCCCTTATATCAAAAAGAGGAGACCAGTTGGACTTCTACTCTGGCTCCTGACATTTGAGTCTCTCTGGCTGAATCCCAGCCGCCAATACCTGGAGTCATGTTTGTGACTTTTTGAAAAGTACACAGACTGAGAAGAAAGCGAGAAGAGACAGCAGCACTGCAGAGAAGAGATAGAAGCGTTTCTTCGGGGTGAGGGCTTCACACACTCCTCCATCTGGGTCTGACTGGGCAGGGGCGGGCAGAATGCCAGGCTGAGAGACAGAGAGAGCTGGCACTTATTCAGCATTGGGCAGAACTCAACTGATCTGGAGCAGAACCACAGCCACGCCGACTGCGCCGACTAATGACAGTGTGACGTACGCCCGCTTACTCTCACACGCTTTGCAGAAATCCATTCGGTAGATCTAATTTTCCAACGTGGAAAGCAATAATGGAAAGCGACTTTTTTTGGTCTTTCTTCTTAATAATCAGCCTGGCTGTAGAGCACAAACGCTCAGCGATCATCATAATACCTCAAGGCCCATGAACTCGAAAGGGGCAACACAGATCAAACCGACTGAAAGTTAGAACGATATAGAGATTATTTATAGTCCTCATATCTCCCTTATTACAATGTCAATAAGCACTAAATCCAGCCTCTGCTCAACAGCCTCTCAATCCAATACCCATAAGATAAGCATGGTAAATCTTACCTAAAAACAAAGGCTAGTTTTAAAATCTCCAGAATACTGCACAATAGAAAAAGGAAGAGGAATAAATACAAAAATAACCCACAAGGCCATGGATAAGTGATTTTTACCTTGGTAAAGGCAAGGTTAAGTGGTATAATCACACTGGATTATTGGTATAAGAACGAACCAGGACACCAGTGTTTAATAAATAAAGTAATATAGTATTTGTAAAATGACTTCCTTACAGTTGCCAAGCAATATGGTGCATTAAAGAAGAATTCACCCAAAACCAAAAACTCTGTCATCCTTTACTCACCCATGTTATTCCAGACCTGTATGACTTACTTTCTTCTGCAGAACATAAAATGAGTTGCCCATATAATGAAACTCAATGGGGTCCAGTGTTGCCTTTATCTTCTCTTGCATTTCACGGAAGTCAGTCAGTTAAAAAGGTCATAGAGGACAGATCAATTATTCAATTTGTTGTTTTGCACGTTATAGCTTGCATCTTAAAGTGGTAACGTTTTGCTTGATTACAAACTACATTCAGTATTCACGCATAATATAAATTTGTGATATAAAAAATTAATACACTATACACTAATACCACTGATTCAGTGCTGTCAGTTTGAATGAGAAGCAGGCCTGTAATTACAATTAGCCATACAATTACTACAAATTACTAACTTTGTGTTAATGCTCAGTTTCAGATTATTGAAGTATTAAATATATCAGACTATTAAAAACTAAAGTTAAGAACCAAGAGAGTGAGTGGTTCTAATATTCCCCAATTACCACCAGTTTAATTTGGTGATTAGAAATGTAATATAAAGGCCTCTGATAAATCAAATTTGCAAATTCCATCTGCTACCATTTGTTTTACCCCAATGTTGGTTTTTAAAGCAGATTTTTTTTTTTTTTAAGTTGATTCTGGACTGTATCAGATCAAACAAATATACAATTCTGGGATAATAAGATGTCTATTGTTATTTTATGTTAAAAAATGTATACTTTAAATTGACCAAAAGTTACAGTAAAGTCATTTATAATGTTAAAAGATATTTATATTTCAAATAAATGCTGCTCTTTTCACAGTTTCCACAAAAATATTAAACAAAATATTAAGCAGCACAACATTGATAATAATAATAATAAGAAGAAATGTTTCTTGATCACCAAATCAACATATCAGAATGATTTCTGAAGGATCATGTGACACTAAAGAATGCAGTAAAGATGCTGAAAATTCAGCTTCGCCATCACAGGAATAAATTACATTTTAAAATATATTCAAATAGAAACTGTCTTTACTGTTCAAATAATTGATTAAATAAATGCAGCCTCGTTGAGAAAAACTTTTTTTAAATGTTTAAATTGTAGTGTACCACACAACCCTCGCGTAAGGTCAGGTGACGCAAACAGGAGTTTGACATCCTTGTTCTGAATGCTCAGGTCGCAAAAAGAAAGCGGAACCACAAACTGATGGTTGATTCCTTGTTATGTAAATATTTTATCTTAAAATATCTTACTTAAATCCATCAGGTTTATTATTATAGCTTATTCAAGATCATCAGTCAACATCTGACTGTCTAAAATAAGAGGATACAAAGGCATATGAAATCCAGGGGTGCCAACATACAATGTCCTTTATGACAGCTGCATGTCAAACCTCTGTATAATTGCAGGTATGAAATGAGTAACTGTTCAACAAGGACCCTTACCATAAATAGGCCTCTCATTTGCAATGAGAACCAAGAGCCTGTCTCGTAGATAGAGTGCATCACACGCAGGCATCTACCTCGCAGCTGACGAGAGGCTTCTGATACTCTGATAGACAGGTTGGGCGTAAACACACATATTAATACATTAACAGAAGGGCGTGCAGGAACGCTCAGCGCCTGGTAATCTGGAGCGACTGGAGCGGGACTGATAAGATTCTCTCTCGCTTCCCGCCGCGCAGGCACCTCTGTTGGCTGCCGGCCAATCAGAGCTCATTCCGGGGCCTACATCAGGAGAAAAGAAAGCTGCAGGCACGTCTCCACCCCCATCCAAAAATACACAAAATCAGAGTTTGCATTCGATATTTCAGACAGGCGCTGTCAACATGATTCACTCCCCTGTCAGCCCGGCACAGAAATAAAATAATGAAATCCACCTCGAGGTAGAACAAAATTGCGCCGAAGAGAATATTTTACGGGGCCACTCGGCAGGATGGTCTGCGTGTGTTAGGTTGAGATGTAAATCGATAGGAGGACAGTTCACACAACCGCACGCTTCGATTTAAATAACAGTGAAAATGACTCACCAAGCCACTGATGATTTGATTATTTATATATCATGGGACTTCATTTGCTGGGAGCATGTGGTTTATTACTTCCAATTATTAGTGTGTCTACAAAACTAATTGGTCATAAACAATATGCAAGCAGTGGGTTTGTGATTAAGTGGCATTTCTGTGAGGGCTTATGCCCCACCTAAGCTCATCCCGCCATGATGCACGGATTCAGAACTAGTCAAACAAACTATTACAAAAGGACTTCTGCTCCTCTGATCCATCCGAAGCGTTCGGAAAAGCGACCATGCAAACTTCAATAAGATTAATGATATTGATGAATGCATTCAACTTCTCCTTTGTGTCTTCCATGCTTCTTGATGTAAATTCCTTGTGAAGAACAAAGATTGCGAGCTTCTCTGTAATAGAATCTACCGCTCAGAGACGTGGTGTAGAATGCCAAAGACAGGCTTGAGAAAATTCTAATTTCATTCCGTACACGGGCTTCAAATTCTTCCTACGCACAGAATGTAACTTATAATTTTTCTCCCCCTCCTACGGAGATATTTCCTCTTGATAATCGCAATCCCGGCAGATAAGATGGAGACAATAAGAGCAATTATTCTGTACAGAGCCTCATGACTCAGTTTGTCTTTTCACGTCCCCCTTAACCTTTAAGACCAGCTCTGTGGGCCAGCATCTGTCTGATACCTTTAGAGACCGCCCTGTCTCCACAGGGGGCTTTCATACAGTTTGTCTTGCACTACAATCTCTTTTTAATGGAGTTTTGAATTTTAGTGGAAATGCCAGGCCGCGGAGCCAAAGTGCATTTAATTGAGTTGAGCTCGCCTAATTTCTGAGCTCGCCTGCCAAATCTGCAATTTAGCAGCCTGCGATTGCTCTTCGTATTTCACAGTGTTGGACGAAACTGATGGTTCGCCATGTCTTTTGACCAAAGCAAGATCACCGAAACTGGCAGAGCCGCTAGGAAAAAAAAGGGAGCATCCGAACTGTGCGAAGTTTGTGATGTGCCAGTCGGATGACAGGTTGGCACGAGAAGAAACCCACGCCGTTCCCAGTGGTCATGAGATCAGTGCCAGCTCTTTCAATTTCAAACGAAAATTAAAAGCATTTCAACCCAAACCAAGGACGGGTCCGATCCCTGAGCTCAAAAACTGGCATCTAAAATAGTAAATATTAAACCTAACACAGTGTGCATTCTCTTCGTCGTTTGTCTGTTACATTTCACACAATCCTGCTGAAAATAAAGCCTATTTAATCTTCAATGAAAAGATTCAATATTAGAGATGTCCAATGTGACACATAATGCCAAAGAAAGTGGATCCTCACCCCTTCAAGTACAAGTGTAATTCAGCAACCGTCTCAATGACATCCTGTGGTTATATTGCCCCTACAGCAGTCACGACTGAACATGAATCCAATGCTTTGACAACACTGCCCCCTGTCAGTCTAAAACACAAAACAGGCCTTCTCTAAAGAGTGGACTGTGATTTGAGTCACCACATTGTGAATTACACTACCGTTCAAAAGTTTAGAGTCAATAGTTTGTTGTTTTTTTTAAAGAAATTAATACTTTTATTCAGCAAGGATGCACCAAATTGATCAGTGGCCTGTTGCATGAAGTCGGTTTCAGCTGCTACCCAGGTAAGTTTGAGATTAGTTTTGCTCCAAATCAATCACAAATCTTTAGATTTGTCGATAATCTCCTTTCAGTTTTAGCAAAATATTAGTTGTTTTCATGCCTTCTGCAAGACATTGCACCATTTCATGCTTTTCATCTTTAGAATGATCTTTCTTCCTCCCCATATTGCATGAGAACTGTGACTTGCTTAATAAAGGAGAACTCCGGTCAATTTTAACATTGAGCTCATTTTTTTGTACATTTGGAGTGCTGTCAATACAGAGAACAACGACAAAAATCGGTGTTGCCTACACCGAGTTATTCTATTTTTAAAATTTGCTCCCTGTTGACTTCAATGGGGCAAGTACTAAACCTGCTTTTAGCCTCTTAACATCCTTGATGTGTCATTACAAGTGCACAGAAAATGTGAGTGATTCCTTCTGAGTGAACACGAGTGAGTCTGACTGCAGTAGATGTGAAAGAAATGTATAAAAATGATGTTATTTAAGCCAGCGCAAATACCTTTGTTTACATCCTGTTTTTCGGTTGAAGTCCAAAGTAGTCGATTGCAGAGTTCACACGCATAGGTTTAATACCTATGATCACGCGCGTGAACTCGGCAATCGACTACTTTGGACTTCAACCGAAAAACAGGATGTAAACAAAGGTATTTGCGCTGGCTTAAATAACATCATTTTTATACATTTCTTTCACATCTACTGCAGTCAGACTCACTCGTGTTCACTCAGAAGGAATCACTCACATTTTCTGTGCACTTGTAATGACACATCAAGGATGTTAAGAGGCTAAAAGCAGGTTTAGTACTTGCCCCATTGAAGTCAACAGGGTGCAAATTTTAAAAAGAGGATAACACGGTGTAGGCAACACCGATTTTTGTCGTTGTTCTCTGTATTGACAGCACTCCAAATGTACAAAAAAATTAGATCAATGTTAAAATTGACCGGAGTTCTCCTTTAATAATGTGGAACAACCTCTTTAAGTGGGGTTTCCATTTACCTAAGAAGACCTGGCAAACTACTTAACAAACCTGTTAGAGACTGATACCAGTTCTCTAAAAAGATATGAGGAATAAAACAAACAAACGCTTTGAAAAACTAAAATCTGAAATCCTACTGATATGTCACCAGCAAAAAATAACTATATTGTGAAATAAAAACGTATGCAATAATATGAGATCGGTCATAGCTGACTGTTTGCCATTAAAATGTAATTGATGTTAATTTGATGTGATTGATGGCAGCTTTTCATTTAAATGAAAGCCTAAAACCTAAACTCGATAAGCATTCTTACTGTTTCTGTTGTAAAAGGATACTTTCTCTCTCTTGTACGATGAGCTGGTTTTGTTGCTCTAACTGTATGATTTGTTTCTCAAAGGTTTCCTGTTCATCCTTGAGTTTCTGTACAGATTCCTCTTTTTCTTCACTCACTCTGAAAAGAAACACGTAAACAAAATCAGATCCATGCACAGTAAATCACATTGGCTTGAGGTCTACTGTAATCATTCATTCATCAGACCACTATAATGAGAGGGGCTTTACCTGGCCAGCTCCTGGATGAGATTGGCAATCCGACGCTTGTCCTCTGGGCAGAGATCCTTCAGCGATGGCTTATTTTTGGCTTGGGCAGCGCTGAAGAGAGTCTGCAATCCAGAACAGACACTTTCAATTTTATTGAACATCTATAGAACAAGATGTTCCAGAAGATTTCATGTACAAATCAAATAAACAAACCTGGATAGGTTTTTTGTACATCCTTAAGAAAAAAAAACTGCCAATTTATGACTGTCAAAGATAGTTAGATCAAAGATAGTTACATTTCCTAAAGGAAATATCAGTTCTTGCAAGGTGATGTTTGATACAGACAAAAATTGAATATGCAAATATTAAGTTTACATACATCATAGGGATATAATGCAAAACAACACATTGACAAAATCAACAAGTTGACTGGTCTTATTGAACACCTGAATAATTTAGTTGGTTTCAGGATCACTTTACCCTGATTAGATGCATTTCTTAAGGGGCCTTCACAAAACACATTCTTACATTAACAAACAAAGGTTTTCAATATTCATGGCACAAAACACAAAAAATAAAAAAATAAAAAGACAAATTAAACCCCAACATGCAAACATTTATGTGCAAAATATCTAAAATCTATCCTAATTAAATCACTGCTGCTGAAATCATCAAAAAAAAAAAAAAAGAGAAAAATCCAAAACTAATTGGCTGTTGGATTAATTGTGATTAGTAATAAAAACATAATATAGTACAGGACATAATTTGGAAACATTTGCATGTTTCTCAAAAGCTCAAAAAAAAAACTTTAATGCTTATGTGCTTGAAATTAGTTTTGTAAACAAATAAACAATATAAATATTGATATTTTTTAATGGATGCTGGAGTGGATATTAAAAAAAATCTGTCAAAAGGAGTCCAAGCATCTATTGGAATGTCCAGAGTTCAATTATAGGTCAAATATAATATATTTTTGGATTTATTAAACATATTTGGGTCACTGCATAACTTTCAAACCTCCATGTGTGCCATTTCATAGTTTTGATAACTGTATTATTGAACATGGAAATTAGTAATAATAAAGAATGAACAGACTTTTGACTAGTGTTAATTGACTGGAGTTTAATTAATTAGAGACACAGAAATGTAAACTTATCAGGGATGAAAAAGGTGACAAAGATGCAACCACTGTAAGGAGGGTGAGAAAAATGTTAAAACGACAACGATCCAATTAATTCCAGAGAAGTACAAAATCATGTCCCGCACTAAAAAAAAAAATTCTGATTCGAAAAGCTATTTCACTCGGATATGTCACAATAGGGAAGAAAAGACGATCCATTTCATGCCGAGTCAAAAGCATTTCACCACACAAACACTGTAAATATTCAGAAGTCACTGCTCACCTGAGCTGAAGTGAAGGGAGGCAGGTCTGGTTCTGGTGCAGGTGTAGTGGTTTTGGATTTGGCTGCAGTAGAAGGCAGCTTCCGATCTGAAGCTTTTCCAGCTGCCATCTCAGCATTTTGTATTCCCAAATGCAATCCTGGTTTCTTGCCACTTTTATCCATGCTGCCAGCTCTCCTTTTTATCTTTCCCTCTGTATTATTTGCTGAACCAAACTTTAGAGCGACGTTCCTGCTCATCCCTAAAAGACGATGGGAGTGAGAGTTTTCAAATATCAAACATGAGGTGCCAGATTTATGAACAGGATATTTTAGTAGGCTATAACAGTAACAGACACATTTTTTAAAAATAGAGTCTCACCTGTAACAAAAACCATGGGCTGTCCTTGTTCTTCATCTGATTCTATGCAAGTTAAAGAAAATACAAGAGAAGCAGCTAAGCATACAATAAAAAGTAAAAGGAGTCAAACAGTCTACAAACAGAATAACATAAGACTACAGCAGTAGTACTCCAATCTACATGATAAAAATGTAGTTATGTGATGATGCTTTTACAGTGCTAGGGATAAGAACTGTAATTGCATGCATTTTACTGTAGTATTGTATAGTATTGTACTAACGTTACGTTCACTATCTACACTCTATATGTCTTTTCAATAATACAACTTAAATTCAGAACAGTACATGTATAGTTCCGTTCAACTGCAGCTTTGTGTAAGTTACGTTACTAAAACTAGAGTTCGGTTAAGCTGACAATGAAAATCCGCTAATAAGTTATTAGCCTCCCTTCCCTCATATACACTGACCAGACCACTGACCACGGTTAACCTTTATGTTTGCCAAACCAAAATAATATAACTAATTTAAACCGATTCATCGAACAAAAATACGAAAAAATGAAAGGATAACGTTACTGTCATGAATCCAGTAGATTCCATTGCCATTTGCGCCCTCAGCAACAGACGCCATACTGAAACAACCGCCACTTCCAGATAGCGTGCAGGAGCCTCTCCTCTTTTTCATCGTTGGTGAGTGTGATTGGATGCATTAACTTGCTTCGCCCGCCCATCCAGTATACTATTGGTCAAATCACTAATCTCTCATTTTCTCAGCCAATAGGAGTGCAGAACCGCAATGTTTTGGTTCTGCGTGCTTGGTAACATCAGCATCCGTCAGTGTGACTGCAGCAAGAGAATAAGTGTCATAGAATTATATAGATGCTTTTTGTGTTATTTTGGAATGGAGGAGATAAAAGACGAGAAGACATTCAAGGTGTTTGTAGATAGACTCACCCTCGGTATTACTCGGGTTTTGGGTGAGTGGACGATGTTTAATAAAAATAATTGTAGACTGCATCCTACAATAGGCTGCATGCCCTGCTGAAGAAAACATCATGGCTAGCTCGTCTCCCGGGTTGGTCTGGTTTTGGGTTCGTGTTAGTGGATCAGGCTGGGAGGCCAGCTGGCGACCAGCTTGGCTAGACTGGGAGACCATCTTAAACCAGCTAAGACCAACAAAGCAGCTTAGGGTGATTTCATATTTTGTGAGTGTGTATGTGTGTTCTTGTTTAACCTACACTGAGAGAGGTGACCAAATGTCTCCACAAAGATAGTTAAACGTGAAAAAGTTTACATTTTGGGGGCCCCATGAGGAAAACAGCTTAAAAATCATACAGTGATGTTTTTTTTTAGTTTTCTGTGATGTATAGGTTTAGGTTTATAGGTAGGGTAAGTGTGTGTGTGTGTGTGTGTGGCTGTCTTAGCACTAATGCAAACCAAGTCAGTTATCAATGTTATTACATACATATGCATGTATGTGCATGATTCTTTGGCATATTTTCTGCTTGACAGAGAACCTCCCTGGTGTGCTGGATGTACGGTTTGCAGAGAAAGCCCCTGCAGAAAAGAGATGCCTTCTCTCGTGGGAGCAGGTATGGAGGTATTTCAATATAACAGAGAATATTCTCAAAGCAGGTCTTTGATGTGGGTATATTTATATCGGGAGTGTTTTTCCTGTGTGTTCTCCAGAAAAACAACTGTGTTTTGCCGGAAGATCTCAGAGATTTCTATCTCACAACAGACGGCTTCATGCTTGCCTGGAACTCCAAGCTGGAAAGTGAGCACCCTGAAACATGCACTGATCAAATGAAACCCTTTATAGTGTGGTTAAACCATGACGATGCCTTAAATTTAGCCCTATTATACTGCTTTTTTATATCTGATCAGTGTTTTACTTCTGTGACCACATCATTATACATCATTCTTAGATTTTTTGATATTATGGTTACGCTTTTATTATAAAAAACTATACATGCTTTGTGTCTTCCAGATGAAGTGGTTCCAGTGGGATGCATGGTGATAAACAGTGTTGCTCAGCTACGACCCCTGATTCAGTCAAACGTATATTCCCTCCCCAATGCACCTACCTTAGCTGATCTTGACTTCGATGATGACTTACAGGGTGAGATTTTCTTTCATCTTAAGGCATTTTATCTTAATTTCATTGCATGCAAATTTGCATGAATTATATACCCTATGTCGTGTCTCTTTTTTTAGAATCTGATGGCCCTGAACAGCCTCACTTTGATTGTCGTAGTCACATATTTGAACTGGACCCCTGCAATGGTAATGGCAAAGTATGCCTTGTTTACAAGAACTGCACTCCAGGTGATTATGCATCCCACACTTAATCCAGAAGGATATGAAGAGTTAGCATACAAAAAAGGTTTAGGCTCTATCATTTTAATCTACCATCTGGCCCTGTGTCTGCTGGCCTGTTCTGTGTAGGTGTAATGGCCCAGCAGTGTGAGGTGTGGTTCTTGGACCGATCACTTTTCTGGCACTATCTCACCCCCTCCTTCACTGCCTACTACCGACTTATGATCACTCATCTGGGGCTTCCCGAGTGGCAGTGTAATTTCACTCCGTATGGCCCCAGCCCGCAAGCTAAGGTCAGCATTATCTATTCAGTTCTATCAAATCAGAATATTTAAGTTATTATTATTAAATTATGATGTTTTTTTTTATTTGACTAAAGTCTACACAAAATGTTTTCTGAAAAATTAATATTCATACTGTATGTTTTTACACATTTATATTTGGTTGCAGATACAGTTTATATGAATACAAATTTTTCTTTTCTTTTATTTTTTTACAGCCCGAACAAATTGAATTAAAGGAGATGTGTGTATTTTTTTCTGTTAAAATACTTACTAGCCTTTGGCTTCCTTATTTTATTCTATATATTTTATTTAATATATGCAAACGTGTATGAAGTAACAATCACTTCATTGACTTTAAATGGCCTGATTTAAATACACTACCATCTGTAGTAAAAGTATGGGGTTGGTAAGACTTTTTATTGTTTTTGAAAGAACTCTCTTATGCTCACAGCTCACTAATGCTGAATTTTGGACCAAATATACAGGAAAACAGTATCATTGTGAAATTTGTATTGCAAATTAAAATTACTATTTAAATATATTTTATTATTGATTCTTGTGATGGCAATCACAGCATTCCAGTCTTCAGTGTCACATGATCCTTCTAATATGCTGAGTTAGTGCTTTAAGAATGTTGAAAACAGTTATGCTGCCTAATATTTTGTTTAATATTTTTGTGAAAATAATTTGTTTGAAATATAAATAACTTTTAATAAATTTTAATGTGTACTTGATTAATAAAAGTATTAATTCTTTGAAGAAGAAAAAAAATCTTACTGTGCCCAAACTTTTAAATGATAGTGTTAGGGAATTTACAGTTAAAGACCCAAGGACCAGATATGAATAATGAAGAACAGGAGTTAGGAGGGCTGTCAATTTAAGACAAGAGTCAGAATTATAATAAATTAAAGAACATTTTTACTAAAGATAGTTTGCAGAAAACAAGTCAGTCGATCTCCAATAATGCCACTTGTTCCTTAACCTGTCACCAAGAATACTTACACACAGACACAGACACAAAGCTTCTTCAAGGTTGGATTTGGTCAGGCTCTAACTTTCAACAGGAGGCTCTTCCCAAAACATCCAGATAATGTGTTCTTTCAGTGAGAGGACGCTTTAATATAGATAAGCAAAGTAAATGCTTTAACTTAGAAATGGTCACTTAAACTATAGGTTCCAATGACCCTTGTGACCTATAGTTATCATGGTGAGCTAGAAGAACATATATATATATAAGCAACTTCTCCATTGATTTCTTGATACAGCAATGGGCCGCTCTCTACCAACCCCTGACGTTCTATGGTGATCCCTATCTTGACACATCCAGTGAACCTTTATTGAACAAGCTGGACCCAGCCAAGGCATTCCGGGGCAAGGCCAAGCCACCCACTCCCAAGAAGAAGCAGCCAGCGCAGGTCCCAGCGAGTGGCGGCAGTACAGCCAAAGGACAAGGGGTCTCGTGGAGACACAGCGTGACTAAACGGTGACCCCGCCGTCCCAACAAATGCCCACAGACTGTTCCCATAGTAGGGCTGGGCGGTATGACGGTATATATCGTTACCGCTGTAGAAAATGTCAGTCGACTAAGACACTGAGATTTGTCAAAGAAACATGGAGAAAGCAGATCAAGAGGATCCACAAAGGAATTACGTTTTCTAAAGGGTTGTTGTTAACGTGATATTTTCGGGGGAAAAGGCGCAGCAGTCAACTAGAGCAGTGCAGCACCCGGACAGTTTAGAGGAATGCACATGCTCGCAACGGGGCTTACTTGACAACAGTATATCAATATCATAACGAATAGAAATAATCTTAAATAATGTATCTATCCGTCTCATACCGCCCACCCCTACCGTACAGGCGTGTTGACTGTTCTTTTGGCTAATGCTGGGCATTCATCATGACTTATGCAGCTCAGTTTCATCTATTGATGCCCATAAGTCTGTGTGAGCGTGTGTGTATTTATTAAAGATCAAACATGGACAATCCTGAGTCCTGAGATTCTTCAGTAGCTTATTCCTCTAGTCTAACTCAAAAGGTAGTACTGTAGTACACAATGCCTGTAGTACTGTAGTACACACTGGACTGAGAAAGTTTGCCTGAAAAAATTTTACCCCATAGGCTTTTCAGCCATTATCCATGTTTCATGTTATTACTGTAAACATCCCAGCTGCCCTCGGTAGAAATGGCACTTTCTTTCTTTGGTCTCTGTAACAATCTTGGTCCTTAACTTGAGCAGGTCTCACACAGATATCTCTGTACTGCCATTCTTGCACTTTTCCAAAGGAACACATTCAGGATCTCTTGTAGACTGTGTCTGAGTGCTTTTAAGATCAGGGTGGTGTAGCTCTACAAATGCTTTGTAGATTGAAGCCCCAGTCACTCCACCAATGAAGGGGGCCACCAAAGGTACCCACCACCATCCATTGCCTGCCCTGGAAATACATTGAGGCAACACTTTAATTAAATGTAATCAAATTATGCTGTACTGTTACTGTAATTTACACTTTCAAATTAAATAATAAATATAGATTTTTTTTTTGTTGCTTTATTAATTATTCTTTCCAATAAATAAAAATGTAAAATAATATATTATTATTTTATATTTTCATGTAATGTTTTAATAATTTAATATTATAAAAATATTATTTATTATTTAGCCATACAACTTTAAATGTTTTTTCTTTCTTTCTTGTTACATATTTGATCTGACAATTGTAATTTTTTTCCTATTGTCAACTTTTGAGTAAAATCACAATGGATGTTTCAATGTATGATTAAATAATAATGTAATATGTATTATGTCTACATAATATTTTAATAATTCATTATTATTTTAATAAACAATCATGTAAACATAATAAAACTAGGGCTGTCAAAAGATTAATCGCGATTAATCGCATCCAAAATAAAAGTTTGTGTTTGCATAATATGTGTGTGTACTGTGTATAATTATTTTGTATATATAAATACACAGAAATATTTGCATACATATACTGTATATATTTATATATAATTTATATTATATATAAATATAATTTTTATATATATATAAATTATACAAAAATCAACATTTTTCTTAAATATATACAACATGCATGTGTGTGTATTTATATATACAAAATAATTATACACAGTACACACACATATATTATGTAAACACAAACTTTTATTTTGGATGTGATTAATCGCGATTAATCTTTTGACAGCCCTAAATAAAACAAATATTTTTAGGCATACAACTGTTAACATTAGTAAACTACTTTAGTATTTATTTCAACATTTACTATTAAAATCATTAACAGTTAGCATTAGTTGATGCACTGCGAACTAAAATGAACGACTATTTTTATTAACTAAACTAACATTAACAAAGATTAATAAATACTGTAACAACTGTACTGCTCATTGTTAGTTCATGTTAGTTAATTCATTAACTAATGTTAACAAATGAGACGTTATTGTAAAGTGTTACCAAAATATTTTCCTGTTATAGATCTGATCTGATAATTACGAGGCCCCTAAAGCAGGGTTCCTCAAATCCACTGTCCTGCAGAGTTTAGCTCAAACCATGAACTCACTTACCTGCAATATTCTAACTCTGAAAACTTTGATTAGCTTTGTTCAGGTGTTTGATTAGGGTTAGAACTAAACTCTGCAGGGCAGTGGCCCCTCCAGGATCTGATTAGAGGAACGCTTCCCTAAAGGGAAAAATATGATGGGAGGAAAAAATGTAAGTCAATGCTTTTGCATTCTCTTGAGAAACTTTGTGTTCGCTTGCGAAATGTTTGCGTTCCCCTGAGAAACCTTTTGAGTTCTTTGCGTGCGAATGCAAAGTTTCTCAAGGGAACGCAAAAGCACTGAAATATTTTTATCCTCCCATCTCATATTTTTTTCATCACCATGTCCCTTTAGGTGCTATTTAGATAACTGTGACTTACTTTATCGAAATCCAAAACATAATTTCAATTGATGCATATCAAGAATTCAGGGTTATTGAGGCTGAAAATGCATATTTATTCACCTGAAAACCTCCATGCCCCAACCTGCCATCAGTGTGAAGACTCTTGGCCCTAGATCTCGTGTGGGATTGATGGCATAGCCGCTGTTGCTCCCCATAGAGACACCGATGAGCAGCACCACGAGCCCCACACCAACAGGCTCACCTCCAGCCACAACCGGCTGGTTTCTCTGGTCTGCCAGAGCCATCAGACACAGCAACAGCATGGCGGTGCCCACAACCTGATTCGGAATTTAAAAATATCTTCCTCTAAAAGTGCTTAATGGGTACAGTTGAACAATATTTTTTGCACATGATTCATTTTGAAATACCTGGTCGAAGAATCCAGTGTAGATTGAGATGTAAGGTGCTGGATATGTGGCAAAGATCCCAGCTGTTGCTTTGGGACCAGATACAGTGAAATTGCCCCCACAGTAATGATGTATAGCATCTATAAAGCACAGTACAGATGTGAGTGAAGAAACCTTGTGGCAATTTATATGAACTATTCCAACACTAAGAACAAAAATAACTCCTTCTCACCGTAATAAAGTGAAAAAATGGTCCCGGCAGCGAGGAAGGAACCCAGAAACTGGGCGAAAACATACAGTGGCAGCATCTTCCAGCGCAAACGGCCGAACACGCACATTGTGAACGAAACAGCTGCATTCATATGAGCTCCTATTCAATGGAGTAAAACATATTGCATTATTAATTGTCATTAATATGGAAAACAGTGAATTAGGAGAGCTCTGACCTTGGGGACAACAGGGTCTCACCTGACACTTTTCCACCAATGTGCACACCCATAGCCACACTCAGTCCAAAGCCTAAATTCATGCTGAGGTAATCTCCGAAAAAACCATTTCCTGTGACCACTTGTGCAACACAGCCAAGGCCGAACACCTGGAATTCAAAAATAGTCTTTAAGAGAAACTAAATATGCTTATCATGGATGATGCGCAGCCAGACAGGAAAATAAAACCCTGATTCAAGGCTTATTTCATGGCGACTTCTCAGATAAAAAGTGAAAATTTTATGAATGAACATATGATAGTTTTAACTAAAGAGACCACAATTAGACATAAATAGAGTTATTATTGTTAACTAAAACTGCAAGTAAAACTATGGTGGTCAAAAATGACAGCATTTGTTTTTTACTTCAATGAAATGAGTGCTCTGTATTTTAGTTCGATAATGTTTTTAATTTAATATTTTGTGGTACTAAATTCAATTTATGGAATAATTTTGATCCATTTATTGCCTGTTAACCACTTAGCATAGCAATTCAATTAAAAATCTTTAAATCTTGAATGCTTCGGAGCACAGACTTAAGTTTGGTCTCTTTTTAAAGATGACACTTGGCAGAATATTGCTTAAGTGAAAGTTTAAAATGTGGAATTAAAAAAAGATATATAAGTTTATTATTATGAAAAATGCACAAAAATGACTATTTTAACATTTTATATGAAATTGTTATATGATCCAAATAATAGTTTAACAGTAATAAATAACAGTTTTACTCTAAAACTGTAAGAAAATCAAAGCCATAAATCTAAACAAGTTGTGTTCCAAATTTGAGCTTGATATCTCCAAAAAAAAGAGCTTTCAGATTTTGTTCGGGTGCAGTACCAAACGTTTCCACTAGATGAAATTAATTTCCCATTTGTTTCCAATGCTATCATTTTTACCGTGGACAATACAAGTGTGAATATTTTTTTCAGGACCATTTAACCTTTTCGAATCATGTCCATAATTTGTGTGTGTGCGTGCGTGCGTGCGTGCGTGCGTGTGTGTGTGTGTGTGTGTGCGTGTCAAAGTGGCAAAACCTTTACCGATGAAGTAAAAAATTCTTCCGATGAAGTAAAAAATTCTAAAAAAAAGTCAAACTTTTTCCAGTCAAAAATGGTTAAAAAACATTGTTGTTATTTTAATTAAAGATTAAACCTTAACCTAAACAAAAATGTTACCTTGGAAATTATCTGAAATCAGTTTAAGTTGAAGCACTAAAAGTAGCCTACTAAATGGAAATAAATTAAAATTAAAACTAAAACTGAACTAAAACAAAAATAAAAGGTAACACATAAGGTTTTATTTGTTAAAGGTGCATTGCGCAAGTCTCTGAGTTTTTGCAGAACTATGCCCCCCTTCTGGCGACACACGAAACTGCAACCAGAGTTGTGCACGCGGTTACATGGAGTTTGCGTTGGGGTTTGGGATGAACTAGAAGCCGGTCTCTTTGAATCCATCTTCTACTTTTGCAAAAGTCGCTCGAGTTGTCTTCGCTGATGCGGATAATGGCGGCGAATACACAAACCTGCCAGACATAACCAGGTGAGCGTGAACGCGCATGACGTCACGCTCAGTCGATTCCGTCCCGAATCCCTCTTATTTATTTTACTGTACAGGATTATAGAGGCAATCGCAGTGATCATAGAAGGGCTCATTCAGCCCATCAGGCAATTGTTTAAGCATGTATGGGTTAGAAAAACGGGTATTTTTAACATGAAAAGTTGCTTAATGCACCTTTAAAGGTCCCGTATTATGCCCCTTTTCACAAGATGTAAAATAAGTCTCTGATGTCCCCAGAGTGTGTATGTGAAGTTTCAGCTCAAAATACCCAACAGATCATTTTTTACAGCATGTTTAAATTGTCATTTTTGGGGGCTCAGAAAAACGAGCTGTTTCAGTGTGTGCCCTTTAAATGCAAATGAGGTGCTGCTGGACGACGCAGGGGGCGGAGCTTCATGAGCTCGCGCTCAGTCTGTCAGGACAATTTCATCTCACGGAATGATGATAATATCAGAAACTCTCAGTAGGTGTTCATTTCGAGTCGGACAATAATGCCTACAGAGTCAGAGTGATGTATAGAGATGAAACAGGTATAGTTTAGTAGTTTAATTACGGTTATTATAACGTATTTGTCATCTGCTTGTAGGCTATCCATTATTTATTAATAGCCTACAAGTCTGCTGTCTGAATGATGATCAAACATATACTGATGAGTTTAATAAAGTTTATTGTACATCACACAAAAGATGAAGCGTCAGTTTTACTTCAGAAAATCACAAGAGCTGAGTAAACAGTAAGTTATAAGAAGTGCGCAAGTAGCCAGTAGAGTTGAGGGAGCATTCCTGTGGGCGGAGGTTAGTCAAAAAACGGTCCTAGTGACATCATTAAAGAAGGAAGTAGAGGGATGTAGTCCAAACGAGCCGTTCACTGTAGTCGACTTCTGTTAAATAAAATATCTCGCTTGGCATTGAACTTTGAGCTTTATAATTTTACAGATATTATTTATGCTCTAACAGCAACATTACACACTAACTAAAGTTTGAAACATGGGATCACGAAGAACGGGACCTTTAACATAAGTTAACTACATTAGTTAACATGAACAAAGAACAATACTTCTACAGCATTTAATAATCTTATTTATTGCTAATCTCAGCACTTATTAATCCATTTTTAAGATCAAAAGTTGTATCTGTTTACATTAGTTAATGCACTGTGTGAACTTTTGTATTAACTAACATTCATAAAGGTTAAAAAAAAATGTCATCGTTAGTTCATCGTTAGTTAATGCATTTCCTATTGTTAACAAATGAGACCTTATTGTTGAACAAAAACTAATAAAAATGACAAAACAACTCAAAATTGAAGTAAAATTAAAATGAAAACTGAAAATATAAAAACAAAAGCTAATTCAAAATATGAATAAAACTATAATAGTGTATGAATAATACTAAAATAAAACTGGACTGATTACAGCTACTCAATTTGGAACATAGGTTTCGCACATGACTGGTCAGTTAGCATTGCTGTTGCCCAAGTTTTTGCAATTGACATGGTCACATTGATTTCACCTGATCATGGAAAAAAGTATGTCCAGCCAGTTTTTCTAAGAATAGAATATATGTAGCACATGGTCTGACGCCAATCACCAATGCACTGACCGCAGCCTACTGACCTGACTGTGGCTATGTGATCCAAATCATTACAATGACAAGTACACATGCTCTATGCTGAAGATGAATAAAGCAATGAACAATGAAAGAAATCATCAGTAAAATACTCAACAGTAAATTGTTTTCCAAGCTTGGCATCATCACACAGTGACAATTATTCCAGCAATGAACATGCAAATGAGCCACTATTAAACCATCTCACCATCATGATAAATGTGCAGAGGGTCTCTGCCAGGACCACTCGAATGCATTCATTCTTGATCTTCAACATGGATACCACAGTAGGTGCCATATGGCCTTGAAAACCGTCCTCCATTATGTTGACTTCCTGTTTCATTTCCTCTCGCACTTTTTCTGCAAAGGGCTCTTCTCCCCAAGTTTGCTATTTAGGTTTTTTGAATGGTTGCCATTGAACGTGTCTAGATTGTACTGCAGTGTTTGTCAGCGAAGTCTATTTATATGAAGTCTTTTGCCCCTCCCCATTACTCATGCATGTACCCATTGGTACAGGGAGAGGGACAGGAAATAGACAAAAAACACATTGACAGCAGTATCACGAGTTATTCAATCTTTCAAATGGTCCATCAGTATCAATTATAATCCTGTAATATATCATATGAACTCATATGTTCTTACAGCAAAACTAATAATTCACTTCCAATTTAACCTCACGCATGTGTATGTGTATGCAAACTGTGATTTTACACATTCGATTTCACAATTGAATTGGTTCAAAGTCTCAGCTATATTTACAACTGTCACGTGTATGTTCTGTTTTCTGTTCTGCGCCTGCCTGTGTCCTTGTTAGTTGCCTCAGTTTCCCATCAGTTAATCATTCTGTTTAGCTGTGTCTGTTTAGCTCCCTCATTTAGTCTGTGTTTTTATTCTACCTGCAGTTATTTGTCCGTTCTTGTCTTTATGTAGTGGTTGAGTAATGTTTCTCCTCCAATTAAAGACTCATTTCTAATCTCCTGTATAGTGTGATTTATATATACACCCACGCCTGACAGAAAAACAGACATGGATTTACCAGCTGAACACATAGACAAAAGCGCGCCTATACACGGTGTGGGTCCTAGGGTGAATTTCGCCACTTTTGTGGAGTTGGTAAACAACAGAACGGCATTATCCATCGGCCCCGCTAAGGACAAAAAATGACGTACGCCAAAAATGACGTACGCCAAAAAATATTCAGACTAAGCTAGTTATTGCAAAAAATAAAATAAAATAATTTTATTTGGACTCTCTTTTTTATGTAATGTTTATTTAACTAGGGAAATTAAGTGTAGCAGACGTAAATTTACATTTGATATACAGTAACAAACAAATGTGAGGAATTTGCCTCCTCACTTTAAAACACCACTGCACACCACTGATATATGCCCACACCTGACAAAAACCTTATTTAAATAGTTTGAACTGATTTGTGTAGCTATTATTAATAGACTTGAACAATCAAGCAATTTGAATCATTTACTCTTCTTTGTACTCTGTACTCTCATAATCTATCATATATATAGGCTACCTTGTGCATGTTATAAAGATAGTTTATCTCTAAATGATTTGTATGAAGGAATGAAGTTTTAAGAGATAAACAGCTAAAACAGCTAATAGCTGACCAAAGTACAACACAATAGTGTGTGTGTGTGTGTGTGTGTGTGTGTGTGTGTGTGTGTGTGTGTGTGTGTGTAATTTTAGTAATATTTTGAATTAGCTTTTATTTTTATATTTTCAGATTTCATTTTCAATTAGTTCAATTCAATGAGTTATATTTTTATTTTTTATGTGATCTTGTCATTGTTATTCATATTTTTTCCAACTATTTCTAAATATGTTTTAATTTATTTCATTTTTAGTTATTTTTCAGTTATACTTCAACTTCAAATTATTTAAGTTAGTTGCAAGGCAACCTTCCTCATTTTCGTTTAGTTTTTCATAGCAACACTTATTAGCTGGTTAGTTGCAGTATGGATAGTTTTTTATTTATTTATTGTGAAATTAAAGGTGACTTCATTAATTTACAGTTAAAGACCCAAGGACCAGATATGAATAATTAAGACCATGGAGTTAGAAGTGCAGTCAATTTAAGACAAGAATTAAATATTTTTTTACTGGAGATAGTTTGCAGTTTCATCAGGCAGAAGTCAGCTTAAGACTCACAAGAGTTCGTAGGGCACCCCGTTTACAGTTACAAAGATCACAGCAATAAAAGTCTACACCAAGGTCTAAGCTATACATCCTTGCTTCAGGTTAAATGATTCTGATTGGCTAAGAAATAGAAAAACATAGTAAATATCCACATATAAACTGATAGAATGAAGCATATCTCCATCGATGCGGCTGACACTCGGACCCTGAATGTATGCACTTCTTGACCTTCCAGATCGCAGATCAGGGTTGCTGGGCGCCAACATGTCGAAGAAAACAAGTCAGTCAATCTCCACAAGTAGTGAATAATAACAACTTGTTCCTTAACCTGTAACCAAGAATACTAACACACACACAGACACAAAGCTTCTTCAAGGTTTAGTTTAGTTTAGTTTAGTTTATTAGTTTATTTGAGCAGTAAACATTCTGCTCAAAAGGAGTGGGCCGAAGCAAAAGAGCTTATAAGCGCCCACACCCCAAATTAATACAATAAAAAACTCATTTCACAATAGTACAAAGAATCATAATGCAAAAGCAACAAAACAACAACAAGGAAACCACAACAAAAAAAAGAGAGAAACAAACAAAAACAACAACAACAACAAAACGGATTATACACACTTTCAGTATCTGATAATGCTAGAAATACCCCTAATGGCAACTCATTTCTTCTTCTCTGTACTTTTCAAAAATCTTTTGTTTGTATTTATATTTGAAAAGATTGATGTTTAGACATCTTTTCATCTCCATCTCTAAATTATTCCACAATTGAACCCCATTAACTGTTGGGCTAAAACTTTTCAAAGTTGTACTATGTTTCTGAATCCTAAAGTTTAATTCTTCACGTAATTCATAATAACCAGTACGTTCCTGGAACCTTCTTTGTATTTGGCTTGGTAACACTTTGTGCCTTACTTTGTATAGCATCTGTACTATTTGAAACTCAACAATGTCACAAAACTTCATGATTTTAGATTTTAAAAATAATGAGTTTGTGTGGTCCAAAAACCCAACCTTATGAATTAATCGAATAGCTCTTTTTTGCAGCATTACTATTGGTTTTAATGTGCTTTTATAAGTACTACCCCATACCACTGAACAATAATGTAAATAGGGCAAGATCAGAGAACAATATAACGTATGCAGAGCTTTGATGTTTAAAATGTGCTTTACTTTTGAAATTACTGAAATGCTTCTTGATATTTTAGTGATTACATATTTAATATGAGAGTTCCAAGTAATTCTATCATCAATAATAACTCCAAGGAATTTGATTTCATGCACCCGCTCCATAACCACACCCTCTATCTGAATGGCTTCCTGAGCATTAGAATTACAGTTGCCAAATATCATCATTTTACTTTTACTCAAATTTAGTGATAATTTGTTTTGTTTGAACCACATATTAACACGTTTAAGTTCCAAAGTAACAATTTGACACAGTTGATGTAAATCGTCTCCTGATGCAAAGATATTTGTATCATCTGCAAACAAGATGAATCTAAGTATTTGAGATGTTTTACAAATGTCGTTTATGTACATGTTAAACAACTTTGGGCCCAAAATGGATCCTTGAGGTAAGCCACACACAATTTCTTGACAACTTGACTGATAATCACCTATTATCACACATTGTTTTCTATTTTTTAAATAACTGGTAACCCACTGTAGTGCTACCCCTCTAATTCCATACTGTTTAAACTTATTAATTAATATGTCATAATTTATTGTATCAAATGCTTTACTTAGGTCAATAAATAACCCTATTGCATATTTCTTATTGTCTACAGCATTAGTTATTTCCTCAATTATATCAAAAAGTGCATGCGAAGTTGAACAATTTTTCCTAAAACCAAACTGATTATCTGAGAGTAATTTATTTCTTTCAATAAAGCTGTCAAGTCTAGAATTGAAAACCTTCTCTAAGATTTTTGAAAATTGCGGTAAAAGGGAAACAGGCCTGTAGTTAGTAAAGAGATGCTTATCTCCTGCCTTAAACAGAGGAATCACTTTTGCTACTTTCATACTTTCAGGAAATTGGCCAGTATGCAACGATAAGTTACAAATGTATGTTAACGGCTTACAGATACTTTCAATAACACTTTTTAAGGTCTTCATATCCATATCATAATAATCTTGGATTTGGTCAGGCTCTAACTATAAACAGGAGAGTCTTCTCAAAATATCAAGATAACATGTTCTTTCTCTCAAGGAGAGGACACTTTAATCTAACAGTATAAAGTGAAGACTTTAGCTAAGAAATGGTCATTTAAACTATTGGTTCCAATGACCCTTTTGACCTATAATCGTCATGGTGAGCTAGAAGAACAGATATATGTGTTAACACATGTGGAACACCTTTCTCAAACAAAACAAATCCATATTTCATTTCTGGAAGCTGGGCTAAATGAGCAAGCACTGTTACGCCAGACCTTCAGTCACCTCTCAGATATTTAATGCAGACATTAGAGAATACATGAAAAGAACATTTCAGTAATCACACTGGTAACTTCTATAACAAAGTAAAATCTCATTAGCCTAGAGAAGTCATTTAACTCATTTGATATTTTAAGGAAAAATATTGATTAATAACTTGATTATAATCACTCATTAGTCAAGTCAAGTCAAGTCACCTTCTTTTATATAGCGCTTCAGCCTATGTTTCAAAGCAGCTTTTATAGTGATAATAGGACATTAAAGTAGCCTAACAGAGATTGTTTTGGCTTTACAGCAGCTCTAGAATAAAGTTATCGTCCAGCTTAAGTTAGTTTTGATTGATTCACTTCCGTCGCAACGATCATTAGTTAGGCCTATTAACAAACACGACACCGTTCGAACCGAAACCCCTTAATGCGTTCCGGCCGTTCATTTGCACACAACAGTGCCTGCTGGCTCGAGAACGCAAACCATGAAATAGGTTCCAAGGTAGGCCTACAAAAAAGTTATTTCTGCGCAAACTTAAAAAAAACGCGAACCTGTGAGAACGCTGACGGCGTGCACATGCGTATTACGTGTTTATGCGCGTTTGAATGTGTGCGCAGGCGTGTAGTCCTTCTTTACAAACCAACCCTCAACAAACTACTTGTCTTGCCTTATAATAATTATAATAGGCTACAGAATTGATCGCTTCCGCGTAGCCACATGAACAGGAATTATCCCGACAACGTTTTATCTGTACAGAGGTAAAGGAACTCATTAGATAAACATTGAAGCAACATTCCAGAATCCATCCCTTCACTAGCATCACCAAAAAACTAAAATGTTTCCAAACAGGTTTTACCATTATTAGAGGAGGAAATAGGCCTACTTTTCCCCATACATGAATGGATTAAAAATGTATATTACTAAAACTATAAGGGGAATATTATTTAGGTTTTAATGTGACATCTAGCCTACATCTGTGGTTGCTCCTTCATCTGGTTTGCTGATACTGGTTCTGTGCTTCAGCGAACACAGAATGAAATACAAACTTGGTTAATGAAATACTCAATGACAGTTCATTAACTCAACTGATTTGTTCAAAAATCATTCAGGACCAAAACATCACTACTGTTGCGGCTCTGTTTGGAAGTATTTTCATTTGCGTACCAAAATCAGACAAAGTAATACTGTGTCTAAAAGCAGAGGTGGACAAAGTTCCTTACTTGAGTGAAAGTACAGATAAGCTACTACTGGTCAAATATTACTTCGTTACAACAAGTTGTAAAGACAGATTTTTACTTTTCAGAAGTACTCGTTTTTAGAAGTAGGCTTCTTAGGTATCAAAAGTAAAAAGTAAATGTCAATGCATTGTTTTATTATTGTTGCATTGTTGTATGTAATACAGTACCTTATGCCTCTGAAGCAACCTGAATACACCTACCAGTTAGTAGTATCTGTGGAATTAAGAGCTTTTAGAATGCTATAAAACCTATAGATATAAAACAACTGAACTGACAAAAAAAGACAGCCATAATCATCTTCATTTTTTTATTTAACACTCCTACCACCCCAACAAAAGAAGTACACATCTATGTGTATCCAACCATAGCTGTATAACTGCCCAACAGCAATACTGCTTTAACAAACAGCAAAACCTATTTGCCATGGATGCACGCACAGCGCCGAGGATCTGTCTTCGTCCATTTTGCCACCAGTTGATTAGTGTTCAAAGAAATTGATGGGAAATCGGTGAACTTCACGACAGGTGACCCTACAAGAGTGATTACTGATAGGCTGTCTGTCACCTGCAAAAATTAAATCATGATGAAAAAAAAAATCCTCCCGACTGACGTTACTACTTTTTACTCAAGCACCTTGTCAGAAATGTAGTGGAGTAAAAAGTACGATATTTGTCTTTCAAATGTAGTGAAGTTAAAATAAAAAGTTTTATTTTGACTTTAAATAGTCAAGTATAGTAAAATAGTCAAAAAGTGTACTCAAGTAAATATTTTACTGTCCTCTGATGACAGGGACCCCGTTGTAACATCCTACAAGGTAAAAAAAAAAAAAAAAAAGGATGACATAGTCGAGAAGACTAGTTATAATATTCATGTTAATCAGATATTGATTGTGTCCGAAATCGCCCCATACCCTCATATCAATATCAAATTTATTTCTATAAGCACAGTTCCAGTAGTGGAATTGAATGGGAGATTGAATAAGTGCACTCAATCACGTCCACAATAGTTTTGGACACCCAAATGGCTGTTCCCTCAAATAGTGCCCTATAAAGTCTCTATGAACATTTTTTTGGCTTCTAGTATGAATATGCTATAGCCGTCGGGTTCTAATGTAAAAAATTTTTTATCTTTTAACTAGCAAAGGCAGATCCTGATTTCTGGTGCAAGTAGTATAGGGCAATTTGGGTTTCCTGCTTATTATAGCCTATAATTGTCTGTGAATTATTGTATAAAAATATCATTCTCTTGCTTGTGTGTTATTGATTTAGTAGCCTAGCCTAGGCTATATCATTCATTATAAACGATTTATGGATTCCAAATACTATTTTAGGGGTTTCAAACTATTTTAAGTAGCCTACACACTATGTAGCCTACAAGTACAAAAAGTGTATAATTATTAATTATTCATAATAATAAAAAATAACAAAACTATTAAATAAATGAATGTATTTTTTTATGAAATGTGGATTTACTACTCTGACATGTTTGCAACACTTATTGAATAGTCCGTATGGATGGTGTGAATATTTTTTTCCTAGGTTCCCAAGGGAATCTTCAACATGCCTTATCTGCAACAACAACAACACAACAATCACGCTCTGAACATATATATGCCTACTGTAATTGGGGCTGCTTTTACTTTTAATTGTAGGCTCATAGCTGCATGACTATTATAAAAGTATTTCCGACGTTAAGACCCAGAGGAGCCTGTGTTTACACTGCTTGGATGAGGTATGTCTTGAATGACTTCAGTGAATTTACAGTCTTTGCCCTGTTCGCGCGCACAGTGCGCAGTACTGCCAGGGTCATTCGGACTTGGCATATTGTCTCTTCTAAGTAAACCGAGGATTTTAACTGAGTAACACGGACTTGATAAATGAACTGGGAGTGGAGTGACATATATTCCCATCCGTTATGGATGTTTTCAACGGCGATCTTGGCCATAATTGTTCGCGCGCAGCGGAAAGCACGGTGGAACCCGCGCGCGTGTCCCGTGGAGTTAAAAGGGAAAACTGCGATTATCACTGGAGCAAACACCGGTAAGAGTCTCACTGTTACCAATTAAAATATGTTTTTAATGAATGTTGGTGAGCACACAAATGCTTATCTGAGAATAATTGAAGAATAAATCCCCTTTACGCAGAAGACGAATGACAGTATCCATAATGAAACAATAAATAATGTGACTGGGGGGGAAATACAAGGAAGTTTAAAACATGTTTTATTATTAGAAAGCCTAAACTAGTTTGCTTTCGTATTTACGCAGAGTCATGTAAAAGCTCTGCCAAACTTGTTAAACCAGACTCGTGAATGTAGTACCAGATGTTTCACATTTGTGGTATGTATCTGGCATGACTGGTTTAGTTCACGGTGGAGATTAGTTGAAGTTTAACATGATTATAATAACTATTATTATATATTTTTATAACCAAAACGCTGTTGGAATGTGCTGTTCTGTTGCATGAAGTCTTAAATAATTCTGTTATTCCCCAGTACAATTTAAAAATAAAGGTTCTTTATTATCATGGTTTCTTGAAGAATCTGTAACATCCATGGAACCTTTCAGTTTCACAAAAGGTTCTTTAGATTTTTAAAATGCTCATCACAACAAGAAGAACAGGTTCACTAAAAGGTTTATCTTCTATGACATCACTGCAAGAGTTTTTTTTTTTTTTTTAAGAGTGTACTGCTGGGCCATTCAACTCTTGTTTTTACCTCTCAGGGATTGGGAAGTTCATTGCCCTGGACTTTGCCCGTCGTGGGGCGCGGGTGATCCTGGCGTGCCGGAGCGAGGCTCGTGGGACTGCAGCACTGCAAGAAATCAGAGACAGCAGTGGGAACCAGAACGTGCATTTGCGTCTGCTTGACACCTCGTCGCTCGAGTCTGTCCGGAAGTTTGCAGCACGGATCTTGGAGGAAGAGAAGGAATTACACATCCTGGTCAATAACGCTGGGGCCTCAGGTGGAACGGCCATTTCGCTCGCTCTCTTTCTCATATATGTCCAAATTTGTGTTGTATATGTCCATACAAACAGTGGTTTGCTCATTCCTACAGGCCTACCCAGTAAGATCACCGCTGATGGGTTGGAAATCACATTTGCAACCAACCACGTTGGGCCGTTCCTGCTCACCAGTTTGCTTTTAGGTCAAACATTCCCAATCTCACAAAGACACATCTGCAAGCAACACTCATAAATAATGCCTTTTCTTTTTATTGTCACACAGACCTTTTGAAGAAATCAGCCCCAGCTCGCATTGTAAATGTTTCTTCAATGAATCACTGGAGAGGTGAAGTGGACTTCGCTCATTTCCGTGGGGACAATCTAAACCATGTGATGGATGCTGCATATAACCACACCAAGCTGCACAATGTCATTTGGACCAATGAATTGGCACGTAGACTTCAGGGCACGGGTATACATGTCCAAACTGAATCTATACTGACTGTCCGCTGTCTGTCATTAGAAAATGAGCATGCAATATAATAAATACATTATAACTTATGATGTTACTATAACCATGATCAATTTAATGCACTCTATAGTTAAAAAAACAACGTCCTGACTCAAAACTCTCAAGTTGAGCGAGAGCGACAGAGAGAAAACTGGGCGTCACACATGTGTTTTCACTTTCATTTCAAACAAAATTTTCTTTATGACTGAACATGATTTTGATGGAAAGGCAGGACACATGTTGGAAAGATGAGAATTTTACTTCCATTCAAACCATGATTTTGTGTGTGTGTTTCAGGGGTGACGGCAAACTCTCTGCATCCAGGTGTAGTTATGACAGATGTAATGAGAAACTATAACTTCATTATCCGATTCCTCTTCAACTTGATCGGCTTTTTCTTCTTCAAAGTGAGTCGCCTATCAATTCAATGACGTTAAACAATACACAACATCTCCTGGCTGCTTTCTGCCAATTTCTCTGGCACCACTAGTGGACTAGTTCCTAAAATAGACGACATGTGTTAGTGCTTTTCATTCTTACTGCAATTCTGGAACAAATTACTAAACATTCCATTTAATAACATCTGAAGTTCAGCTGTACACGGGAGCTACGAAACTTAGAAGTTTAAGTGTTATGCTGTTTTTCTGTTTTATTTAGTTTGGTTAGTTTAAAGTGTTATGCTGTTTTAAAGGTTAATTTTGTTTTGATGCTCTCCTAGGTTTACATGCATCAAAGGTCAATAAACACTTTAATATTCTCATAATATACATTGCACATCTCATTTATCAAAGAGTCGAAAAAGATTCTTTCGAAGATTCAGTCTCTCTAAACCCCTCCTTTCCGTTAGCCTACTCTGCACTGATTGGTCATATGGCCCAGTCTGTTGTGATTGGTCTACTCTGCTCTGGGTAGCATTTCCCAAAAGCATTGTTAGCCAACTGTGTTTCCGTAGTTATCAGCATAGTTCAACGAGTCTGTGTTTCCCGAAACCATAGTTTCAACGAGAATTCGCAAACAGCAAAATTGTGTGGTTGGAACAACAGCTCTCGAGCTGTGGTTACCCAGACAGCAACAGAGTGTCGGCCCAGATCCGGGCCACATCTGGTACATGTGGAATCCACGCTACCAGATGTGGGCCGGATCTGGGCCGACACTCTGCTGCTGTCTGGGTAGTTTGCATGACATGTGGACTTAATAAATCCTTATCTTGAGTAAAATAAGCAAGCTGACATTCAGTACAATCTATATATTTTAGTTAGAATGTATACAAATGTCATTTACGTCTTTTAGTTTGTCAAGAGATTTAAATCGTTGTGCGCTTGTGCAAACGTTCTCTGCTACGTACTAGGAACGAGCCTTCATACTTTGGTAGTCGAGCAGCAAGTTACGTCGTTGTACGGGAAACACACCCCTGATTGGTCAGATGGCCCAGTCTGTTGTGATTGGTCTACCGCTTACAGCACGTGTCGGAAACAAAACACTATCACCATATTTGGATTTCAGCTCCGGAGGCGACCTCAGTGCTTAATACACAGTAATACAACAGTAAGGATGGAGTCGATTTTACCATATCAATTCGAGCCCGAGTCTTTTGGAAGTGCTTGCAAAGTTGATTTGTTTTCGCAGTGCAGAAAACAGCGTCTTATTGGCATGTCCACAACACAACTGGCGTCTTCCAGTCTCTATCAACTAGTGTTTGAGGGCGGGTCAAATTTGTGACAAACTTGTTTGTGCAGGAAGTAAGACTGAAATTACTAATGACTCGTTTCAGGCAGTTCAGAATTTGTTCTTTCTTTTGGGGGACAATTTTTTATTATTATTGTGCACTTTGATTTTTGAACCTTTGCAGACCTTTTAAATTCACAAACAGCTATATTACATACTGCATCAAAAGTAATATCCGAAGAAGCATAATAGTGCAATTTACAAAAGAAAGGGAGAGAAAGAACAGGAGTCATCATATTGATGCATGAACCAAGTCAAGGACTAAGAAGCAGAAATTACGTAGTTTACTGGAAGGTGTGAAATCAAAAGTTCCTGTAATTGGAATTTTTTTTATTGTGTAATTCTTACTGACATCGAGACCAGTGACGTAAGTTTCATTTAAACAAAGGACACGAACCCCACAAGTGCACTACAATATCATAATAGCAAATGCGATTTGTCAAATGACACTTGTTTAATGTCATGTGGTGAATATTCAACAAAAATTGTTTATTATCCATTGACTTTATGTGTGTGTGCATTTTTCCACCACAGACTGCTGAAGAGGGGGCTTTCAGCCCAATATACTGTGCAGTGTCGGAGGAAACAGATGGAGTAAGTGGGAAATACTTCGACAGTGACTGTTCCCTTGTTCTTCCTGCACCTCCTGCCAGAGATAATGCTCTTGGAGTGAAGGAATATGAGCTCTGTGAGAGACTGACTGCTAAACTATAAAAGGACAGTCCATCAAGAATAGAAACACCATCATGTTTCTTAGTTTAGCGGAATGGCCATGTTCTTCACCATGCACCGAACACAGATGCACCATGTAAGCAGTCCATGTGACCCATCATGTGCTATATTCTAAGTGTTTTGAAATCATCTTTTGAAAGCTTAATGTGGGGAACAGACTGAAATATAACTTTTGCCCAATATGAACTTTTCCTTAACTTTCATCAATCGGCTGTTTCTGATTGTTGTAACGTTAACCTTTTTTTATAGAGCAGATCTAGCATATTAAACATATTTTACAAAACCTCTTTGAATAAATAACATATAAAGGCTAATTCTGCCATTATGTCTCTCTTTTTTGTCCACTCAACAACTTTGATCTTTTAAACATGATGTTTTTGATGTTACCTTCTGCAATGTGGTAGTTATTTTCTCAAACAATGGGAAACGGAATGAAGTAGCACTCTCAAAATGCAATGTGAATTCCCACTTTTCCCATGTAAACACATCCGAAGGATTCAACATATGAAGAGTTCAGATGCAAAGGCCTCTAAGTGCCATCTGAAATTTTCCTCTAGAATGATCATTTTTATCAAGCTTGTTTAAGTTCAGTAAATTCACTTATATGGCAATCACTCAAAAAAATGAACTAGGTTGTGCACTTTACATAATATATTTATATTTAGTTTACTTGTAATAATTGTGTTTGTTGACTTGAAATGTTTTTTTCTATTAAGGTCCACGTAATTATGCCTCAACTTAACAGTACAAAATCCTAACGTGTTGTCTAAACACAAACCATTTATGTTAAGTAAATAATTCTTACATCCAGATGGTGGCAGTATAGTGCGACGCCAACTGCCATTTTGCCCTAACTTAATTTGATTGTGTTCAATCTGCTTATATATGAAAAATTTAAGTTTACTTAATCCGTTTGTGTTGTCATTACTTGAATGATTTGTGTTGCATTAACTGAAACTTGGCAGTGCTTGTTAATTCCCAGCATGCTTTGCATATGTTTGAATTAAGAGAGAATAAATGTTAAAATGAAGTGTTATTTTATGTTTTTTGAGAAAATGAGAAAAGGGGAAGACTTGATTGTGTGTAATTGTGTTTAATGTTCAATTACATTGGAATTATTAGATCCATTTAATTTAAATTACAGTGGCTTACCATTGTGGAGAAGAGTGGAGCATTTTGTTTGGCTGTGGACTGATTCAGATACTTTCAAATGCTTTGGCTAAAGGAACATGTAAATCTTACCATTTAAGATGCTAATATGTGTTACTGCTAGCTGATAGCTATCTATAGTCTGTCAATTTAATTATGTGTCACTTAAATGAATAGAATATTAAATAAGTTGGATTCACAAATTTTGTTAGTACATATAACTGACTTTAGTTAGTTAAACTCAAATGTCTCTTGTTGAGCAAAAATGATTGATAATAGTTGGCTTGAGTCCAAAATATTATTTATCCCTAAAACAACCACATTAAGTTAGATAAACTTAATTATTTGTTTTCAACTTTCATAATTAAATTAAGTGGAACCTATTGACAAGAAAAAAATTATTAAAGTCAAGGTTTTATTTTTTTGAGTGAAGATTACATATTAATTGTCATTAAAGTGAAATAACAAAACTTAAATATACAAGCTTGAGAAAAAATGATCATTCTAGAAGAAAATTTCAGATGGCACTTAGAGGCTTTTGCATCTGAACTCTTCATATGTTCTCTATTTGCTATAAAGAGTTTTGCAATAACAGACTGCCTCTATAAGAAATAAATAAAAAACATCTGGGCATGTTTCCTATTATTTCCAACCAACATGCTGACCTCTCAAGCTGACATTATACATATTGTCATGATTCTGCCTTCTTGTCTTTGATTTTCTCTTGTCTTGCGGCAGAATCATGACAGGCCCATGTTTCATGTGCAGCACATGGCCATTTGTTTGGCCATGTGCTTGCGTTGTCTCGTCCCCTAGCCCCGCCCCCTTGTTATCTTCGTTTTGTCATTATTGCTTTACCCATTATCACCTGTGTTCCTGATTATTTGTTCCCTATTTAATCCCCTCATGTCTGCTGTCTTTTGTCGGTTCATTGTCGATCAATTTCATACTTTGTGTGATCACGTTGTGAGTATTCCTGTCCAGTGAAGTTCTGATCCTGTATTTGCTGTTTATTTGTAGTCTAGTTACGTCAAGTCTATGTCATAGTCTAGTTAGTATTCATAGTCCTGTCTTGTCCTGTTTTGCCCCCTCGTGGGCTTTGTTTTCCCTGTTATTTGTACAATAAACTGTGTTGCTGTGACCACTGTCTGCAACTGGGTTCATCTCCACACATCCCATAACAGAATGAACCGACCATCTTCGAACCCAGCAGACAGAAGGTCCTCGCCCGTCGAGTCTCAGTCGGACCTTCTTAAGGAGTGGTGGCACAGGACCATCGCCGACTCGAAGAGGGGCAAACTCCCGATCCCCTCCCAGGGAGAGCTTTCGATAAGGGAGTATGCCCGGGTCGCGAATGAGAAGCGGCTCTTCCTCCCTGATATCCTTCTCAACCGCTACTTCATAGCGGGTCTCAACGCTCCTCCTCCTCTGGCTGAACGGGAGAGGTTGATAGATCGCCCGTTTTCTGACATGGTGGACGGCCTGTCACGAAGGGAGTTGCGGGGCTCTGTCTTCTCTCCGTCCGTCTCGCTGCCTGTGATCCCGGAGGGTCGTGTCCTGGCCGTTGTTGCCCTTGGTGATCCGGCTGGTTCCACTTCTCCTGAGGTCCCTTCTGTTCCCATTGTTCTCCATGGTAAACGAGGGAGACGAGTTTCCTGGGATTCCCCGTCTGAGTCTTCCTCGACCGAGTCAGCGCTGCCCGAGAACGCCATCCCTGCTCCTGTTACGGTTCCAGCTGAACATCTCCAACTGGTCGCTAGCCCAGCTACAGATTCGGCTTCGCGTTCAAGGAGAAAGAAGAGGAGAAAGGGAGCCTCTCGCTCTTCATCTCTAGCTGTCCCAGGCGCTGTTCCAGAGCCCGCCCCTGCAAGCGCTGTTCCAGAGCCCGCCCCTGCAAGCGCTGTTCCAGAGCCCGCCCCTGCAAGCGCTGTTCCAGAGCCCGCCCCTGCAAGCGCTGTTCCAGGGCCCGCCCCTGCAAGCGCTGTTCCAGGGCCCGCCCCTGCAAGCGCTGTTCCAGGGCCCGCCCCTGCAAGCGCTGTTCCAGGGCCCGCCCCTGCAAGCGCTGTTCCAGGGCCCGCCCCTGCAAGCGCTGTTCCAGGGCCCGCCCCTGCAAGCGCTGTTCCAGGGCCCGCCCCTGCAAGCGCTGTTCCAGGGCCCGCCCCTGCAAGCGCTGTTCCAGGGCCCGCCCCTGCAAGCGCTGTTCCAGGGCCCGCCCCTGCAAGCGCTGTTCCAGGGCCCGCCCCTGCAAGCGCTGTTCCAGGGCCCGCCCCTGCAAGCGCTGTTCCAGGGCCCGCCCCTGCAAGCGCTGTTCCAGGGCCCGCCCCTGCAAGCGCTGTTCCAGGGCCCGCCCCTGCAAGCGCTGTTCCAGGGCCCGCCCCTGCAAGCGCTGTTCCAGAGCCCGCAGTCGTGTGTGCTGTAGAGAGAGCAGCGGCCGATTCAGCTGCTGAAGCTGTCTTGCGGTCGGTTTCTGCTTCTCAAAAGATGCCTGTCCTCGTTGTTGCCGATGCATTGTCTCAATACTTAAAACGTCTTGTCCAAATCCTTGAAGTCCCCGCCATGTCTTGTCCTGAGTCTGTGAGCGCCGTACCCCAGTCAGCTGCCGAGAGCGCCGTACCCCAGTCAGCTGCAGCCAGTGTTGATCTGAGGCCAGCCACTCAGAGCGCTGTTCCTAAGTCAGCCACCGCTTGCACTGTTCCTGCTAATGTGTCCAGTCCTGTCCCAGCAGATGTGTCCAGTCCTGTCCCAGCAGATGTGTCCAGTCCTGTCCCAGCAGATGTGTCCAGTCCTGTCCCAGCAGATGTGTCCAGTCCTGTCCCAGCAGATGTGTCCAGTCCTGTCCCAGCAGATGTGTCCAGTCCTGTCCCAGCAGATGTGTCCAGTCCTGTCCCAGCAGATGTGTCCAGTCCTGTCCCAGCAGACAGGAGGATGTCTGTGTCCAGTCCTGTCCCAGCTATTGTGTCCAGCCCCGTACCAGCTGTCACCCGACCTCTGTTTGTTTCCCCGGACACCCCTGTCATCACTTCACCCCGGTCTGTTTCCCCTAAGACTGTTCCTCGTGTTTCCCCATCCAAGTCTGCCCGGACCCCTCGTCCTTAGTCATCGTCCTGTCCACACAAGACCACAGTCCCGCCCATCCGCCCTGGACTGCCCCCTAAGGACTTTGTGTTTCCCCCCAGTCCTCCCATCCACCCTGGACTGCCCCCTATGAACTCTGTGTTGTCTCCACCTCCTCTGCCTTGTTTGTTGTTTTTGATTTTTCACCCCAATCCTGTCATTGTTTATTCATGTTTGCCGTTGTTGTTGTTTGTCATGTTTTGTTGGTTTGTGTCCTTGTCTCAGTCTGTCATGTCACGTGTTTAGTGTTCCCTTAGGGAGCGTCTGGAAGCCGCTCCTTAGGGGAGGGGTTCTGTCATGATTCTGCCTTCTTGTCTTTGATTTTCTCTTGTCTTGCGGCAGAATCATGACAGGCCCATGTTTCATGTGCAGCACATGGCCATTTGTTTGGCCATGTGCTTGCGTTGTCTCGTCCCCTAGCCCCGCCCCCTTGTTATCCTCGTTTTGTCATTATTGCTTTACCCATTATCACCTGTGTTCCTGATTATTTGTTCCCTATTTAATCCCCTCATGTCTGCTGTCTTGTGTCGGTTCATTGTCGATCAATTTCATACTTTGTGTGATCACGTTGTGAGTATTCCTGTCCAGTGAAGTTCTGATCCTGTATTTGCTGTTTATTTGTAGTCTAGTTACGTCAAGTCTATGTCATAGTCTAGTTAGTATTCATAGTCCTGTCTTGTCCTGTTTTGCCCCCTCGTGGGCTTTGTTTTCCCTGTTATTTGTACAATAAACTGTGTTGCTGTGACCACTGTCTGCAACTGGGTTCATCTCCACACATCCCATAACACATATGTGAACATTCAATTCACACAAACACATTTATGCTATTTATGACTAAAACACATAATCCTACCATTTAAAAGTTTGTGGTTGGTAAGATTTGATAAGAAATGAATAATTTTATTGAGCGAGGATGCATTAAATTGATTGAAAGTGACAGTCAAGACTTTTACATTGTTAAAAAAAAATATATTTCTATGATGTTCTTTAAAAATGTTAAGCAGCATAACTAATAAATATTTCGAGCAGCAAATTAGCATATTAGAATGATTTCTGAAGAATCATGTGACACTGAATACTGGAGTAATGATGTTAAAAATTCAGCTTTGCCATCACAGGAATAAAATACGTTTTAAAATATTTAAATAGAAAACAGATATTTGAAATTACAATAATATTTATTTTACAATATTTCTAATTTTACTGTGTTTTCATCAGATAAATGCAGCCTTGGTGAGTATAAGGGCCATCTTTAAAAAAAATTACAACTTTTGAATGGTAGTGTAAATCACAAGGTATTTAGTCATATAGAAAATAGTAACAAATTTAACAAAATTATAGGAAACAAGGCAAATTAAGAGTCAAATTAAAACAGATGCAAACAGCAATTTAGCATTGTTTAACAGATTCAAAATTCATCCATATATGACAAGAAACTGAATTTGCATGTAATTTCATTTTATTGTGATTCATTTACATTCATAGACAAAATATTTGTGGCGAATCATCAGACTGCAATTGTCGTTGAATGCAGATTCAAATTCCAGCCTTATTTCACTGTCAAAATAGAGCACAAACATCAGAGTGGTCGGCGTGTATGAAATATAGAAAGACATTTCACAGCATGGATTTAAATTCTCCTTACCCGTCTCTGGCTCTTCTACAATGTTCTGCAGCATCTTACCGAAAGCGGATCCAATGTGGCCCTTTTTAGCAGTGAGCTTCAGCCCTATTTCTATAGGCTGGCCCTTCAGATGGAATCAGCCAATCAGAAACTCAAAAACATTATGAAATCCATAAAAAAAATGCTGAGATCCCTCACCGCTGGCTCTCCTCCAGTTTCGTCAATCAAAACTTCCTCTGCCTGTGGATCAGCATCCTTCCTTCCCTCCTTTTCCTGTTGTAGATAAAGGGAGAAACAAAACAACTTCTTTCTTGGACAACTCAGGTTTAACTGGAGGTTGAATTGAAATGAATACTCACCCTGAGCTCTCTCATCTCTTTGGGGCTGAAGAATGTGATGTGTCCATATGCTTGGTCAGCCTGAAGAGCAACAATATACACCAGGACCAAACATCCTGTAACCACTCCGCGCATCTTTGGGAGACATGTAAAAACACAAATCAGCAAGTGTTAAACACAACATGGGAGATTACAGTGTATGCTATGCTTTTGTTGATAGGTTAGTTCCAGTTGTGACATACGTTAGAGAGAATTAGAGATAGGATCTATTTTATGATTAAATCAGGAAGAGTGAGAGAGACAGAGAGGTCGAGAGAGCATGCAGGTGGCCTCCGTGACAGGCTTAATGTTTGTGTCAGTGGTCAGAGAGCAGTCAGATTTATAGGAACCCTCAAAGCTCTTATTTACTATCTCTGACGTATGTTTCCATAAACTCCTCCACCTTGACCATGGAGACAAGCGAGAGACACTATAAGGACTTGACATAACTTGGCTGTATACCTCTTGGTATACAGTACATAGTAACGTTTTTGTATGTTAGAGCTCAGTAAGTGTAATTACGTTCTGCTCGTGTAATTACCCAGGAAACGTGGTTCTGCTCCAGTTTTTTTTAAACGTTTTTTCTTTGTTATGCTAATGCTAAAGGAACATTCCATTTTATAATTCTGCAAACACTAGGGAACGCTACTTTTGAATGTTTTCTAAATGTTCTTAAAAAAAAAAAAACGTTTGATGAACGTCCAACTAAAATGTTTGAGGGAAAAAAAAGTTCCATGAACAATGTATAAATAACTTTTTTTTGCTAATGTTCTGTGAATATTATAAAGACCATAACTTTGAACTAACGTTCTATTAAAGAACATTTGTTTATAACTTTGAGAGAACCTTGCCAGAACATTAGCCAAAGTTCTGAGAACATTCCTGATAGCTGGGTATTCCCAGAATTGTAACAATTCTGGGTATTCCCAGAATTACCAGATAATCTTGAGTATTCCAGAATACTACATTAAAACATTATAGGAATAGTTCACCCAAAAATGCAAATCCTGTCATCATTTACTCACCCTCAAGTTCAAGTTCAAAACCTGTATGAATTTATTTCTTCTGCTAGACACAAAAGGGTATGGATAACCAAACAGTTGATGGACCATTTTGTACCATTTTTTGGGTGAACTATAAGGGCAAAGTTAGATTATTCCTTTTATTCCTAAGTGTGTGCGTTTTGTTGTTTCTAAGGACTCTGCATTCCCATCTGATGTATATAAAGTCATAAATTCAATTATCTTATAAAATATGAAGTCAACACTGGTATTTATTGCTGTGGGTCGTACATTATGGCACATTTGTCTGATAATTAGTGGAAGGATGAGTGTGCAACCAGCACTGTTTCCTATCATAACTCTTGAAATGTTTCCTGCATCAAATATATTTGGCCAATTTGTCTTTTCAAAACACTCTGAGTCGCATTAATAAAGTTTTATTGGGCAAATGCTTGCAGCGTAGATTGGCTTATTCAGATTAGAAAGAAGCACATATTTAACTTTTTGAGACGTATTAATGTGTTTGAAAAACTATTATTTAAATCATATTAATAGGTCTACATTAAACTTTAAATTAGCAAGATTTAAATAGGCTACAGGCTGGTCATCATCGTTTTTTGACATAAACTAGCCTATTGAATTGATATACGATTATTTAAATCAGAATAACTTATACTAATATACCATATACCAGAATAATTAACACAGTGATTTATTTTATTGTAACTATTTTTGCATAAAAACAGTTCATATCAATTCTCTAATTAATTGCATATAAAACGATTTCATAAAACGAATTATGCCTACCATTGGATACCAGTACACTCTATTAAATTGTGGTACTTTTTATAATATTTTATCATTCCTCACATGGGCATCAATTCTACCATATAATGCATTTTTCTCCAGCAAACGGGATGTCCATTCGTGTGCCACGCATCTTGCATTTCCAAGCATTTCCAACAGGCGACGCACACATTTCCGCAAAATCCCGCCCTTTTGAAATCTCGCGATAGGCTGCGTGACTGAATCATGTGGGTTTTCGTACTTGAGCGCATGTGAATTCTTTCCTGTTCAAGTGGTCCGAAGGAACGGAACGCTCCCTCGTGCGTGGCGCACGAGATCAGTAAACATGGTAAAACATGCACTATTTCTTTATGCAATCTTTAGAAATTAGCAGATCGGAGTTTTGAAACGTTTTAAACATCACCACCATGTTGTATTATAAATCTGGCTTTTATGATGGCCGACGTGCATGTTTGTAGATTTGCGCTTTGTTGCTATTACAGAGTTATAACAATTGTTTTAATTCGTTTATTGAGCACATTTATTATGCGCTCGCACTATACAAACCGCATATAAACAATTCTTGCATCCTAACCGTTACTTGAGAGGATAAATTGGCGAATCCGGTAACACAAGGCCTTAATGTGATATTAAAGCCCACGGCAGCCATTTAATTCAATCTAACGAGCTCGTAATGTTTCACTCACCTCCTGTTAGTGTTTTGGACCGATGTTCTGGTTCTGATCTCAGTGCTATAAGATGTTGTTCAATTCTAAAAGTGACTTGCTGAGTATTTGATCCACTGGAGTAACACGTGGTGTGTCTGCTAACCCATGCTAATGTGTTTCTCCCCAGCTTCAAGCTCTAATGTAATAAAATCTAAACATGGGTAGTTTATTAACGACTGTTGTTATCGTCTGCTTACGTAATGCTGTATTATCATATTAAATACTTAAAAACTAGGCGTATTTGTGCCTGGAAGTGCCACCACCACGTGCTGGTGTTGACCTGCAACTTTAACAGTTCAGATTCACAACATTTATTTATATCATTAGTTGGTTGTTAATGTGGGAATTAAGCATTTAGGACATTGTCCCCTTTTGTTGTAATTTTATTTTTATGGTATTAGTGGTAATTAATCATTTGACTCTCTTTCTCACTCTCAGGTGCTTTTACACGTGTTGTTTGAGCATGCAGCTGGATATGCATTGTTTGCCGTCAAAGAAGTTGAAGAGATTGGAATGCTGCTACCTCAGGTTTGTATATTAAGGAAATTCAAATGGAAGTACATTTTTGTCCATACTAACAATGTGGAGGGGAAGGGTTTAAAGATTTGGGCATGTATTCAGAAGGTTGTTGGTTCAAATCCCAGCCATAAAAGTACCATTGAAAAGTAGTCCAAATGATCTATGTGAGCTTAAAATTCAAAGATTGTAGGATTTTAAGATGAATGAAATGATTTTGTAATGAAAATCTATTTTTCTTAATGCATGTTATAAATCTAACTTTAATTGTAAATGAATTTTTAGTGTTTTTTTTTTTTTTTTGTCAACTGGATTTTACAGTGAAAGTGCAGGACTTTTTCAACCATTTAGTCACCCCCCATTTTCAATAATTCGTTACATTTGGATGTACGTCAGGATATAGAGATCTGTTGCTATTAAGGCTTTTGCATCGGAAGAACCTTTTCGTAGTTCCTTTCTAGATCTAGTGGCGGAAGTACCAACTTTTCGGTATATTTGCACCGTGGGAACTGGGAACGATTTTAGCTCTAGGAATGCTTTTTGGGGGAACTAATTTTGCTTCTAGGGTCTAATCCAGCACAATAGGAGCTACCAATGACGTAAGTGTACAATGATTGGCCGAACGCACGCGGAACACCAGTCCAGCACCCGCCATTTAAAAAAAAAAAAAAGAGGAAAAAAAAGCCACGTACACAGAGATTATAGCCTATATATTTACTCCACAAACTAATTCTGCAAACATGGAAAACTGGGATAGATGGACCTTTCAACCTTTACGCTAAGGAGAAAATCCAACGCAACTTGGAGGAAACCAAGAGAAACATGATTATGTATTTCTGCTTAGATGGCTATTGGATATCTACCACACCACAGCAGACTTTTTTGAATAACAGTTCTATCTAATAAAGTGTTAGATGGATCGTAAACTAAGGAACACTGAGAATGAGTGCTGTGTGATCAGGCTCTGGTGTTCTCGGCACCGTCAAAAAATAAGTCACAAGAAGTTTAGCTTTAGTCTCTTCTGCGTTCCTACTGGTGGTGCGAATGCAACCAGGAAAAAGGCCCTAGGGGAACATTTACACCCTGGTGGCTAGTTCCTGGAACAACCCAGTGCGAAAGTGGCTAATGTAGTTTAAATATAAGCGTCTTTTTAAATGACTAATACTAATTATGATTCTTGGTCTTTCATAGGTGGAGGAAAGTGTCCTAAATGTTGGCAAATTCAGTAGCGTAATCCGACTGAGTGCATTCTTCCCCTTTAAATCCGCCCAGACTGCTCTGGAAAATATCAATGCCATTTCAGAAGGTAAGAGACAAGAAGGTTATTTCAAATTGCTCCACTGATGAAATGATGTACATATAATCTGTCAATCCACTGAATTATTGTGATGACAGCATACCTACAAACTGATCATTTGAGGTCGATTTGTTGACTTACAAATTGTGACCTACAATTAGTGACACTTTGTTCCTCATCTGATCCTGGCAGGAGTTGTCCATGCGGATCTCAAGTTGTTCTTGGAGACCAACATTCCGTCCGGGGGTAAAAAGAAGTCCATGTTGGGGGTGTCCGATGCTAAGATTGGTGCAGCGCTTCAGGAAGAGCTTAATCTGTCCATTCAGACTGGAGGAGTTGTAGCTGAAATCATAAGGGGTGAGCATGATGATTCAAATCAGGGGTTTTCAATCTTTAAGGTGCCATGGACCCCCAAATATGATCAAATTCATGGAATGGACATCCGCCCCCAATCTTAACATGTAAAAGGCAGCTATATATATTTTCATTTAAAAGGCCCAATTTTACTGTAAGAATAATTTACAAATGTGAGATGATTTGGAAATATTTAGTTTCTATTGTTGTTTTCCCTAGTCACTAGTAGTACATATGTTGAATGTATTTGAAAGATTTTAGTTTCATTCTTTATTTATTCCCATACTTTTTCCATACCCCTTGGGGATCCTGGACC
>NC_137138.1:10080560-10150471 GCF_949319135.1 Squalius cephalus | reverse complement strand
TGTCCTGTGAAATAGGGCGCTGAAGACCAAAGGAAACACCCCAAAGTACGGTCTCATTTTCCATTCGACGTTCATTGGACGTGCCGCTGCCAAGAACAAGGGTCGCATCTCACGTTACCTGGCCAACAAGTGCACCATTGCGTCACGCATTGACTGCTTTTCTGGTGAGGATCCCATCTTCCCTCGTTTATTTTGTTACCTCTGCTTGGCTTTTGCTGTGATGCTTCTATTTTTCGTCAACAGTAACCCACCTCAGTGGTTGTTGAAATTGTAATCCTGAGCAGAACTTTTGGCCAAACACATTTTCATTAGTACTTGTTTGTTATCTTGATGTCTTCGTTCTGTTCACACAGAGGTTCCCACATGCGTGTTTGGTGACAAGCTACGTGGTCAAGTAGAAGAACGTCTGTCCTTCTATGAGACCGGTGAAGCCCCACGGAAGAACCTGGATGTCATGAAAGAAGCTGTTGCAGAGGTGACAACTAAACCAAAGCAGTGTTCAGAAACCAGAACAACATAGGCCGATTATTGAATGATAATATCACTAAATAGAACATTTCTTTTTTTTGACGTGGGTTCAATGTTCTGTAGTTTGAATATGACTTGTGCCACTTAAGGCTAGTGAGCTGCCTACGTTTTGTAACTGCTTTTTCATTGCTAATAATGCTTTTAAAGTGCTGATTGTGAATATTTCTCACTATGAATCGTTGTTACTATAGTTTCCTGAAGTGCTGTGAGTGATGATTCTTCTCTCCTGACTCCTACATGGAGGCTTAACTGATTTAATGAGCCTGACACAGCACCGTGAAGTTTAGGTTTTACTAGGCTTGTGCAAATGCAGATACGTGAACATTTTTCTCGCTCGCAGGCTACTGAGGTGACTGCTGAAATCAAGCGCAAACTCGAGAAGAAGGAAAAGAAGAAAAAGAAGCGTGAAAAGAGGAAACTAGAAGCTCTTTCCACAGCAGAAGGAGATGAAGAGAAAGCCAATGGCGATGCTGAGGTACTTGTGAATAACACTTCATCTGTGTCATTTAGCGCAGGGGGTTTAATTTAAATTAAAATAACATTGCAAATTATTCACACAATTTGATTTTAATAAAAATCATAAGATTTGTTTAAATATACCTTAGTTTCAAATATGTTTTTCTTCACTATAGTGCTGAGTATAATTTTAAGCATGTCTATACTGGAGGCTGGACCTTCTCATGGACCTGTCTCATATCTTGTCATGCTAAAGCAAATCTCCTCCGAACCATTGACAGGCCCAACTCTGTGGGTTTGATCACTGAAGTGAGCAGGACATGATCATCTCTGAGCTTGATAATCTGAAGTTTGATGTTTCATACGTGGTGTTAATGACTTCCTTTTGTTCTTCAGGAGAAACCGGATTCCATAAAGAAGAAAAAGAAAAAGAAGCCGGCAGCTGAGGAGAAACCGGAGGTGGAGGAAGAGGTCATGACAAACGGTGGTGAAGCCACGCCTTCTAAGAAAAAGAAGAGGACGATTGACGTCGTGGAGGCGGAGCCTGAGGTGACGGAGGAGGCTGATGTGACGCAGGTGGAGAAGAAAAAGAAGAAAAAGAAAAAGTAGGCAGAGGAGGATGAATAAGCGTGTTCCTTCTGACTGGACTTTTTCACTATTGTACAGGTTTTTTTTTTTTTTTTTTCATTTATGAATGTTGGACTCATGGTCAAGAATTTAAGCTGTTTGAGAGCTGCGCGCAAGAAGAGTGATGCATTGAGCTGTCATGTGTTTCTTTTATACAAACTGCTTTTTCCTGTCATTCTCAAAGCACCTTTCTGAAACCGTTCATTTGTGCCTTGCTCTAATAAAATGACGGCCCTTTGGCATCAGTGAAAAGATTTCGAAGCTTGCCATCTGAATTTCACTTTAAATGTCACATGCTTTTAATTGATGAAAAGGTTTTTCTTCAAGTGTGCTGGTTTGATTATTCATAATCTGATTTGGAGCTGTTTGTAGCAAAGCATATTTTTATAGTTAAACGTACGGATTCATTTACAGATGGAAAATGAACTGATATCATGCATGTGGTGTCTACCTAGCCGTTATCAAGTACTCCATCTATTGATTCATATTATGCATTGCATAAATTACTGGCATTTCAATAAATTAATGTGATTCTGTAACTTCAGCTGTTCCTGTCATGTTAATTACTGTTAGAAGATGACATGGTATTAACAAATAAACACCTTTACAAAGGAGTCAAGTTTATACAGTAGTTAATGTTATGGTTAACATAATTCACTCTTTTTATAGTAGTTATTCTTCAGTAATGTTAAGTTGTACGTTAAAGGGATCGTCCACCCAGAAGTGAAAATTCTGTAATTTACCGGTACTCACTTGTTTCAAACCTGTACACGTTTCCTCTGTTGAACTAAAAAGAAATTTTGAAAGTCTGTAACCCGACAGTTGACTCTAGCCATTGACTTCCATGGTATTTTTTCCCTACTATGGAAGTCAATAGCTACCGTCAACATAAGGATGAGCAAATTATGACAATTAAAATTTTTGGGTGAACTACTCCTTTAAAGCTTACATTTTAAAGAAAATACACTATAGAGCTGATGTATTTACAGAGTTTAATGCACCTTAGAGGTGGCATGAATGTATTTACAATTTCATGTTATGAGATAGTTTATAATTATACAAATGAGTCAGCAATATTAATTAACATGTTGGCTACTTACCATATAATAGGGTCAAAATTGTTACTGCAATATCTTGTTTATTGTATATAAAACGACCTCAAACCTTTGAAGCGTGTACATTTGCGAAAAACGACCCCCATAAACTTGATGTGAATCCAGCATTAGAGAGAGATCGAGAGATGATCTGTCATGGCATATATTTTTAATAAATGAAATATATTCTTATTACTGCTCATGTGTGCTGAAGTACTGGGTGCGTGAAAAATCAGACTGAAACGAGTAAACTGGACAGTTTTATTTTGACAACAAGGGTAAAACCAATGTTAAAATGAAATCTGATCTAAAATGCTACCATTTAGCCAATTTGGTGGGTGGGAGGGATTTCACAAATGATGGGCAGAGGGAACAAAATTAAGAACTGAAATTAAAAATCCCCCTCGATAGAAAAAAAGTTCACAGGTGAAGGGGTGGGAGAGGAGCAAAATACAAAAGTTAAAAAAAGGCTTCACCATCAAGTGATCAAGCTTAGCAGTAATGTACATACATTATCAGGGGTATGTATACAAATAAAAACTCCATGTTAGATCATGATGCCTGCTCTGCTTCAAGTATATTCACTCTTCTGTTATGTTCTCATCACTTCTCTGTCATCATATCCTCTTAACCAGTTAGCAATGAAAAAAAAAAAAAAAAATCCTTCAAAAACAAAATGCAGAAAAACCACATTTCATATTCTACCAATACATATATACTGTATAAATACATACATAAATATACTTTACATACAACAGCCAAAACTTTGAAAAGGGGAGATGAGGATGTAGGAGGAGGATGAGGATGATGGTAGTGTGTACGGGCGTCCCTCTGCTTTGATCGGCGTGTGTCGTCGGGTGCGGGACGGCACCTGTTGTGTGGACTGTGCTCAGTTGCCCCAGTAGGGAGAGCTGCCATAGTTGGACTTGTTGACCTGGGTCTTCTGCTGCATGGCGCTGGACTGGCTTCTCTGGTTTGGCCCACCCTACGTGAACACACACACCAGACCGATGAGCTCACAAGGGTGAAAGGTTACCATGTTGACAACTTTTGTACTTACATCTATAACATCTTAATACTTTGAAGACAGTATACCGAAGTTCTCTGTGACTGAAATTACAGGAAAAGTATAAAATACATTTATTCTTTGTGGTTGATGTACATTTCAATAATATCTCAGACTCTGTATAAGGGGTTTTGTTTGAGATGCATTATTTAATTTCAAAATTTCAGACTTAGTGTGAACAGACAGGGACTGACCTGTCCGTCCTGGGTGAGGTGATGATGGAGCAGCTGTGAGTGCGGCTGCTGGTGTGCCGGCAGAATGTGAAGGAATGGAGCAGGATAACCAGGGGCAGCACCAGGGGTCAAAGGTCCCGTGCCGCCCAGAGCCGAGGGGAGGTTGAAAGGAGGAGGTGTGCCAGCATGGAAACCCTGCTTATCAAACGGCTGCAGGAAAAAAGTACACACACATTATATAACTAATGTTTCTCTCGTTATATACATGCATTTATATTTATAGAAAGGTTTGGGGTCCGTTTTTTTATTTTATTCAGCATTACACTGATCAAAAGTGACTAAAAACATTAATAATGTTCAAAAATATTTCTATTTTAGACTGCTGTTCTTTTTAACTGAAGTGACGCTAAATGAATGGCTACAGGAACAAATTACATTTTAGAATAGAAAACAAGTATTTCTGATCAAATACTTGTAGCCTGGTGAGCAGAAGAGACTTCTTTCATAAACATCTTACCAACCATAAACATTTGAACGGTAGTGTATATGTGTGTGTGAAGCATAAATGAATAAAAGCACCTGTGTTTTATTGTAAACAGTTCCACTGATGTCTGGCACCCCAGAATTGCTAGATGTCACAGAGACAACTGGGACACAAATTGATGCATCATTTTAATTTAGTGGACAGGGTCAGTTTATACAGAAAAACTGCAATGAGGTGTGTTTGTACCTTTCCCTGGGCCAGAGGCAGCAGATTTGGCCTGTGTTTGAGAAGAGTTACTGTAGCCTTTGCTGTACTCAGTTCCTGCTGGGCCTTGCGTCAGGTCATCATACCCTTGAAATGGACAAAAACAATACTTTGACACTCAACGGCACAGAGTATGCATGAGAATGTGTGCATGTGTCTAATCTGCACAAACCTGAGCTGAAGGCGTGCTGGCCGTAGCCGCTGGGCTGCTGGAATGGCGTCGTGGGGTTGCTCAGACCCATGCCATGCTGCTTGGCCGAGCTAGGGGGCACGAACATGGTTGGGCCGTACTGGAATGCGCTGGGCACGCCAGGCACCCCGGGGTAGTAGGGAAGGCCTGTATAGCTGTATCCAGGGGGCAGGGCTGGGTTTAGGAAGGTCTGTTGGGTGTTGTGGTGGCCCTGCGGCTGGGGCTGGTTCTGTCCCTGGCTCTGAGCCTGCGGAGGCTGTGCCGTCTGTGGGCCGTGAGCAGCAGACAGGCTGGCAGAGGGTGCTGGTGAGGCGGATTCACCTCGGCCAAACTTTGTGATGTCACCTGAGTGGAGAAAAAAAACAAAAACAGATACTTTTTATTTCCTGCTTTAATCTACACAGATGTCATGAATCAAAGCTTACAGACCAATAAAAAGCAACTGAATATAGCAATGCGGAACCTGAGTAAGGGTTGTTGGCGAGGCTTCCATCTCTGCCAGACAGCGTAGCAGTCGGCCCTGGGAATGTGATTCCATAGTAATCCTACAGGGATCACAAAAAAGCAGAGATTGCAGAGTGAACATTTGTCTAGTTTGACAATTGATTGTCATTCAAATAATTGTGCTTAGCAAATACATTTTGTTGTTCACATTAAAATGTATTATACATACACAGAGTTATTTACAATGAACTTGAAAAATTAGGCCTACATGATTATAAGGCCATGTAAACAAATACCGATCAGGACAGATTTTATTTTATTTTAATGAATATTTAAATCAACTTTCCATTAATGCTTGAATATTAAATGAATATAATTAGTTGTTTTATAATATGTATATAATAAGAATTTATTATTATTACAATAATTACAAACATATTTGACCTAATTTCTTCACATTACTGGATTGTAATCATTTTAAAATGACCTTACTTGGATGGTTATTTCAAATTGACTGGAATACACTGTGCACAGTGATCATGTTATCTCAAATATATCCCAAATGATGTAATAACTGCAACAAGCCGATTAGTCTTTGGCCTTTTTGAGCTGATAACCACACATGCTTGGCACATTAACAGATGTTAGCTCTTCCGTTGTTTCCCAAAACATTTCTATCTTGTCAATGAGTGAATATCAGCAGTTGTGTTTGTCTAATATCATAGACCTATATTTGCCATTCTACACTCAAGATGTCTAATGCCAGTCAACCAATAGTCAAGAAAATAGAAATTAAGGAAATGTAAAATTGATCTCAACCATTTTGATTTTCCCTTTATTGTCCACAAAAATAAAAAAATAAAATAATATATAATAATGATAATATATAAATATATAATAATAATATAAAAAGAACCAAATAATAAGAAATATCTTGATTTTTAGTTGTTTCAGTTTATTTAAAATAAGACAAAACAACCATTAAAATAATCCAGTCATCTTGAGGCCCTTTGGAAGTGTGTTGAGGCACCCTGGTTGAGAACCACTGCTCTAATGTATTTTAAGAGGGAATTTGATGGTCTCCGACTCACCATTGGTAGTCTGGACTGGAGCATGTGGAGGTCTTCATAGCCATAAATCTGCTGCACAACAAACAACAACTTTCAGCATCTTGCACACTATAGATATTACTGAAATCAATATTATTCACAGGCTCAGAGCTTGTACTGAGTCACATAATGAAATATGGATCACATAAACTCTTTACAAGTCATGCACACAATAACACACCGCTTTACAAAAGTGCATAAAAGCAACACCACTGAATCACCCAACCCAAAACACACACACACAAATCCTGAAATTCCACATACACTACAATACTTCCCAGAGGGGTGAAAGCTGCTCTGTTTTGATTTAAGAGGATGAGTGTTCTTACCGGGTAGGCAGGCAGCAGACCTCCGGGTCCCATGATGTACTGGTTAGGTAGCAGTGGAGGAACCCCCTGAGAGAGATTAGGAGGAGCTTTACCTGCACACAGACAAGGAAGAGTTGTTGGAGAATGAAGATTGTAGATAAGGGACTGAACTAAAATGGAAGCAGGAGTTGCTGATAAGATTTAGGGATGTCACTGAGAGGAAATTCTCACACTGGTATATAAACTTGCGACAAAACCGGTATTACTGATGAGACCAGGGGAGGGGGGGGGGGGGGGTGTTTTGAATGCGCGCTTGTTTTTTTTATTTTTTGCTTTTGAATTTGTGATCACGCATACTCTGTGTATAGGCCTATAATTTGCGGGCATCAAGGAGCCGCTATCTATACGCTGGGTATTGAAATCACTTTTAAATGCACGCACTTTCGCTTTTAAGTTCCCAATCATGCGTACTCTGTGTATTGGGAGCAGCGGTCCTGACCGCACATGATTTTACAAGATGAGATGTTTATCAATGACGCTAAGTATCTGTTACCAAATTCTCCGTCCTGTCAGTCATCTCTCCTTACTCTCTTCGTGTGTTAAGTGATACTGCACTGTGACTCTGCAGCCACTGCTGTACAGAGCAGAACAGACTCTTTCAGTTTATAATTGTAGTGTCCATTGTCCAACTGAACTAAATGGTTTTTATTTGTATAAAATAGCAAAACGACAGTGGCCTAATTAGATTTAAAGCAAATATGAAAATTATAAACACCTTTTCTTGTTTATATATTATACATGCTTGGAACATGTTGACAGAATTATTACACAATTGTCCATAAATTGGCCGTTCCTGATGTATCACAGATTTCACAAAAATATTAAGCAACTGTTTTCAACATTGCTAGTAGTAAGAAATGTTTCTTAAGCACTTGATCAACATATTAAAAAGATTTCCAAAGGATCATGTGACACTGGAGTAATTCCGCTTTGCCATTACAGGAATAAATTACATTTTACACTATATTAAAATAGAAAACAGTTATTTTAATTTGTAGTAATATTTCACAATATTACTGTTTTACTTTATTTTTTATCAAATAAATGACGCCTTGCTGGTAGGGCTGAACGATTAATTGCATTTGCGATAATATCGCGATATGATGAAATGCGATTTTTTTAACCGCAAAGCTGCGATTATAGTCTGGTCACGTGACACGCGAGAGTAAACCAGTCTGTATTGCAGATGAAGCATCAACTTGGCACGCGACACATAGACCTGGCTACAGGAAATAACAGTTTATGTTTAATTTATGTGATATTGTGTTATAGATTCTCTCCAACGATTCTGTATCGATTAAGATAATTTCAGATTTATGTCTGAGCTTAGTTTTAAACACAGATACGTGATGACGCGTGTGCTTTATAAACAACCGTTCTGCTTGCTTCTAAATTCCTCTGTCTCACACACGACACCAACGAGAAATTGACACCTTACGAGAAATAATCTTTAATAAAGTTCGGAAAAGTTGAAGCGAATTACAAGGACATTCGCGGGCTTCATTGCACAAGATATGAGATACGCACAGTCTGCGTGATGTTACTTTTGTAGTGCGCGGTCTCGCCCGCCGGTATTTTACTTACAAATGTTCTACGAAGGAATCATATGTCTTGGAATGCAGTTGGATTATATATTAAAAATATGAAAATCACCGCCAGAAGCTGCTTTCAATTTCAAATACTCACGTGCGCTTTGCGAAGAGCGTTTGAGCATGCGGCTGTGAGCGACTCTGTCTATACGTGGTTAAATGTACTTGCATCTCAAAATGCTTTTATGACGCGAAATTAATGTGACACAGTCAGTTATTAAACAGACAGGACAAACCACATCTTATAATTTCAAAAGAGATGAAAACGTTCAGACAGCCTACTCTTAAATAGGCTACTGAAAGCACTCTTTGTTTATTGCTTGTAATATTTTTTTCCCTCTTTGTTATTTGTTTTGAAGCTATATTTGTTAAAATTATTAACATGTAATTGTATTAATTTAGTTTTTTAATGTGTAATTATTATAAGTAGGCCTACTTATAATTATGTAATTAAATATTTCAAGTTTTATTAATAAGATCAATTAAAGAAAAAAAATGTATTGGCTCATGAGGTGCCTAAAGATTCCCTTCCCTATTTTACAATGATTTATTGCTTGTTTTTGTTGAATAATAGAAAAGATAAAGAGCTTAAAAAATAATCGCATATTAAATCGCAATCGCAATATTGGTAAAAAAAAATCGCAATTAGATTATTTTCCAAAATCGTCCAGCCCTACTTGCTGGGCATAAGACTTCTTGCATAAGACTAGGGGTGTGCCGGTTTCAGAATTGGTGATGACGTGAGTCAAATGTGACGGTTCGTAACATAACCGTCGTCGGGGGGGGTTTGCGACGTTCGTCTGTTATAGGACAACTTAGTTTGAATAAAATTAATATTTGTGTAGTGTTCAATGTTGTTATCAATAGAGATACGCGGATGGGGTATTAGTTCATCCGCAACCGCATCACATAACTCATCATCCACACCAACGTTTTTTGACCAGATTTCAAAGCCGCACCCGCCCGCCATCCGCTGATTGTTTTGGGGTCTATGGACGATGCAATGCTCTGCTGATGCGAGCCGCAAGAAAACCCTTGTCTGTTCTAGAAAGGATGCAGCAAAGATATTTAATGCTAATGTATGAGGCATAGGCCTACGCTGAGTTTCATTCATTTACAATGAGATGCGCTCTAGTTCAACTTCACAATGCAATGCAAGTGAACGCGGCGCATCGGAGCCTCAATGTCACGGTTATATTGTCTCCTATATTTGCTTTTTATTTATTAAATACATGCAATTGGTTGATAAAACATTTATTAAAATTAAGATACAATTTGTACAAAACGAAATTTGCTTTAAAGAAATGCTTTCTACAAAGCAAAACTTAATGAAGTGGTAAAAATCATGTCTGATGATTTACAAAACAAAACTTCATTAAGTGGTAAAAACCATGTCTCCCGATTGCAAATGTTCATTGCTAATGTTTATTATTGCAAATGTTTTTCACTTGTTTAATAAATCTCATAATGATGACACATCACTATATCATAGCTTTTATTTCTATCTCAAATGATTGGCGGTCGGTCAGGGGGTACTTGGCAAATAATCAAATACAGTTGGAAACGACGTAGACCATTAATAACACAGACTGTTAACAATTGTTTTTAATTAGTATTTAAACATTCTCTATGATAAAAAATGTTTGTAAAAAATATTTTAATAACACGGTTTTGGCGGTTATAGAGTTGTAATGACGGTGTTCAACTATAACCGTCGGTCTCACGGTTATATGCTAACCGTCACACCCCTACATAAGACTTCAAAAAAATCTTACTACAAACTTTTTAATGGTAGTGTTTGTACAAAAATCATTAGTTGGACAGAAAATTTCTCCTCAACAAGCCACATGATTTGAGGCATCATTCATGTCTGTAGCAAAACTCATAAGGTGCCTTACACGCCCAACCATGAAAAATTGCTTGGTGATTTTTTCAAATCCCAAGTAAAAGTGCTATTAGTACTTCATAGTACTATTTTATTTAATTAGTGAAGCTTTGTAGAAATAAATTAAGCAATAAGACTTAAAACGACAGCAGAATGTCAACACTCAATGCTCAACATCTAAATGCCACAAATGATGTCATGATACTACATGGTATTGTGATAATTGCTGTGTGATCACAATATCGTGATGCGTGTGTGCTCTCTCACCGCTGGAGGAAGACAGTAGCGGGGCAGCCCTGATACCGGAAAGTGCGCTACCATTGGTGCCATGACCCAAAATTCCAGACCCGTGCAGACTGTTGCCGCCACTCGTAGCACTGTTCACGTTGCCGCTGGACAGAGCGGACACAGGCTGGGAGGAAAATGCCATCGATGAGGGGGCGAGAGAGTTCACGCTGTCCACACTTGTATACTGAGGACACATACACAGAGTTGTTACAGACAGTGGAGGTGGTGAGGAGAGAGTGTGTGTCATTGTATCCTACAGCACTCACTGTAAGTGAAGATGTGGTGCAAAGTGCCGACACAGAGGGATGGCCACTGCTCACATGACTACAGGAAAAACAGGAAGTGTCACAGATATATGTAGCCCACATAACATTTGTCAAAACATGAAATCAAATGTAAATAAATGGGTAATACAAAGAAAATGTATAAACATCTCGCTCACCTGCTGAGGGGAGGTAAGCTGGCAGAGGACAGCTCAGATGCCAGGCTGGGCAGAACCGAGCTGTGTGGTGTAACAGAAGGGGGCAACAGTGAGGATGGGGCAGAGGGGGCAACACTTGTGCTGCTGACCAGAGAAGGAGACTCTTGTTTTGGAGTGGAGGAACTCGATGTGGCTGATGGAGAAGGCATAAAATGTCATATATTACAAAAAATTAAGCAGTTTAAAAAGCGTCAAGTTAAATCTTTAATGCATGACACAGAAAGAAGGGTAAAACTGATGAGTGTGACTTACTGTCTAAAGCAGCAGAGGTCCTCGCACCATTGAAACCGTTCTGTCAGAGATGCAAACAAAGTATACTGAATCAAATCAATATTAGCAGCATAACCTCCTTGATGTACGGTGCACTAAAGAAATAGTGCATCCATGGTACAACATGAGAACATGTGCACAACCGTTGAAAAGTTTGGGGTCACTAAGATTTTTTTGTTTTTGAAAGAAGTCCCTTTTTCTTACCATAGCTGCATTTATTCAATCAAAAATGCAGTATAAACAGTAAAAATGTGAAATATTCCTACAATTTAAAATAACTGTTTTAATATAGTTTAAAATGTAATTTATTCCTGTGATGGCAAAGCTAAATCTTTCAGCATCATCACATGATCCTTCAGAGATCATTCTAATATGCTGATTTGGTGCAAGAAACATTTCTTACTATCAATGTTGAAAACAGTTTCTGATTTCTTTCACGAATAGAAAGTTCAAAATATCAGCATTTATTTGAAATAGAAATCTTTTGTAACATTATAAATATCCATGCATATTTGCTGAATAAAAGTATTCTAAAAAAGAAAATCTTACTAACCCCAAACTTTTAGACGGTAACGTAAATGATGACAATTTTCATTTTTGATTGATGTAGCCCTTTAACTGAGAATAGCTCTGTAGCTGTGAAAACTAAGGTTTCTCTGTGTGCACCTACCGTCACAGGTCCAGAAAGCTCCTTGCTCTGAGAAAAGGTCAGTCTTGAGTGAGGGGCCACACCGCAGTCAAAGCTGTTACCCGCCGATGATGCAGCGGAGGAGGAAGAGGAAGATGAGGAGGACGAGGGGGCTGTCACAGAGCTGGGGGTGGTGTGGGAGGGGGCGAGGCTGGGGAGAGGTACCGAGGGAGAGGGGTAGATGCTGTCAGAAGAGGCCAGAGGCAGCAGCAAAGGGACCGGACTGGTCAGAGATTCACTGCAGGGGAGATCATGGGAAACATATTAGCATGCAGAATGGAGAGTTTTAAAGCTAAAGACAGCACACTGGTTTGAAAGACATGCGTTGAGAGATTTAGGAAAATCAGCAATACATGAAGTCCACTGCTCAAAGAAGAAGAAAAAGCACTTAAATTCAATTTAGACAACAGTGAGACCATTTTGTCTTCATTATGGCCATTTCTCCCACTGACTGACCTGATTGGTTTAGAGTAAAGGCTGCTCTGTGACTGAGGAACCACTGCAGCCTCCCTTATGGGTTCACTGTTGCAGTTCTCCGACTGGCCGAAGTCTGGCAGGGCAGATTCTGAACCAAAGTCCAGGGCACCAAACTGCACATTTAGACCGGACACATCTGCTGACCCGGGCATCTCTACCGCTGATGCAGGAATCTGGATGTGTACAAACACATGTAAATATGTATATCAGCATATACTGAAAAAAACTTCAACGAAAACAAAAAAGCTATGTAACAGTTAGAGGTAAATGTTGTAAAACCATTCTAAAAGGACGCATTAAATTGATCAAAACTGAAGTTTCCACTTTTTTCTACAATAATAATAAATGTTTCTTGATCACCAAATCAGAATATTAGAATGATTTCTGAAGAATCATTTGACACTGAAGACTGGAGTAATGATGCTGATAATCAGGAATAAATTACATTTTAAAATATATGAAAATAAAAAAACCTGTTGTTTTAAATTGTAATATTTCACAATATAACTGATTTTACTGTATTCCTGATCAAATAAATGCAGCCTTGGTGAGCACTTTTTGACTTTTCAAAAATGTTAATCTTACCGACCCAAATTTTTTAAACGGTAATGCTGTTTACAGGAGTAAACACATATGCAAAAGAAAAAATGTAAGAACATTTTCAACAAATTCAAAATGGACTATCTAATTTCCTAAACCATGCTTGAGCAATTCATCTGTGTATTTTCTTCTTCATAACTTGCTCCCCCCTCCATTCTGGTAACACCCAGTTTTTACGATTTAATAAATTCCAGATGGATAAAAACAAGCCCCACCCTATACTCTTTTTGTCTGAAAATCCCACTGAACCCAGAAATAAGCCAGATTATATAAGCAAAATAGGTTGGGACGGCCATTTTATGAATGTTCATCTACAAACTGTACCAGGTAATAGAGAGCTCACCAAGAGATCTTACAAAGCATTCCACCTCGATGTTTTTTAAATCTCAGTCACCTTGGAAGTGGGAGGTATCCGTCGCTTTTGGGTCTTTATCTGCCGCTGCTGTGTGCTGCTGCCCTGAGACTCGGCAGCCTGTGAGGGGGCCATTGAGGGCCCGTCACGGTGCTGTGATGGTTCCGGCGCTTTCGGAAAGGCTTCCAGTGTTCCCGAGGCAGGCGAAGGGGCACTCAGTGGGGGAGGGCTGGGCTGCCTGGCTAGAGGCCCCGTGTGGGTCAGGGAGCCCTGCTGTCGCTGGGCAAGTTGGCTTAGCACCAAAGATGGCTCTGGCTGCATCTGAAACTCCCCTACAGGGCAAACAATACAGAAAAAGCCCATTCACACTTAGTCACGTGTGACTAAATAAGAAAAAAAGTCTGATTTGGAATGAATAGGTTAATAGTGTTAATGCATAGCTACGTGTTTGCAAGTATGACCAAGTTTGTGTTTCCGGGCCAGTAAAGCAATTATAAAACTCACGACTGAATTGGGACGGGAGTGAAGCAGAGCTCTGTGTTCCAGGAGGTTTTATGTCCCAAGAAGAGGAGGGCACTGAAATCCCTGTCCCCACCAGCCCCCCTACAGGAGTGCAGTTGGTCCCTGTGCTGGAGGGCGGGGAGGTAAGCTGCCCAAGACCAGGCCCCTTCAGCTGTTCCAGTATTTGCTGCCCGGCCGTCTGCCCGAGTTTTGGACCACCAAGCTCTCCAAAACCAGAACCCAAAACAGAGGACTGGGAAATGACGCAAAGGAAAGGTGCCATTAGGAAATCCATCCAGATCTCGCTGTTTCAGCACTAATGGTATTGCACAATACACTCAGTCTTTTAAATTACTAGCTGGAAAATAAACACCTGAAAATGGATAAAGTTTCTGAAAAGGTCCTATAAGCACCCTGCCAGCCATTGCCATTCATTCTCTAGGAAAACATTTGTGTAAGTGCTGTAAATCATGGCTGTGGATTGTCTCACCAGAGTGGCGTGTGTGTAGCTGTTGGAGCCAGAAGATGTGCCTCCGTTTCGAGCAGGCTGGTGGTGGGAGTTGGTGAAGACCAGACTGTGGCCGAGCCCCTGAGAGGAGCCCACGGCCTTCAGACCCCCCGCCTCTTCTCGATCCACAGGCTTCTGCAGCAGAGACGACAGATCCAGACTACAACAAACACACAATACAGTCAGTGAAATAAACAAGACGTTACATTCACAATGCAATGCTATGATTGGAATTAAAATAGATTTCCTAAAATTTGTCTTTGCTGAACTCAAACACATGAAAACAGAACCCCAGCTTTGACTTTATTACCTCTGGCCAGGTGTGATGTGGTTCTCAGTTGGAGGTGCACAAGAGGATGTGAACACTTTGGTCTCAGAGAGCTTTAGAGATCAAAATGTGCCAGTTAGTGCTTTTATTTTTATATCAAAATATAGTATATGACTATAGCGTTCAAATATGAGGGAGAGATATAAAATATATGAAATAGTATATAAAAACTATAATGTATAATCAGGGGTGCACATAACTGGTGCTCACGTGTGGTAAAAATAAACGACGCGCAGCAGAAAACATGGAAGGAAGCGCTTTTGAGTACCAACATTTTGGGCCAAAATGTTGGTACTCAAAAGCGCTTCCTTCCATGTTTTCTGCTGCGCGTCGTTTATTTTTACCACACGTGAGCACCAGTTATGTGCACCCCTGTGTATAATAATTATATTACAATTCAATAAAAAAATAAAAAAAAAATAAATAAAAAAAATAATAATAATATATATATATATATATATATATATATATATATATATATATATATATATATATATATATCTCTCTTATAATATATGATATATATATCTTATACATATATCTATAATATATGAAAAGAGATTATGCAGATGTACAAAATATAAACATTAAATGTATAATTATATATTAAAGAATTATAACTATAAATATATGATAATAATAATAATACGTTGGTAATAATTATAATTGTACATAAAAAACAGATACAGTGTAATTAGTGATTATAAATAATTTGTATTATTCATATATAGTCTACATAATATGATTCTTTAATATTTCTGGCCAACACATATACCATGTCTTTTCAGGCTTATTCATTTCAAGCTCTGTAAATCCCATAATTCATAGGAGGTTAATTATAGAGCATGACTCACACTCACATCTTCACTCCAGTCTTCAGCTGCCCACTCGTCCAGAGTATTCTGCCATGGCACTGAATGTGTCAAAGAGAGAAAGAGAGACGAGAGTGGGCCAAAGGATTGTGAAAAGTTATGTGCAACAGAGGCGAGTCTCTCACCTGTCCCATCTGTAGTGTCGTTGGCCCCCGTCTCCCAGACATCAGCGTGCGAGTTTGATGTCCCACTGTCTGTGGTGTAGTCTGCAGGGTTAAAGGTCCTGCAGGAGGATACACAGAGTGTGAGAATGGGTTTTAGTGGCTGTATGATAATGAAAATTGATTATAGGTTTAAATAACATTTGAGTGATACTAACCCCATCCCCTGTGCTGTAAACCTGCTGGTAACTGGAGCCCGACCTCTGCCTCTACCTCCAGACACTGTAAATAAATAAATAAAACCTCATAAGCACTTATAAAAACTCAAGCACTAGGGATGGGTCAGGATGGTCAAACACCCCAATTGTCCAACAGCTCGATTTATTTTCTTAGAGTTTCATCTTTAAGGCATTTAGCACTTCAAATGAGGAAACGCAACTTCTCAGAGGTTTTAATGCACTGCTGACAGTCTATAGCTACTATAACTGTCAGGGGGATAAAACCCACAAAAAACCCAGGAGAAATGTATCCCCTTTAAAGCACCACCACAGACATCAAAGCACTGCTCTCAACAATAAAGACTTCAAATCACCTGCTGGAAGTAACATTCTTATCTCAGTGTTTTATGAGGACCATGGTCAATTTGGTGTAACAAAAGGTTTGGTGGATTTATTTGTTGAATATGTGTCAGTGACCCTCTACTGAAGAGCTATATACACAAATCTCTAAAAACAAAACATGTCCGATCGGTGCCGGGTGGTTATGAGACTAATTATACAAGGCTTCCCTAATAGAGAAAACCCGACTAATTGAATTTGAATTTGTAAACGTAGATTTGCACATCCCTAGTAAGCACAATTGATGTGAATGATATGATGTTTATACTGTGTGTGGGCTCACCTCTGCCTCTTCCCCTGCGGCCACGGTCAGCACCTCTCTCAACAGGAGCAGGCTCCACACCATTCTCCTCTGTCCTTGCTATACAGATAAACAAAATGAGATCACATATGAGCCTTTTAAAATTTAAAACCTACTCCACACAATCAAACTGTAAAAAAAAAAAAAAAAAAAAAAAAAAAACCCAAGTACAAAAGTTGTTGTTGCACAATCACTATTCCCTTTGAATCTGATGCCAATTTTCGTTTTATTATTAATGGGGTGGGGGGGGGGGGTCTTGATTCCAGAATGAATTGTTGCCATCCACACAATTAAATAACAATTAATAGGCATACTATAACTATAACCACAGCGCAAATAAGAAAAAATGTCACAAGCAGGCAGAGGTGGTGGCATTGCCATCCGTTTTCAAAATTGCACCTAAATATTGTCTAAATATTGCTGTTGGATACACTTATCCACTTTATGCGCTCTCTCTGATCGAATATACCTATACCAGGTGTAAATGCCCTCCAAAACAGACTGCAATCCAATCACCACAAAGGTGGTCTGAGACGCAGTGTAAATGTGTCTGGTTGTTGAAGCCAGATATGTACATTTTACTCCTCCTAAAATGGCAAAAACAAAGGTGTGAGAGCGTGTTATACTGGCTCCCGATAGCCAGATGTGACACATACAGCCAGATATATACTGCTACTCGCATCGCCACAGATATGGCCCACCTAAGATGAGTTGCCTCTTCAGCAAGTCGACACACATATAGCCACAAATTAAACCGAAATTTCGGCATCGCATCCTGAAGCTCAACACAGTCATCTTCATTAAAAGTAGTGAGACTAAATTATCATACCAGTGCTGATGCCGCTCCTATTTCTCCTATTTGATCAGCTGCTTTTGTTGATGTGAACTGAATGTGTATATAATGCTGGAATTGAAGATCGGATTTTTATTTGTTTTGCGAACACAGTGTAAATGAACAATTTTAACAAGCGGATTGCTATCCGATCAGTAAGAACGCATTAAGAGAGAAGTGTAAATAGGCCCTAAACAGCTATGTAAAAAAAACAAGGAAACCTCATCAACACACTCACCTGGCTTGTTGCGACTGGTCCCTCTGCCACGGCGACTCGCTCCTCCACGACCCCTGCTGCTTTCCCTCTCTTTCTTCTCCCTGTTCTCCTTGTTCTCCTTACTCTCAGTGGAGGTGCCATCCTTCCCAAGACTCTTCTTTTTCCCCACCGTTTCCCAAGAGGTCTGCAAGTAATAAAATTTCTACTAGTCAGAACAAACAAAAAGTAAAAGAAGATAATTGTTCAGCAGATGTTAGGTGTCAATGAAGTGCCATTTACATAACCGATTTAAATACAGGTTTGCTAATCATCACTGTTGAATCCTCATTACTGATGAAGGACATTTGGGAGCTTGTATTTTGACACAGTGGTGGAGGCAGAGGTCTGTTATGACACAGGATTACCTTCTGATCAACACTACAGAAGTGACCCACTTTCTATTTTTGAGTTTCATTCCCAGAAATAATTCAAACAAATCCTAGTCTATAAGAAGAGGCCTCTCAAATTTCACCACAAAAGTCACAGACTCTTTATCTCTGAAATAGATTAGCATCAATCACACATGAATATGGGCATTACGTGCTGTTATATGTTCGTTAAGCTAAAAAAAAGAAAGAAAAAAAAACATGCAGAAAAATAATAAAGCCCAGCTTGACAAATCATCATTTTGCATTTTAAAGCCCAGCCACAAAACAGCTGACAGTAGCAACAACATTTTCAATAAAACCAGTTTTACTTCGCTTTTTTGAATAACTCACGCGTTTTAGTGCCTACTAAGTAGTCTAAGATCACATGTGCATCTGTTAGATGGAATTCTTACAGCATCAGAGGTTCCCTCAAGCAGGAAGTTGATGGCTCTGTTGACATCCTCGTTGCAGTCATGGAGAGCAACCATGCAATCGTCTTGGTTCTTCCCTGTGACCTCTATGAGCTATGAGCAAATATGTTCATCACTGGGGTTATCAGAGGATTTTACTTTGATTTAACTTTACTTTGATGGAAGAGAGCTTCTTATACCTGTTTCACTTTATCCTCAAAATCTGCATCGTTCTTGTCATAGATCATCTGAGCCAGTCGGATCTGTTCGGCTGTAGCCTGCAATCGGAAGCACAAGTTATCAGAATGAATCTTTTTTAAAAAATAAATAAAAGGGAATTGAATGAGCAGACCAGGACATGTCAAGTGGAGATAAACATGGGCCACTGAAAGCAGAGGTGGACAAAGTACATAACATCCTTACTTGAGTGAAAGTACAGATACTACTGGTCAAATATTACTCCGTTACAAGTAAAAGTTGTAAAGACCAATTTTTACTTAAGTAAAAGCACAGAAGTACTTGTTTTTAAAAGTACTTAAGTATCAAAAGTAAATGTCAATGCATTGTTTTATTATTGTTGTGTGTAATACTTACAGTACCTTATGTAAGCCTCTGAATCTATGCCTGCCTACCCTCATATCATATGTTCCCTCAAATAGTGCCCTATTTAAAGTTTTTTGGCTTTTAGTATGAATATGTTAACCTTACTGTTATCTATAAGCTAGTGTGCTCCAAAACACTGAAAAAATTTGCATTTAGAAGACCAAACCCAACGTTGAAAATGAAAATCAGGTTGATGTCAGAATCCAACGTTGGACAGACGTTGTATTGTGGTTGAAAACGAAAATCGGGTTAAAGTAAAGTAAAACGAAAAAGTAAAGTACAGATACTCAAAAAGTGTACTTAAGTACAGTACTCAAGTAAATGTACTTTGTTACTGTCCACCTCTGACTGAAACTATGTTTGGCTACTACCCTACTGTGCAGTACATACTGTAAAAGTATGCATATTACAACAATAAACATTTCAAATAGTAGTACATTTTTTCATCAAGACCTCAGCACATTGCATGTTTCATTTAGCAGTTATCATCTCTGAAATAAAAATGTAGAAATTTAATCTAGTGAAAAATGTGTTGACTTTCAGTAGTGTAATTAAATAGCAACTGACTAATCAATTAGGGATGACGACTAGATTGTTAAATTCATCCACTTTAAAGCCAAAACACATTTGTCTTGCTGTTTTTTGAGCATCCTAGCATAAGCACTGTGTGAAGATGTCACTTTAAAACAGTTCAACTTAGTTGTTAGTTTAAAGGTGCGGCTTAAAACCCCAGCCATCCGTTTCCCTTTGTGCTCCATCTAGCTGTTATTTTTTAATGAAAGAGTGTCTTGTGAAAATCCCCCTAAGGAAACTGGAAGGTCTAGCATATTGCATTCTGGGATACATTCCAGCAGAGTATGGTCATACTATATACTGCAGAAATAGTAAGAGCAGCATGGTAGTATGTTATTCCTAACATAGCATATGTTTCAATATGTTGTTGTCCACTCACCTGAAGCTGTTTCTGTGGCTGTGTGGTCTGTGTGGTAGTGGGCAGCGCTTTGTCCCGAGTGCCCCGGGCTCGTTCGATGCCCACCGAGGTCATCATATACAGTATATACAAAACAATGTATGTACAAAACAGAAAAATCTAGAAGAAAAACAAGGCCAAAAACAAGAAGTGGTTATTATTCAGAAAACACTTCCATGTCCTAGTTTCTAGTCCAAATATTTGCAGACACGAGATGAGGTTTTGTTCAAGCGAGCTAGCTGACGTTTTCTGCAGATCTTCCCTTCAGTGTCCCGCGCAGTGTTGGAGCAAACGCACAGGGGCCGTATCGGATTTCCTTTCTCCTAAACCCAGTTGGGCAAGATTGAGCAATACTCTGACCGCCAGAAACCCTTGTAGAAAAAACAATCAAGCTTATCCGAGCCCCGCTGAAATGAAGACCACGCCACAGCCCACACTGGTGTCCGCTAACACTTCGCAACTATCCTGTAGTGTCCTTCTAAAACGCTCACACTCCGATCACATCACATAGCCATTCCTTATGCATACAAAACAATAACTTGGTCTTCTGGCATGAGGACATTAATGTTTATTACCTAAATCCTTGAATCTACACTGAAGCATGTATTGGTGATCTAAAAATCTAGCTATTTCACAGAAGAAATGTTTACATTACAGAAATTTTCTTTTTAAGGTGCCAGACTGACAGTCTTGCTCGTAAGTGACCCGTTTCATTAACCACGAAAAGCACATTGACACAACAACTTAAAACGTTGAAACAAGGTAATTTAAAGGGATGGCTCACCTTAAAATGAAAATTCTGTCATCATTGTTTCAAAACCTGTAAGATTTTCCATCTTTAATTATTTTCTTTGCCATGCTGGCATATAAGCTGTCCATTTAGAAGAAAAAAAAGCATCATAAAATTAGTACGATTAATGCTCTATATTACAAGTCTTCTCAGTCCATACAATAGTTCTGTGTGAGAAAAAGGTTAATATTCACAATTAAATCCAGGGCTAGATGCTAAGGATTTTTCTACTGGGCCAATCAGGATAGTGGTTCAGATTTTTACTTGCCCTATCAATACTTTCACTGGTCCAGTCACAAAAAAAGTGAACATTTTTGTGTTACTGTTTTCAACCTTGTAGTCTAATAAATAAGGTTCTGACGACGCCAACATTTTAGACACAAGTGAAATTTCAAAGTTCTAGCCTAAATAAAAATTATTAAACAAGAATCAGCTATAACCATAGACTGTAAAAAAAGAATATGGACGTAGTGTCCATGACTTCACCCGTAGGTTTCTGAAGAGCATTTTTGAAGCCCAAAGTGGAGCCGGCCGTCGCCATCTTGGCAGCGCGTCACTCCCGGATAAACGAAAATGGGCAAAAAGGCGAGATTAGCTGGCTAACAGACAGCAGACAAAGTGCTAAATATATATTTTTTTCAGCTGTAAAGTTGGGCATTGACTCTCTTTTGGAGCCTGTCTCTAGCAGCCAGTCCATGAATTGCAGTTTAAGTCCCGTCCGTGTTGGATTCAAGTGAGAGACCGGAAGGTTAACGCTTGGTTTATTTAATTTGCATCTTTGTTCTATTGTGTTTATTTGATTATTTTTCTTATTTTATTACAGACTGACAGTTTACTTGACTTTGTAATGTTCTTGCATTTCACGTAAACATTTTGGTGAGTAAAATAAAAAATGTAGGCTACTAGCCAATGGCAACTCGAGCTATAGTGTGTCCGTAGAGAGTTGATGTTTTTCTCTAATTTAAAAAATCAATAGATGTGTATGGTAACTACGGGGCTATGTAAAATACATCTGGAAAGTGGCAACTAACTGTTGAAATCGACATCAGGGCACTTGTGAGATATCGTTATATGATAATATCATTACATCGCCCAGCCCTAATGGATAGGAAGTAGATTTTTAATGGATTATAATTTATAATTTGGTCTGTTTTCACACAAAGCAATCATATGGCTTCGACACACTTGGAATATAGGGCACAAGTACAGTAGAGTTTTTATGATACTTTTAAAGTGATTTTTGGAGGGTACTGAAGCTGGATAGCCACTGTCCTCTTTCTCTATCAATGCAAGGAAAAGAGCGGATGTAGGGTAAGTGTACCTATTAAGCCCACCAAAGTCTAGGTTTTTTTCATAGATACTGACATAGTTTATAAGAAAAATCATTTGTTAAAATGCAATATTTATCTCTCATTTGAAAATGTATTAATTAGTTGATGTACATTTTACAATATAAAATTAAGATAATTAAGGAATAAAGTCTGGCATGGGCTTAATTGGTACTTTGGCACCATTTAAGCCCGCATGTGTCCCAAATAAGCCCACATCATCATTGATTCACAAAATATAAAAATTAATTGATTTTAAGGAAGTAAAACATCAATATATTTATTCAGTGACAGGGAAGTATAACAAAAAATCCTTTTGCTAATGTTTGATTAGAGCCCTGGGTGGGATGGGTAGGTGTTAGTGGCCGGTGGTCTGGAGCCTTAAGTCGGCTTGACTGGAGTTGTAGCTGGAGTCAAGCTGGAAGTTTGACCGGGTGTATCTCGGGAGCCAAGCCGAGTTGGGGCTCCAGACTCTGGGGTTTCGGGGGGGTCTCCTAGTGGGCCCCCTACGGCTTGGCTCCCGAATTATGCCCGGTTATACATAAGGGGCCTTTAGGACAAAATGGGCTCTATCTCATTTGAATGAATGTGTGTAATTTGTAGGCCTATATAGTTGTAAATTAAGGTAGTAAGTAAGGTAAGGTTAAAAGGTTACTAAGGTAAAAGCACACAAAGAAATTGTATCATTAAACACTTTCAGAAAATGTATCAATGTTTGCAATTAGAGGGATTCCTCACTGAAACACATAAGGTGGGCTTAAATGCTTCCACAGTGAGTAATGGTGAAAAAAGAATGTTTTTCTTTCAAAATGTAAGATATGTTTACAAATGCATGAAGCTTAAATATTCTGTGGACTAAGTATCATAGTAATTTTCATTGTGCCCACATTGAGAAATGTTTAGTTTTTTTCCTTCAAGGTTAGATTGTGCTGGCTATAGTTTGCATGCGTTTTGTGGCACTGTACCATTTAAGCCCATCTTTAAAAAAAGTTAATTTATGAAAATAATCTTAAAACAATTTATGATGTATTTATTTGTAAATTAATGTAAAATGAATCACAAAACATTTATTGTTTGCAGTTCACATGCTTAATTCTTGCCATCTGTAATGCAGTCTAACCTTTCTGTAAGGCTAATGGTTTGACCAAGAGATTAGCTTTAAACGCAAGCTAATAAAACTCATCTTTCCATTTAAAGGAAAATTATATAAAATGATAAATTACTATTTGTTCATACACAAATAACAATACATTTATCTCTTATTTGTCATAATACCAATGTAGTTACCAAAGAAATGGCTGAAAATTGCCAAATGTGATTGGTATGCAATACAAAATGCCAGGGAAGTAACAAATCACTGGATTGGTTAAAATAATGAGCAGCATAAAATATTATTTTCTCTTTTTTTAATTTGACTTCAGAGTTGAAAAGGGGACATGGGCTTAATGGGTACACTTAACCTATGCTACATTTCTGCTTTTGTGTTCCAAAGAAATCCGTCAAATGGGTTTGGAATGACATGGGTAAGTGACAGGATTTTCATTTTTGGATGAGCTATTCCTGAAAAACCTTCTTAGATGATTTTCCACCAAATTAAAAACTCCACTTGTGAGACTACAGTACATTAGATTCTTCACTTCCATGAAACTAAAGACTAAAACATCAGCAAGAATCACTGCTCACACAGAAGACAAGGCAACACACATAACATCTGTGATGGATACAGTGGGCTTTTCTTGGCTGCTAGACGAGATCTTATTGTGCATGTTTAATGCTTCTACGCAGTCACACAGAAAATGTCCGACAACAACGTTCCAGCTAGATTCTGACATATAGAGATCACCAGATAATATCCGGCAAAAATTCCCAGCTTGCAGAATACATACACTAATAAAGATCTTGCTGGGGTGAAACTGGCTGTGCAAGCGCTGCTGGTCACCAACCATTTAATGATGACAGCGAGCAAAACAACCCACAAAAGTGATTCCACCAGCTGACAATGGTCTCATGTGGGGACATTTCTGAGATCGTTACAAAATGGAAAAACAAAGCCTTTCTCTTGGTCAGCAGACCACCCATAGTGTCTTCGAATTCACAGATATTCTGTGTATAAAGCACATTTAGAAATGCAGATAAATAAGCCAAAAAAACTCAGAAATTTCATGAATTATGAATAGGTAGCTAATGGAATAATTAGTGATCCTTAACTAAACAGAAATGATTATGAAGATTAAAATTTACATTAAAAAAAGAATGGGGCAAATGAGATGGGGAGATTTAATGAATGACTTTGACAACATTCACCCAAAATGCACCGAAATGTAGGAAAACAGAAAATGTGAATTTTGAAATAGCAAAGTTAGCAGAAGATTTTTATTTTTTAGCTTTTACATAAGAATAATACCACTTCTGCTAACTGATCAAATGAGCATATTAGTGAGTTATTATGGCCAATGTCAATAATCTCAAAATGGCCAAATATCAGCCAAATAATTGGTTTATCACTAAAACAGACAACTTTGTTTGGGTTTTTCAGTTTCGAACAGTAATAAAATCTATAAAATTAGCAACTACTGACAAATTGCAATAAACATTCGTAATCAAAGCAAAATACGTGATGGCTGCTCGCTCACATTAGAAAACTTTAAACAAACGACCATAATCAAAGCACATGCACAGATGACTTTGTTTGCTTTCTGAGTTTCTATAACCATGTTCCATATACCCCCCCCCCCCCCCAAAAAAAAAACTACATGCATAAACATAACAAGGTTAAAAATATATATATGTGACGGCTCAAACAAAGGGAATTTAGACCCAGGACCAGCATCCTAGTTTAACTTTACAGATTCATTAGAGATGTTCGGGTGGATTTAAGTTACATATGGCATATTTTTGACCCCATGAATGTGCAAAAACTGAGTTTGTGAGGAGCATAAGCGCATACAGTCTCTGCTCTCCTTTGTCCATGATCTCTAATGTCATTTCCTCTCTCCAATTGTTGTAGCTTAGCTGGCTAACTCACGACCGCCCGGCGTCCTTGTTCATAACATTTAAACCCTTATGAGCATTTACACACCAAGATGTATATCAATATGACGTTTTTAATGTAAGAAAAACTGGCTTATTGGTGATACGGGCTTGTTGTGAAGGGATATTTGAGGAAAACGGTCTCACAACAGAGCTACAGCCGAATAAGCTAAACTGAGGAAAAACAAAGCCATACAAAAGGCAACATAACCTCGAAAAACAGTCAGCGATGGATTAAAACAGATGAGCGACAAAGAAATGGAAATATTAATTACGTAACATCGGATATATAAATACCAGTTAAAGAGTCTGAAAGAGAGATTTGTTTTTTTTATTTATTACCTGCTAACACGCTTCACTCAGCCAGCAGCAGACTCCGTCACGTGACCGTCACCGCTGCTGCCGATTCTCTCCATGCAGATCCTACAGGCGCGCTCCCGCACCAGCAGGCACATTCACAAGTGCGCGCACACGTACACAACAACTTATACAAACAACACAATTTAACCTCTTAACAATGTACATGTAATGAATTAAAATGCAAATCATATATTGTATAACATCTTAAAGAATCATTCTCTGCCATTGTTTACTCGCCATTTCTCACTACTCCATTTCTGAAAGGATAGCCTATTCTTTATGCTTCTGGAGTTTAAAATAAAAGTTGTCTATTCTCTCTATTCTCTATTCATCTACTGAATGATGCTTTATTGTATCGAGTGATTGTACATGTATATTGCTGTTCCCTACAGATCATAATCGTGAACGAGCATTCTGTCACGCCACTGTTTATAGTCAAAACCTATGGTCACAATACGATTTGCGCCCCCAGCGGTCAAATGAATCACTACAGTGCAGTGTTCCTCACAAAATGGATAAAAAACCATTATAATATATATATAGTGAAAATATAATTAGGCCTACAGATATCAAGAATTATAGTTTTTACTAGTTGAAATTAAATTGTTGCTATCAAGAATGAGCATTTTAACTAGTGAAAATAGTATTACAGATATCTAGAAATGCAATTTTTACATGTAAGAATAGTAATGACTTTATGAATATTAATGAGAACTGGATTTCCCACACTCCTCTTTTAGCGCCAGTATAGGCCAAAAATTGAGGAAGAACATCCAGTCAGAGAAACGCCTCCTTGTTTATTTATTTATTAGTTTGTTTGTTTTTGTTTTGTCAGTTTCCACAAATCCCTTCACTCGATTGGGATGTTCTCTTTTATTCTGGACGGCAAGGGCAGTGACTGTAACATCGAGCGTATTAAACACGTATTTATACCGATTTCATCAGGCTCCGAAAATTCTTCAAAACGAACATTTTTTTGTTTTCTTCACTCTTTGTTCTAATGCATCAAATGAAAACACAATACAACCAAAACGAAAAATAAAACATTTTTGTAAACATTAGCTACCATTTGTACAGTTAAGTAAAACCGGCGGCAACTGTCTTTATGAGTGAGTCATCGAGTCATTCATTCATTCATTCATTCAGTAAGGAAGCAAGTGGCTGTAATTATGAATGAATCATTGAAGCATTGACTCTCACGATTTGTTCAAAGCTCCAGATTCATTCACAAACACTGCTGTGTGCTGCTGTTCTGCTGTGGCTTTCGTGGAGCTATTATTTTGTTGAAAAAAATACTAACAATAGGCCTACTGTGTTTAAAATGAACATCACTTAATATTAATATATTTCGTTTGTTGAACTGTTGTATAAAATCAATGTCACATTTGCAATCATGTGGATATTCGATTAATGTGATCAACATTAAACACTCACACAGGGTATGTTTTTTTATCAAAGAGTTTAAATCTTAAATCGATCTCTATGCACAGTCTGTGTCCATATTTGTCCTTCATGCTAGTAAGTGCTAAATCCCCAATTTTACAAAGGTAGGCTACATGGTCAAGAACGGCAGTAGGCTATAGCGACTGCAGTTTTTACTCTTGACAAGTGCATGGACACCACCGTCTCCGGAACGGACACCGGCAGGGACACCACAGTCTCCGGCACGGACACAAAAGTCTCCGACACGGACACCACCGTCTCCGGCACGGACACCACAGTCTCCGGCACGAACACCATCGTCTCCGGCACAGACACCAACATCTCCGGCATGGACACCAATGTCTCTGGCACGTCTCGGCTGTCTCCGGCACGGACACCACCGTCTCCGGAAAGGAAACCACCGTCTCCAGCACAGACACCAACATGTCCGGCACGGACACCAATGTCTCTGGCATGTCTCCGCTGTCTCCGGCACGGACACCACCGTCTCCGGAAAGGAAACCACCGTCTCCGGCACGGACACCAACATCTCCGGCACGGACACCAACATCTCCGGCACGGACACCAACGTCTCTGGCACGTCTCTGCCGTCTCCGGCACGGACACTACCATGTCCGGCACGGACACCACCGTCTCTGGCACGGACACCAACGTCTCTGGCACGTCTCCGTCTTCTCCGCCACGGACACCACTTTCTCTGGCATGGACACTACCATCTCCGGCACGGACACCGGCAGGGACACCACAGTCTCCGGCACGGACACCACAGTCTCCAGAACGGACACCAAAGTCTCCGGCACAGACAACAACATCTCCGGCACGGACACCAATGTCTCTGGCACGTCTCCGCTGTCTCCGGCATGGACACCACCGTCTCTGGAAAGGAAACCACCGTCTCCAGCACAGACACCAACATCTCCGGCACGGACACCAACGTCTCTGGCACGTCTCTGCCGTCTCCGGCACGGACACTACCATCTCCGGCACGGACACCACCGTCTCTGGCACGGACACCAACGTCTCTGGCACGTCTCCGTCTTCTCCACCACGGACACCATTTTCTCTGGCATGGACACAACCGTCTCCGGCACGGACACCGGCAGGGACACCACAGTCTCCAGAACGGACACCAAAGTCTCCGGCACGGACACCAAAGTCTCCGGCACGGACACCACCGTCTCCGGCACGAACACCACCGTCTCCGGCACAGACAACAACATCTCCGGCACGGACACCAGTGTCTCTGGCACGTCTCCGCTGTCTCCGGCACGGACAAGTGCATGGACACCACCGTCTCCGGCACGGACACCAATGCCTCTGGAACGTCTCCGCCGTCTCCGGAATGGACACCACCACCTCTGGCATGGACACCAACGTCTCTGGCACGGACACCACCGTCTCCGGCACGGACACCAACGTCTCTGGCACGTCTCCGGTATGGACACCACCGTCTCAGGCACGGACACCAAAGTCTCTGGCACATCTCCGCCTTCTCCGCCACAGACACCACTTTCTCCGGCACGGACACCACCGTCTCCGGAACGGACACCACCGTCTCCGGAACGGACACCACCGTCTCCGGAACGGACACCACCCACCGTCTCCGGCACGGACACCAACGTCTCTGGCACGTCTCCGGAACGGACACCACCCACCGTCTCCGGCACGGACACCAACGTCTCTGGCACGTCTCCGGAACGGACATCAACGTGTCTGGCATGTCTACGCCATCTCCAACACAGACAAGTGCACAGACACCACCGTCTCCGGCACGGACACCACCATCTGCACCACGGACACCATTAAAATTAACAGGGCAGGTGTGGCTACAGTGTCAGGGCTACATTTTTGTCCCAGTCCGCCCCTGACAATTGATGTTTTAGCCAGAGCAAGTGGATGTTGCAGTGGAGTTAAAAGTCAAAGGTGAAGTAGGCTAATGTCAAATTTACATAATTGTGGTTGTGATTTATTTCTGTTGCTATACCACAATACTCAATATGTTGTCTCACGGTGAGTCATTTTTCCCTGTTGCACCTACACAAAATCTGAGGGTTCCCCCACCTGCCAAATCCCACTTTAACCACTCTGTGTGTGTGTCTGTGTATATGTATTGTTTTTTTTCTCAATACGAATTATAAATTGATATTAAAAGCTTTAAAAGTCTTCAGCATAAAGAAACATCATGATGCAAAGCCAGAATGGAAGAAAAATACATCAATAAAGTTTTATTCATTTTCTTTTTGAAGAATGTCTCATGTTACTGTTCTTTCGCTTGTTTTGTTTTTATATTGTACAATATCTTTACACTTCTGTAATCTGTAAAAACATTCAGGAAGTGTGTATAAAAAAGGGCACCACCAAAATAATGACAGATTAGTTCACTCACACACACGCACATATATCCTCTGACATTTACATAAACTGTATTCTCCCTCTATTAGATTCCAAATATGTATACATATACATTTTATATATAAAATACATTTTAAAAGTGATGGTTAATTTCTGCTTAATATATGCCTGTTACTGTGGTCATTGTACTAACAATTTTGTGACAATTTCATGAAAGTTTCCATGTAAAAAAAAAAGAAAAAAAGAAAAAAAAGAAAAGAAAAGCCTAAACAAATTCAATCTGCAAAAGTCTTTCACAGAAAGACTCTGGAAAGGCAACAATGTCACACAAAACTGCCCTGCCTTTGAGCAGAGAAGATAAGAAGCAACAATCCTAACAAATATGATTGTACCTGAACGTCATGAGTGCTAGTGATGGCAACAATACAAAATAAATAAGCTGTCTAAATGTCACAGAGGGAAAATTGCAATCTTGATGTGAGTGTGTGCGTGCGTTAGTACAGAATCAGCAATAAAAGAGGCATTATCCAAAATACCTCCAACAGAACACAAACTGTATCTGATTTCCTTCAATTGTCTCTCCCTGCCATTATTTTTGAAAACATAAGGGAAAAATGAAAACAACGGGCAAGTCTTCATTGACCGCTATGCGATTCATGTCCATGTTTACTCCGTGCTCTTCATATATATGCAGTCTTGACTCCAGTGTCCAGTACTGCACAGTGAGGTTACAGGTCAGGCTGTCCGTTTAATTTACCAAGATTCATCTCCAAATGCCGATTCTTAGCCTTTTCAGGATGCACAATGTCAGTCCACTGCGAGCCATGAAAGAGGGCTGATCAGCAGGTCTTCGAAAATCACACAACAAAAACTCAACACGCCATGTTTCTAGCAACCAAAAAAAAAAACAAAAAAAAAAAACAGCAAACAAAACAAAAATAAATCTTAAGAGTAATGCCCAGCGAGACTGTTAAATATTTTCATATATTTTTACACTATTCCACAGTTCTCAAAGGTTCAGGCAGCCAATGCACATAAGAGAAAACCTCCTCCATTTTTTTTCAGGACTCAAACAAACTTCTCCAGGAGATCAGACATCAGCCAGGGTCACATCTCTGCTTTTTTCTTTGCCGTTTTTTCGTCACACACACAAACAGATGTCAATTCAGGAGTACAATAAGCAAATGAAAATTTAAAGACAGAAGCACACACAAAAAAAAAAACAGCTGAGAATCACATCTATGCTCCTGAGTCCGTTGAGGAATAGAGGATGATCTTTGATAGAAGCTAAACTGAAAGTGAAAAAGAGTGAGGAGGACAAATGGAAGATGGCCTATAAGCCCATGGTACGTGAGAGCGAAATGGAGGGATGAAGGACGGAGGTTAGCTCCAGAGGCCGGCGTAGTTTCCATGTAGGCCAGAACACAGGGGTCCGCCGGCCACGAAGAGTTTGGTGCCGGAGTCGTCGTAGCAGTGTGTGTACACGGCGTTCGGGAAGGAGCGCACGTCGGAAAAGTAGCTTCTCCACGTTTCATCGTGATTCTGTGGGAGAAGAATCTGAATTTTAGAAACGGTACAATAACCTGACTGATATTTTTGCTTTTCTGATATTAATTCAGCCTCACAGATCATTTTTTATAGCATGTTAAAATTGTAAATTTTTGAGGGTGAGCAAAAACACATCGTTTTGTGTCTGTTCCTTTAAATGCAAATGAGCTGCTGCTCCCGGCACAGAGGGCGGAGCTTCGAGATCTTGTGTGTTAGCAGCTCCTATTACCTCTTCTCAACATGGACAACCCTTTTTTTGTGTGTTCCCGGGGGCGGGGTTTATGTCAATTTTAGGGTTTGTGATGTCACTAACCCGTGAGGAAGCTCATGTAGTCTCTACCAGCCGTTTGTTGTGGTCCTTAAAAAACGATTTCTTTAAAAAGCAAACGTCTCCCTTTGCTTTGAACTTTGAAAGTTGTAACTTTGCAGATGTTGTTTATGCTCAAACAGCAACATTACACAGTAACTAAAGTTAAAAAAGTGAAATCATAATCAACCACCCCTTTAAGTGTCACATGATCCTTCAGAAATCATTCTAATATGCTGATTTGGTGGAAACATTTCTTATTATTCAATGTTGAAAAAAGTTGTGCTGCTACTTTTGGGGAAACCGTGATGCACTTTTTAAGGATTCTTTAATGAATAGAAAGTTCAAAAGAACAGCATTTAATTGAAATAGAAATCTTTTCTAATATTATAAATGTTTTTACTAACACTTTTGATCAATTTAATGCATCCCTGCTGAATGAAAGTATTAATTTATTTTTAAAAAGAAAACTTTCTTGCTGACCCCAAACTTTTGAACAGTGCGTATATGTATGTAATAAGCAGGATAATGTACAGTTGGCACTTCATTATGACAAAATAGCCTCAGACAGGGAAATCAGGACCCTGATGTATGGAGTTGTTTATTTTAGCAATAATGCGTGGCTAACTGTGCATTATCCCTTACATAGTCAAATTATTCAAAGTTTTAACAAAAGGGCAGCAAATTAAGTGGGTCAATTAAACCAATCAAATAGCAGTTAAACTTCCATGTGGACTCCTGATTAATGCAGCAGACAGCATTTCTGCTTAATGAACTTCCATATGGTAAGCAGAGGCTGATGCTGCAGGCAACCGACTGCTTAAGTAAGCACTTTGTAAAGGAGCTTATATATAGACTAATTAATTGCAAGGTTTGCCCATGGTAAAAATTAGGTAGTGGGTTGGTGTATAAAGCAAAAGAAGAAAATAGCAATATTACATGTACATTAAATGAGTATGAAAGTTCCATAAATAAACAAAATGCAAAACAATAATTGTTTAGGTATGAGATTTAATTTAAACTGATCAAAAGTAACTAAAGATATTTATAATGTTATTTCAAATAAATGCTGCTCTATTGAACGTTCTATTAATCTATATATATGCTTATATAAAATAAGTATAATGGTTTCCATAAAATATATGGCAGTACAACCGTTTTCAACATTGATGATAATAAAAACTGTTTCTTGAGCAGCAAATCAGCATATGAATGATTTCTGAAGGATCATGTGACACTGAAGACTGGAGTAATGATGCTGAAAACTCAGATTTGACATCACAGGAATAAATTACATTTTATATATATATATATATATATATATATATATATATATATATATATATATATATATATATATATATATATATATATATGTGTGTGTGTGTGTGTGTGTGTGTGTGTGTGTGTGTGTGTTTTTTAATAATAATATTTCACAATATTACTGTTTTATTGTATTTTTGGTCAAAGAAATGCAGCCTTGCTGAGACTTAAAAAAAAAAATGTACCCACCCCAAACTTCTGAATGGTAGTGTATATTAGAGCTGCACAATTAATCGTGGAAAGATCACAATCTCAATTCAAACAGCCACGCGATCTTAGCCAGACAGAGCAGTTGTAACATGAATGAAACCGTTTCACAGTTTTTTCAACCACACATTATCTCCGTCTTACAATAATTCAAATGATCACAGAAGTACTGAGATAAAAGTTTATAGTTCAGATATACACACTAATGTCTACAGTAGTAAAGAAAATGGCTACAAATGACTGTTAAAAATGTATTTGACATTGAATCATTCATGCAAGACATTTATTCACAAACACTGATTCATCCAGTAAAACAAGTTAAGTCTTTATGAGTTAACTGATTTTAAAAAAATAATTAATGAAACACTTTTAAATAGAGCTGGTAAGTCCCGCCCATCCGTAAAACCCCAAGTGGACCTCTAGGTTGAAAAATCGTCAATGCAAGTGAATGGGAGAAAATAATTATTTTCTGGTCCCGTTTGAATTGTGTCATGAATGTGAACATATGTTGTCTGTGATTTTTTTATATAATTTTTCATGTTACGAGTTTGACAGTATATGCTACGATTCTTCGGCTAGCAGTTGTGGAAAAGACATAACGAGAAAGACTACATGTCGCCTATGTGACGTCACCCCATAAAGTTGACTTATCCGTGGTTTTCGCCAACCTCAACGATTTTGTCCTCTCCCTGAAATAAGGCGGTGAAGTGCACCAAAGACACAGCCATGTTAGCGGGATCCGTGAGCTAGTGTCCGTGTGCGAGTGGTGGTGAAGTTTCAAACGCGTCGAAAGCAGCGAAGAGATGTAGTCCACAAAGTGCTCTCACACAAAGTCTAACCGTATCAAACTTCTACCCGCTAAATTGTAGCATTCTTTACACGAAAAGTTATATAAAAAATTCACAGACAACATATGTTCACATTCATGGCACAATTCAAACGGGACCAGAAAATAATTATTTTCTCCCATTCACTTGCATTGACAATTTTTCAACCTACAGGTCCAGTGGGGTTAGCGGAAGGGGCGGGACTTACCAGCTCTATAGCCTGCAGCATCTAATATTTAGTAAGAACCTCCAGTAAATTACATGTTATTTGTTTTAGTTTGTCTGTTCAGAATCGAGGGAGAATCTTGATCTTCAATTTTTTTTAACTACATTTTTCCAGATTCATGAAGCTCTAATGCAAGTAAAATATAATAAAAAATAAAACATTTATTTATTAAGTGCCTGCAATGGCCTACATCAAATAAAAGATACATAATCAATCAAGGTCTAATCAATATGTAAAATTTCAGCATGCAAAATGGACAATCTTACCAGCCATCCTCTCCCTGTGGAGAGTTTTAGGATGCCCTCTGCTGTGCGATTCCGGTACCCGCCGGGTGTGCTGGATGGGCCATCCAGAAAACGCTGGGCCCTGATATCGTAGAAGAGCAGGGAACCTTGGCCAGTGCCTACTGTCACTATGTGTTCATAGAAGCTCACAGAGCGAATACCTAAGAAATAATCATTTTTAAAAACAACAGAAAAATTAACACCAGTTTGCATTGCAAAATATGAACTATCTTGGAAGGGGAAAAAAAACATACCACTGCCACGCTCCCTGGAGCTCACGGATTTGATGTTCTGAGTCGATTCCCGGGGGTCAAGGAAGGAAACGTGAGCCTGAGACCCGACTGCATAAACAGACCAGTCCATCCCGTACGCCAGACACACATTCTCCTTACAGTAAGGAAGTTTGGTAGAAAGTTCCTGAAAATAAATTTAACAGAAAAAAACAGTAAAAATCAAATATTGAGCTAGGCATAAAAAGCCAACAGATGAGAGAAAAAAAATACTGGTACTGATACTGGTAACTGTACCTTACACAGGTTGTCTTGTGCTTTCCACAGATGGAAATATCCATCTAGAGAAACGGCACCCAACTCCTAATGGATGAATGAAAAAGATAAAAGTGGAATTGGAGAAATGGTGAGCTTGAATAACGCACAAACACAATTCATTTTGAGTCAGTACAGCCACACGAGTCAAAGACAGCCGCTGACCTTATGGCTGTTGTTGAAGGCTAGTGCGCGCACTTTGCAGTTGTAGGGGTGGGTGTACTCTTTCGGGATGTCCTTGAGAGCGCGGTGAGAAATGTGGGAGTAACTAGGAACACCTTTCTCATTCTGATGCTTCTCCGCTTGAGACAACACCTCCTCTGATATCTCCCACAGACCCATGGAACCGTCACGAGATCCTGCTCCAGTGAACAAAAAAGATGCATTCTCCTTTAATGGAACAGTAGAATATGTAAACCATGTACAGCATAGGATTGTGTACAACAAGAGATAATGTATAATTAATCTCAAAATACACCCAAACAGGGTAGTGTTTCAGGAGTATTGCATTGTGACAAATTCAAGACAATTTAGAGAAAAAAATCATTACTAGAACTCAAAATGTCATTCTCATTACTGTAATAAATGAAAGCCATCATGTCCTGACATTTTTTCTTTTTTATTAAAATCAGAATGAAATAGATTTATGTAAAAGATATAAATCACATTACAGTATGTTACTAAGAAATGCATGCAAGGCTGTGCTAAACTGTAAAGAAAATAATATCAATCTTAATGTTCCGGAACTAGGTCACATTTTCTTCATGCATAACATACTTTCTATTTCTTTTCTCCCTTTGCGCTTGGGGTGAAATATGACTTTGGCAATTCTTGAAATGTATACTCGCACTTAATGTGTTAGGACACGGTGTTAAGTGTTTGCTCAAAACTGGATCTGCAAGCTTCTTACCTGAGACTGCCATGGTATCACTGATCCACGCAATGGAGAATATCCAGTCGTTGTGCCCATCCTGTTAGAAATATAGAACCAAACTTTTGAGTCTTTAAATAACATAATTGTTTTCAATTACGTTAGTCAAAGCTAGCCACTAAGAGCAACTTTTTTTGTTTTTCCTTTTTATGGAGGCAAAGGCTAAAGCCACTAATCCATTGACATTTACACTACTTGCACAACTAGAAAGGGAGCAAAAGGCGGACTCACATCCCCGACGCAGACAGGATCAAGTGTGGGAAGCCTGTACACTGCCAGGCTGTTGGGGTTGTCACCTCCAGTGGCCAGCAAAGTTTGAGAGGGGTTCAGCTCTATGGCATGGATGCCACATCCCTGCTGGACATCCAGGCCACCGACTGATCCTGGATTTTGGAAATGGAAATGGCCTCCCACTCCACCCAAACCCTGGGAGACATCTCCCATGCCCTCTCTGTCAATCAGCATGGGTATCCTGGTTATCTGTCCTGAGAGGACGTCCACCACAAATAGCTAAAAAAATAAGAAAAACAGGATTAGTAAAAGTCACCCTTGTAGAAATTCTGTATCAAACATAATTAGATCATTTTGGAAATCCACACACAAATAAAACACATAAATAGGTGATAAGCTCTAAATTGTAGTCTGGAACATCTCAGAACCACGGTGAAAGTCTTAGAAGCATATAGCAAACAGCTAGAAATATTCTTTGTACTTTTGTGTCATATTGGAGCTTGACAGTTGCCATTCTCTTTCGTTGTATGGAAAAGCATGATTTTGGGTGAACTATACCTTTAAAGGAATATTAAAGACCCCCTGTGGAGAAAATCAAGTTTTTAATGTTGTTTATAAAATGTCTTTTAATATGCTTTAATACAAATCATGTGCAAATTCATCAGTCAACACCATTTCTGAGTATTTTCTCCTTAAAACTGCAGTGAAAAAAATACTTCAAAAACTTCTCTACATCACGAACATGTTGTAAACAATCCCGTCAACGTGCGGGGCGGGCTTTAACATATCATGCTAAAAGAGAAGCCAGGTTATCCCGGTATATTTCTCTATTGATATTAAAAATCAGGTACATTTAGCAATACAGCAGGAGAATTATGTTCATGATATATATATTATGTTATGATGGACTATATGCCTTTCTCCACTGGTTTTCTAAGTTGTTCAAAGCATTTCTAAGGATACTGATTTTCAGAAGGCAGCCATCTGACTCCAAGATGGTGAACGGGAACATTGTTTGAACATGTAAAATTAGCAACAACACATTATTAGTTTTTTGCTAAAGTAGTCAAGCCAAAGGCTAATCATCAACTTGTAGAAAAGCCTGTATAATTCGTTCTTCCACTTCTTGTGAATCAGTTTCTGGTTCAAACATATATGGCTGAATTTAACAAGTATTTCCTCGTCATCGTGTAGTGTGTGAATGGAGACTAATATTCATATTCATGATTCCACGTATACTAAATGAAGCAAGGGTGTAGAGTTACATTGAAGCTATTTTAGGGCATGAAGAAATTATTTTGACAGGAAAAAACATTTAAATATCATTTTAGATCAAAGATGAGTTTTAAGGGGGACTTTAAATAAGTTAAACTCTATAACAGCATCAATTTACAGGCCAAAATTATTTTCTGTTTCAATCAACAGCATGTCACAGTAGCCGTCAATAGAGCTTATTTAACCAGGAATATTCTTGTAGGGTGACATGTGCCTCGAAAACCGTTTGCAAACTGGTAGGGAGTGTTATTTTAGTATCAATGAGATTCAACATTTTTATTAATATTTTAAATTTTAGTTTAAGTTTAAATAATTTTGTTGGGTTTTTGTCATTAAAGGGGTGGTATAATGCCCTTTTCACAAGATTTAAAATAAGTCTTTGATGTCCCCAGAGAGTGTATGTGAAGTTTTAGCTCAAAATACCCCACAGATATTTTTATATAGCATGTTAAATTTGTCACTTTTTGAGGGTGAACAAAAACACACCGTTTTGTATCTGTTCCTTTAAATGCAAATGAGCTGCTGCTCCCAGCACAGGGGGCGGAGCTTCAAGAGCTCGTGTCCTTTTACCTCACACAGACACACACTTAAATTTCAAAAACTTTTAGCCTTTTATATTCAAAACAAAGTCAGAAAGATGGAGAGACTCAAGAAGAAATGACAACATGTAGAGCAACATTTCTGAATGGTTAGTTGATGAATTTATGTAGCTTATGTGTAGTTATCTTCTAGTCATTGATTAGAATATTCTGTCATGATAATCTATAAATCACATTCCCGAGGGTGGGGTTCATGTAAATTTTAGGGTTCATGATGTCACTATCCCGAGAGGAAGCTCGTGAAGTCCCTACCAGCTGTTTGTTGTAGTCCTTAAAAAGCGATTTGCTTTGAACTTTGAGCGTCGTAACTTTGCAGATGTTGTTTATGCTCAAACAGCAACATTACACACTAACTAAAGTTAGAAAAGTGAAATCATATTAAACCACCCTTTAAAAAAAATACTAGTTGAATATATATAGATTGCAAACCATAATAATAGGAGGTCTACTTTTTTGCCTTTTCTCTTGGAAGATTTATGTCTTGCACTTTAGTAATGTAAATACCCAACTCATATGGAGAATATCCAGCAAGTGTCTCAGGGAAATTAAGTACAGTTAAGTAAATCTGGAGAATATAAGTAACTTGCATCCTGTATGTGTGGGGAGTGAAAGCAAAAGAGTAAAAGAAAGTGTAAACTGTGATATAGAGTAAACTATTTCCCAGTTTACACCAAACATCAAAATTAACAGTAAACTTTCAAATATTTCACGATTCAAATGAGAGGAGAGAGACCAGTACAGCATTGATGACATTACATAGTGAAGTACTAATCATAAACCACCTCACCGTGTTGCATTTGGTCCCGCACACCACCTGCCTGTGGTTGAGCCATTGGGAAGCGAACACCTTGTTGAGGCGGCCGAGGGAGAACTCTCTCTCTCTGAGGATCCCGGGGATGCGTCCAGCAGCGAATCCACGCAGACTCCGCTGGAAGCTCCACTCGTGCTGCTGCTGCGGACGAAACTCCCTCCCTCTCACAGAGCACACCACCGACCGCCGACTCTGCCACCAGTGCTGGGCATGACGCGCTGAGCTGGACACGCGGGCACGCTTGAATGCACTCTGACACCAGTCAAACTGTCAGAGGGACAAAAAGGATGTAACAAAATCTAAATGAAAACAATTTACTTTCATAATAAATGTGATTTTAAAAAATGCTATAATCTAAAACAAACTGTAAAGCATTTACTGGCAGTTACTGATATTTTCGGCATGGTTTCACAGACGGGCTTAGACTAAGACTAAGCCTTAGTTCAATTAGGACATTTAAGTAGCTTTTATAAACGTGTCTTAGAAAAATAACGGCGCTGACATATTTTAAGATGTGTCACTGCAAGGTGTTTTTAGTTAAAACAGCTCAAACATGCATTTTAGGGTGGGACTAGACTTAACCCTTGTCTGTGAAACCAGGCATTCATGTTTCAACTGATAAAAATCACAAAATAAATCAAATATATTTAACTAAATGAATTCAATAAACCACTAAAAACTCAAATCAATCATGTTAAATGCTACAAATAAATTTAAGCATCACAACATTAAAAAATTGAAATTAATTTGGAAAGTTTACAAGAGTAACTTTGAGTGAGCATTAGATCCTCTTCATAAAACTTTGTTAATTTAAACCGGAATTCACAAAAATGCTCTTTGTTAGTAAACTGCATATTCTCTCTCTCACTTTTTTCAAACAGAAACCATAAATTATGAGAACAACCTCACAGGACATCAGGTTTAAGGTGGCTCCTTTGCAATCCAGCACTGTGTATGCACTTTTGCAGCTTTTAAAAACAGCTTGCATTCGAAGAAAAACACCTGGTGGCACTGAAAATGCATCACCTCACCCTGCTAACAGCACTCTATACAATCAAACACAATATATTGCACCTAGGCCTAAACAGCCAAACAACAAAAGTGAGGGCATCCATCTGATGCTAACGCCAGCTGGCAGACAAAGCGATTCTGTGCTCCCGGCAAATCCAATATAGCCATGACAGGGGCGCGTAAAACCAATGGCTTGAAGTATATCAGCTCCCGTAGGCCCAACAATCAGTGTGTGTGAGACGGAGACTCATTCATTTTAATGCTTGTTCCCGCTAAACAGCACTGACATCATAATGCTTTAATCAAGACATCATCACCCATTTAAATAACTCTCGCTGAAATGACATAATCTGTCCTATGCAAGATCTAGTCATAAACACTGATGCGTTTCTACTCTAGTAAAGCTCTTCCAATCCCCCTTCAGGCCAGTAAACGTTGGCCCTCTATCTGACTGACCCAGATCCTAACGGCCAAATAGTTCAGGACAGGATCTTAAGCAATACACGGCCACCTTCCCATTCACAAACTCTGCAAGTGTATAATCATACCAAAAAAAAAAAAACCTTCAAGAGAGTTAAAACTGTGGGAAAACCTCAAAGTATCAACATTAACAATCAAGCTGTACTACAAAAACATCTCATCTGACTAGTCCCGCCCCCAAATTCACACCATTGGTTGCTGCTGGGTTGTCCAGGTCGGGATACACAAACAAACATTTTTAGAGGAATAAACCCTGCCTGTCTCAATATATTAAGCTATGATAAGTGACCCTGGATCACAAAACCAATCATAAGTCGCATGGGTATATTTGAGGCAAAAGCCAACAATAGCCTATTGTATGGGTCAAAATTATCGATTTTTCTTTTATGCCAAAAATCATTAGGATATTAAGTAAAGATCATCTTCCATGAAGATATTTTGTAAATTTCCTACTGTAAATATATAAAACATTTATTTTTGTGAGTGAATGCATCACAATCGCGAACATAAATGGACAAATTTAAAGGCGATTTTCTCAATGTTTCGATTTTTTTTTGGCACCCTCAGATTCCAGATTTTCAAATAGCTGTATCTCGGCCATATATCCTATCCTAAGAAAACATAAGCCTACATCAATCGAAAGTTTATTAATTCAGCTTTCAGATGATGTATAAATCTCAATTTCAAAAAATTGACCCATGTGACTGGTTTTGTGGTCCAGGGTCACTTATTATGTGAAAGTATTGAAGCATGAAAAAAACTTTTCTTTAAATTATAGACTGTGTTAATGTATAAATGTAACTGTATTATAATATGATATTTACAATATTATAATAATAAAATAATATGACATTTAAATAATCAGTGAGATGAACATATAAAATCAGGACAATCATTCACCTCATAAGGTCTAGTTACTACTAACATCAATTGTTGAGGCCTATGATATCAGTGATTTTTTAAATGATTTTCTCTTCTAGATATGGCTGTCACACAGGGATACGTTTAGTGTTAACCTGTGATGATAACAGAAATAAACCAAATAAGGAAAGCAACTAGTCAGTGTGTTGCACTGAAGACCACCTCCCCCCCCCTTAAGGAACTCTATCCTGTCCTGTGAATCCACATTAACATCACTACAAGGCCATAATTAAGCCATTACTGGCCAATCAATCCATACAGATCAATAATCAACAGATTCAAAATAATTATGTGTCAGACATTCATCATGAATATTGATAAAACTAGACAAGTTAAAAATATCAACATTGACAATTGTTTTAAATGATACAAATTCAACAGCGCCTATATGACCTTGTTGAACTCATAGCAGGTGAAATATAGAAAGAGGACCTTCAGGATGAAGGTTGACTTTGATATTGCCTTATTATATGAATGTTTTCATTAAAAAGTCAGTTTTGACAGAAAGTACAGACACATCTATGAACTGTGGCTAAGATTAAACTCTTCCTGCTGTCAGGACATAGTAGTATAGTAATGTTTCTTTAAAGACTACATTTATATGCCTGTTTTCTTATGTTTAAAATATATCTAATTATATAAAATATTGAATAAGTCTGAAGAAATGTGGCTTTATGGTTATAGAACAATAAAGAGACAATCGAATACATTGATACACATGTTAAGAACATTAAATGTTGATATTGAGACAATATCATTGTGCAGCAAAAAAAAAAACACAAAAAAAAACATTGTGTTACTGATATTTCTCATAATGATGGAATAATGGAGAACTATTATAGCAGATCTCAGTCCTACTGGGCGACTAACCAGCTAATGCTGTCTATATCTTGCAGGAGTAACGTTATCATTATCCTGTAATCTTGTGCAGGATTAAGACGTACTCAGACACATAACCTCAATGTCCAAGGCAACTGATAAATGATTACACATTACGTTAATAAACCAGCTCACCAATGCCAGATCAATGTCAACAACAACTAACGTTAAGTTAACAACCACACCATTAACGTTAGCCTTTAGCCAGCAGACTGGTGCTAACATTAGACTGCAATCTGTTCCTGTTTGTAAAGTGTCACATTTCGAGCTTCTGTTTTACATTATACGTGGTTATTATTTCATATAAAACGAGAGGTTAGCATATGGCTGCATATAGTGTTTTTGTTAGGTATAACAGAGATCTGTTTTTTTGTTTTTTTTTACCTGTTGTTCCTTGGGCTCCTCTGCTTTCCTTTTCCTGCTAACTGTTTTTCTCGCCATAGCCCGACACGCACAGTTCCCTCACCCACATGGAGGGTAGCAGCGACGCTGGGAAGTGGATCATATAATGGCGATGGGGTTATTTCGGCGGCCTCTGGGCTGGTAAAGCGGCGCGACTAATCGAATCCAACCAAGTCGCGTCGGCCGAGGATGAATCGAATAACCGTCCGATTCTGTTTTAGTGGCCGATCCCCGATCCGTTTGATCGAGATCTTTTTCAGGGCCGGATTGTTTGTTTTTCCGTCTGTGTGGAGGAGCTACAACGGTACAGCTGCCCCTCCCCTGCACCCAGCTCACTTTTCACCTATCTTCTTTCTCTCTCTCTATCCGTCGTTCTCCTGACAAAACGCGTCATCCTTCAACGTACATCGCCGCGCGCAGCCGCACTCTAGTCAAACATCAACAAAAACAAGGTCAAGCGTACGCGTGCGCGTCGGTTGCGTGCGCGCGCACGGTCTACCGTCTCACGTTTTACGGCTCACGTTTCATTTTCTGCTTGTAAATGATTTGTTCTGCTGTACAGACACCTCATATATTCATTCTTACAATTCTGTGCTTTTTTAAAAATCCACAAATTACGTTTATGGCATTTATAATGTACAATGTCTCCTTTTTATAATTATAATTGGCTGGATAAAAATAAGCTCTGGTCATCAAACTCAAATTCAAGTCAACGTTATGTTAATGTATTTGGTGGTCGTCGTTAATGTACATTTAATCGTAGTAGAAAATTATTAGGTTAAACAAGTCTATGATTTATTAGGGGCCTCGCTAAATTGTCAGTCAGTTTAAAATATTCCTGCAAATTATATGATTGTAGATCATTGAAATTGACCTGTATAACTTATTAACTTTAAATATGAAATATATAAACATTATTTAAATTACTTTTTAAGGGAAATGTAAAGTAGGCTATTAAAGTTTGTTTTAAAAGGATGACTGAACAGTGAAGGAAAAGAGGAAATAAGTGTCCAGCACCTCATGAAGTTGGTTGAAAGAAAGTCCAGAGTGTAAAGAGCTACATAATAACAAATTACTAATCTCTCTATAAATTACAGAAACGTCTGTCTGTCTGTGTGTGTGTGTGTGTGTGTGTCTGTCTGTCTGTCTGTGTGTCTGTTAACCACATATCTCTCGAACCGTTAGTCCGATGGATTTCAAACTTGACAGGTGTCTCGCTACGGTCACGAGTAAGTGCAGTGCCAAGTTTGACGTTGTTTGGATGAGAAATGATAAAGATATCGTTAAATATATCATTTTTATAAGGTTGTGGTTTAAAAATAAACATTCTGACACTAGAGAGTTGTATCGGTCAAAGAAGCCCCAAGAAGGTTGTGGTTTAAAAATAAACATTCTGACAATCTGTCAGCTACACTGTTTACTTCTGAATATTATAGTTTGGTTCCAAAACGTGATAAATCCATTTTGATTAATTGGAGTAAAAATGTGTTTTCTTTACCAAGAAACCAACAATTACTAAAAACACACACAAAAACTGATTTTGCACGGGCACTTTGCACTGCTCCCTGAATCAACACGCTTATTCATTTGTGGATGTTGGATGTTAACTGAATCTATATGTCAGCTATGCTGTTTCTGAATATTATATTTCATTCTGGTGCGCTTAATGTTATTGCTACTGTGTAATAGTAGCCTATGCTATTCACCAACTAAACATATCCTATTCAATGCGTTCACAGTCTCTTTCACGGGCATCATTTGTTGATTTCAAACTTGACAGGTGTCTCGCTACGGTCACGAGTAAGTGCAGTGCCAAGTTTGACGTTGTTTGGATGAGAAATGATAAAGATATCGTTAAATATATCATTTTTATAAGGTTGTGGTTTAAAAATAAACATTCTGACACTAGAGAGTTGTATCGGTCAAAGAAGCCCCAAGAAGGTTGTGGTTTAAAAATAAACATTCTGACAATCTGTCAGCTACACTGTTTACTTCTGAATATTATAGTTTGGATCCAAAACGTGATAAATCCATTTTGATTAATTTGAGTAAAAATGTGTTTTCTTTACCAAGAAACCAACAATTACTAAAAACACACACAAAAACTGATTTTGCACGGGCATTTTGCACTGCTCCCTGAATCGACACGCTTATTCATTTGTGGATGTTAACTGAATCTGTAAGTCAGCTATGCTGTTTACTTCTGAATATTATATTTCATTCTGGTGCGCTTAACGTTATCGCTACTGTGTAATAGTAGCCTATGCTATTCACCAACTAAACATATCCTATTCAATGCGTTTACAGTCTCTTTCACGGGCATCATTTGTAGTGGCCTATACACAAACTGTTTACTCAAGCGCAGCGTTTTCTCAGAGTTCACTGTGTGCTTTCTACCATGCACAAAAAAAAAATGTCACTGAACTTTTGCTGTGTAATTGTAACAATGAGCACTCAAACACACCAAACCAACAATTACTAAAAACACACACAAAAACTGATTTTGCACGGGCATTTTTTGCACTAGTTTATTTAATTAATACAATTTTGGAAATTCGCATTACTGAATGTGATGTATTGGATTAGTAATGTCCTCCTCTCTAATTATTGGATTGGTTAATATCTGAACGGGATGAAAATGTTTCCCCAGTTTCAGCAATGCCATCGGCTGATGGATCCTCGGCTTTTGTCCTACACACAATACGCTGTTTAACAACCTCATTCAACATGTGGGGTGTGAATTTCCTTAAACCGTGACCTTTGTTGCTGCTTACTTTCTGTTCCACTGGAAGTTTCACCATTGCTGCTCCTGGCCAAAATCTGTGCATCATAAACACCAGTGCAAGTGACAGCCACACTTTTTTTTGAAAAGAAGATTAAGTTTTATCATACTGAAGTCTGAACTTATTTTAAATGAAACGAAACATTTTTAAACACTTTTAAGAGCAACAGATCTCTGTATCGTCAAGACAAAAGCGCTCTGATCTGCTCTACCTGTCCGTCAGGTTCAGCACATTTCCCCATTTACAATTAAAACAATAGATCTGCATTTGAGCGCTGACTCACTCCAGGCCAGAATGCTCTTTGTGATGCATCCAGCAGTGGGTTTGCTCTGTTCTTTTCAGCCTTTTCTAGTCTGTTCAGCCTAGACTGAGGGATGCTGACACAAACAGACGAGGAAGAATCATGTTTACTTTATTTGAATAATCAGTCCTGTACGGGATGGGTGAACCTCTTGAAATCTGTCAAGAACATATGCAGGTCATATTTCATCTAAAAAAAAAAAAAAATAGTAGATTTTGCAATTTTACGACTATATATATATATAGGGGTTAGACAATGAAACTGAAACACTGTCCAATATAGTGTTGGAGGTTTCACGCCTATATGATATATTCTTAACTGATTTTACATTCCATCAGTGAGAGCAGTGTGTGAAGGTAGAATTAGCAGAGAAATAGAACAGCTGTACATCAAATATTGCAATCCACACAACATAATGGGAGACATATCAGAGTTCAAAAGAAGACAAGTCTCACTAGCGCATCTGTGACCAGGACAGCAAGTCTTTTTGGTGTATTGAGAGCTATGGTATCCAGGGTAATGTCGGCATACCACCACGTAGGACGAACCACATCCAACAGGAGTAACTGTTGACGCAAGTGGAAGCTGTCTGAAAGGGATGTCCAGGCACTAACATTGAAAGTATCCAAAAAACAGAAAAATACTGCAGAATTAAATGCACACCTTGACTCTCCTGTTTCCAACCAAATTGTTCGTCAGGAGCTCCACTGAGTTAACATTCATGGTCGGGCTGCCAAAGGTTGACACTCGTGTCAATGCCAAGTCAGTTTCATTGGTGCCAACAGTGCAAATCTTGGGCTGTGGACAATGTGAAACATGTTCTCTGATGAGACCACCGTCTTTCCCACATTCGTGGGAGTTACGGTGTTGAGCCCCAAAGAGGCTTAACTTCCCGACTGTTGCTGCCCAGAGTGAAGCACGGAGGTGGATCAGTGATGGGTTTGGGCATGGCGTTCCCAACTGTGCTTGATGGGCACTGCCAAGGACAAGCGAACCATTCCGGAGGACCATGTGCACCTAATGGTTCAAACATTGTACCCTGAAGGAGGTGCCGTGTTTCAGCATGATAATGCACCAATACACACACCAAGACTTGTGACAGAATGGTTTGATGTACATGAAAGTGAAGTTGAAAATCACAGTCACCACATCTAAACATTTTTGAGACACTTTGGGGTATTTTGAGGAGCAAGTCAGAAAACGTTTTCTTCCACCAGCATCACATAGTGACTTGGCCAATGTTCTAAGAGGAATGGCTCAAAATCAATCTGGCCAATGTGAAGAACTTGTATCTATCATTCCCAAGACGACTTGAAGCAGTATTGGCCGCAAAAGGAGGCCCTACACCAGGGTTCACCAATCTCGGTCCTGGAGGGCCGCTGTCCTGCAGAGTTTAGCTCCAACCCCAATTAAACACACCTGAACCAGCTAATCAAGGTCTCATTAGGCATACTAGAAACTTTCAAACAGGTGTGTTGGAGCTGGTTGGAGCTAAACTCTGCAGGACAGCGGCCCTCCAGGACCGAGATTGGTGAACCTTGACCTACACCATACTAACCAGGTGTTTCAGTTTCATTGTCCAACCCTCGTTTTTATCTGAGAGAGGAATGTATGTTTACGTAATGGTAACTCATTATAAAAAAATCCTAATATTCTAAATGCAAAGTTAATTTTCTTATTTTTTCTTTTGATTTTTGGGTGACCTTGACTACATGAGATCCACCTGCATCAACAAGCACCCACGCCACGTGGCACATCACAATTTAATCATGATTTTGAACCAACACTTGTCAAAATAAATTGCACATTGAAAGTGAGCTTAAACAGGCTGTTTTTGTACCTATAAATGAAAAAAATAAAAACAAAATGATAACGCAGCATTTTTATTCATAATGGGCCATATGAGGTCCCCAATAACCTATATATCTGCCCCAGAGACAACTTTCAAAAGTGATTCCATATAAGAGGAAATTGCTTGATATAATTTGAAGAGTATCAACAGTAACACACTCATGTTTCTCTGGACTATCTTGATTGAGGTTTTTAGTACCGTCTCATGCCAGGTAAAAGCCTTTTACAACTGAAGACTGCTGTATATTTGAAAACTTTAAACTTTAGTCAAATAAGGGTCTCTGGCAGCTGGGGCATTGAAAATCTACATCTCAACCTAAATGAATTGGTGTGATGGGAACTGACACAAAGTAAATAGAAAAAACGAAATGGCACACTCACAATTTTTTAGGCAAATGTCACAAAACCTCTCAAGAACATATACAGGTCATGTTTCACTACAAAAAACAAAAACCTTATTTTTAAATTAAAGTCTATTTCTCATTAAGTATCATAAAGACCATTATTGCAGTGAAATTGAGATTTTTTTTGTTTTGTTACAAAATTCAGAAAAAGAAGAGAAGAAAACAAACAAACAAACAAACAACAACTTATTGGTCCTAAAAATAGGCTTGGTTTTCTCCGATACACAGATACATTTTTTTTAGGATTTTGGGGTGGAATATGACCTGAACATTTTTTTCATGACATTCACCCACTGATAACCAAAGGTCAAAATTCAGTATGAAAAAGTATGAGGTTAGACATTGGATCTACATTTGAGCCAAAAAATTCTACCGGAGTCAGATATGTTAATAAATGATGTCAGTAAAGTTCCAACATTGCACAGTTTCACCTCTTTTTTCTGCTTTCGTCTAAAGAGAAAGCCATTCTCTGAGCAAGTTGGCCAGTATTTTAACAGACATGCACTTTACCTGTTGTGATCAAAGCTCAAAGTCCATTCAAAGAGTTTCTACTGGCCCAAAAGATGTGCCACAAGAATTCACAGTCTCAACTTCAGATCTATTGCACAACTATCACTTAAGGACACTACGGCTCAAAAGTTTGGGGTCGGTAAGATTCATTCCTGTTTTCTAAGAAGTCGTCTCTTATGCTCACCAAGGCTGCATTATTTGATTCAAAATAATACTGTGACATATTACAATTTAATGCGCTGTTTGTGTACAAGTTATATCAATCAAATTCCTCAATTTGTAATAATTTACATGTATACATTTATATAAAAAAAGAAACATTTTATGTAAAAAAATCTTGTCTAAAGTGTCACATGATCCTTAAGAAATCATTCTAATATGCTGATTTAGTAACGTATCTAATCATCATCAAACTGAAAATGGTTGTGCTGCCTAATATTTCTGTGGAAATGTGGTTTTCACATATCTCTTCAGTTCAGGAGTCTTTGATGAATAGAAGATTTATTTGAAATAGAAATCTTTCTAATCATAAAGGTCACTTTTGATCACTATTTGGCATCCTTGCTTAACAAAAATATAAATTTCTTTAAAACAAAATCTTACTGATCCCAAACTTTTGAGTGCTAGTGTATACCTCCATTTTTCTTCTGCTTCGTCCAATAGATTTCAGAATAAATCTCATATTAATGTGTTAACCTCAGTAGGGTGTGTTAATGTTCTCAATTTCTTTATTACAGATGGAAACCGACAGTGTATCTTTACAGATCTTTAAATATGTTTATATTAACATCTGTGATTCAGTGTGCCTGTGCAGTATTCGCATGTCATTTGTATGAAAACGTGGCGGCATCATTAAAATTTTGTAGCTCCAGCCGAACTTACCAATTTCTCTTGCCAAATGTGTTCATTCCAGTGCAAAAGCCAACTGGGCAAACTTACATAATGCTGATTAGTTCTGTTAAAGCAGTTCCTAACCATAGAGCAAAGAAACACAATCTCAAAAAAGGACAAATGAAGAAAGATAAAGTATTTCCACCTGTCAAACATATAAACAATGTATGAACAAACAAACAGCAGAGACAGAATAGAGAGAGGGCACTTCAGTGGGGTTTCTGTTTAGCCATGGGTTGTATTTATGAGTGTTCAGGTTTCAATTTTCGAAAGCCTGCGTCCAGCAGCGGGAGATGGCAGCGTAATAGCTTCGAGTGTCACTCCGAGTCGTAATCTGTCAAACCTGGCGTCAATGGGGCTCTGCTCAATTCTGTTTCTCCAGTCCCGCCCAGTCTAGCCTGTCACCATGGCAACAGAGACACTAGCCAATGCCGATTCTCGGAGGAGGATTTGGGCTCCTCCCACTCGTCACCGTTCTAAGATCACTTAACAGACATACAGCTGAAGAGGGATGAATGCACAGTTGAGCGGTGCCATCAATCCCTACTCCAAGAGGTATATCTTTATTAGGATACAAAATCAGTCGTCCTGTCTTAGAGATAAGAGAATCACATCCTTCCACAGCCAGGACCCCTCGGAGGGCCAGGGGAGGGGTGGCTCCAGGCGGACGGACTCTCGAAGCTCAGCTCGCAGCCGCTCGGGCCATCAGATCCTCCAGCGCCTTATCCTGGTCATTATTGTGCACGAGTAGTACCTCTTTAATAGTGTCTCTCTCAAAGCCCATTTCCCCAAACCGTGACATCAGCTGCAGAAACTCAAGGGCCTATGGGAGAGAATGTTGCATAAATATAACAACGCACAACTGGAAAGGAAATGAAAATGTCATCATTTACACACAACCTTGTTTTGTTTCAAATATTTATGACTTTTTATTCCATGGAATATAATGCAAAATGTCCAGAATGGGCACAGGGATCCAAAAATAACAAAAAAAAAGAGGGGACATAAAAGTAGCCGATATATTCCAGGGATTCAAAAACCGTGCAATAGCTTTGTGTGAATATAAAACGTTTAAGTCAATGTTTTATATATTTAATGACATATTTGAACTGGATTTTTTTACTGAACTGCCATATTTCAACTGAATTTGATGAAATCTGATTTCATAAAAAATACAGAAAAACAGTAATATTGCAAAAATGACAATTTAAAATGACTGTTCTCTATTTGAATATGTTTAAAAATGCAATTTATTACTGTGATGCAAAGCTGAGTTTTTCAGCATCATTACTGCAGTCTTCAGAGTCACATGATCCTTCAGAAATCATTCTAATACGCAGATTTGCTGCTCAAAAAACATTTCTTATTATCAATGTTGAAAAACTGTTGTGCTGCTTAATATTTTCATGGAAACTAGGATGCATTTTTTTCAGGATTCTTTGATGAAAAAAAAGTTTCAAAGTACAGTAAATATTTTAAAACTAACCCTTTAATAAAACATGTTAATGTTATTATGATTATTGTGAGCTAATGGTCAATAAAAGTTTGACCTTTGATCAGACAAGTATTGTATGTTTGCATCTGAAATAAACTATCTGTTATGTTGCTGTAAAGACATTATATTTACCTCACAGACTCCTAAACGACACTTGGTTCATACAAAGTATAATTCTTTTTAAAAATCTTTATAGGATCAGTGTTTTCAAGTTCACATGGAAACAAGTATAGATGCAAATGTATATTCAAATTAGTAATTCAGTCTTTGCGTGTATTTGTGGCTGTCAGAATTCACCAACCTTTTCCTCTGAGCCCTGGTACATCTCCAAGCACTCCTCCACAGCAGTCACATCAAAACCTCGATCGCACAGTCGACTGAGAGTAAACAGGTAGTCCAGCACCTACGAATGAGAGAAGTGGAATAACAACTAAGTTATTGAAGAGTCTCATTTAATCGTTTACATAAACAACACTATCACAGAGACTGGTAGTAAGGATAACCAAGCCTAAAAAAGTGACCTGTTCAACATTCTGTCCTTGTCTTTGCATGGCTCTGAGAACACCCTCGTAAGAATAACCCATGCCCACAATTGTCTCCACACACTGTCGTTCACTGGGAGAAAGGCCGAGAAGGATCGTGGCAGCAGGCGGATGGTTAGTAGCTGTGACGGGGTTTGACTGCAAAGACGTTTAGAAGAAAATTAGTTGAACTATTTTCAACCTTGGCTCATTGGAAAAACGTGGCTCTTCCTACAATGTGGCAAAACTGTAACATAAGTACATAATATAGATAAAATTCACTGCAGTTTCCAGTTGAAATGACCAATAGTGACAGTAAAACATCAACCTTTATTCCTTTTTCACAGAAATTATGATTAAAGGGCAGATTATTATAGATTGGTTAAAGTCCCCCTGTAGTCAATCATTTTATCCTTTAAAATTCATCTTTGATCACCAAAATTGATCGTTAAAAAATTTGTGAAAAAACATTCTTCGTGCCTTAAAATAGCTTGAAAGTAACTCTACACCCTTGCTTAATTTAGTACATGCAGATCTATTAATATGCTAATTAGCCCCACCTCCACTCATTCACACCAGCTCACAGATTCACTCGGTCAACTTAGGCAAACGCTGCACAATGGTATCGCTCTTAACCACGTCGGACACATACCGGCAATTAATATAATTAGTCTTTTTCTTGACTGTGTTAATAAACAGCTAATAACGTGTTGCTAATGTTACATGAACCATGTACCCGTTCGCCATCTCAGAGTCAGACAGCTGCCTCAAATCCTTAGAAATGCTTTGAACAGAGGAAGAGGGTACTTATTTACATATGATTTGGGAACGTTCTTTAGTTCACCCATTCTGATGTAAAATTCTGGCAGTACTTGAAGAGTGGATGGGGTCTAATTTACCTGTGGAACCACGACTATGCCTTCTTGGAGATATATCAGTGATACCCAACATAGCAAAAAATACATTTACCCTTATTAAGATGATTTTACGAAATTGGAAATGCCCCAAAACCCAAGACCTGAAAGACTGGATTGATGGGATGATTGAAATTGCTTCATATGAGAGAATGTTGGGGAGACTGCATAATGAGGGAGAAATAAAAAAAAAAAAATCATTTTTGGCAGCATATAAATATGGTGTAAATGATTAGGACTGCTTAACAATTGTTTAATTTCCATGTGCTTTTGTTTTGGTTGTTTTCCACTGATGGTGACTAGTTGCTGAATGTGTAACAGCAAATGTGATTACTGAATAATGTGGTGATGTACTCTGAAGTTAACTGTTGAACAATAAAAAAGTTGAATTATAAAAAAGAAATGCTTTGAACAATTCATAAATATAGTTCATCAGAACATCGTAATATACATAATTCACCTGCTATATTGCTAAATCTATCTGATTTTTCATATCAACAGAAAAATATACCGGGATAACCTGGCTTCTCTTGAGACTTCACTGCTTCAGAGCGGTCATAGTTAATGATATGCTAAAGCCCGCCAGCAAATATGGTTACATGGTAGTTTGTGACGTCAGAAACACCAGCAATTTCAAACCGCATTTTTTGAGACTGTCTTTAGATCACTGCAGTTTTAAAGAGAAAATACTCAGCAATAGTTTTGACTTATGAATTTGCACATGGTTTGTCTTAAAGCATATTAAAAACACCACATAGACATATAAACAACATTTAAAAGTTGATTTTCACCACAGGGGGACTTTAAGAAAGACTTGATTTACTATGTTATGACTTGATTTGTAGTGAATGATTTGTGAACTAATACATTTGGCGTTCACATCACATGGTTAGCTCCATTTGTATGGCTTTTCTGAAGTAGTAAACTTGCTCGGTAGGCTAGCTCACCTGGTACAGCTAGTCAGCTACCATTTGATTCAAGTGAAACGAGTCAAGAAAAAGAGCTCAAAGCAAGCTAAAACAGCATGGTTGCTTTAGCAAATACTTTGATGTCTCATGTTTGCTTTTGTTAACACTATCGGATAAGATTAGGGTAGGGTTCAGCCCCTAGGCTATGTTATTTTCAAATGCGATTAAGCACGACTCACTCACATTTCACTTCGATACGTACAACAAGCAATGAAATAAAACGTTGCCAGATTCAAGTTCATGGGTTTCAGATAAAACTAGAACACACGTTTAGCACCACTCACTGGAGATTTTACTTTCTGCGAAACATGCAAGAAACTCCGTAATATAATTTTGCAGAAATGTCGTCACATTCGTGTTTTTCCACTGAACCTGGGTTGACTATTTTACATGCTAACAATCAGCACTGAAATGCAAATGTTTTCATCTATTTTACGATACCTGCTTCGTTGTTCCGTTCTGAGCATAGACAGGTTGCTCTTGGGGGAGTGTCGTGTTGGATGCTGTTCTCTGCAGGGATGGTGGCATGCCGTTGGACAGGCTGCGTGGTGGGTAAACGCTGAGAGGAGGTTCTGAGGGGGAGTCTCCTGGGTCTGAAAGCTTGGGGAAAGTCAGTGAGCGAATATTACATGGGCGGTCGGCATCAATCTGTCCCCGAGAGGTCCCCACAACCCCACCACGTTCTAAGTCCAGCAGTCCAACCAGTCCATTGGGTTTATGGAACATTCCTGCTTTGGCCTGAAGAGGCGGCGTAGTACTTGGAGAAGTGGGGCGATTTTCGGCTGGAGGAAGCTGATGAGGCGAAATGGATGACTGCGGTTGACTCTGCAGGATATTTCGCAACTCTTCTTTGTCGTTCAGTGTCTTAAGCTCAAGTTTGTCAAAAGGGTCCTCCTCTCGCTCAAAGTCAGCTAAGTTCAGACTCTGCGGGGCCGGGCTGCTAGGTGCTGGTTGCGTCGGTCCAAAAGAGGGGGCTGGGAGAGGTGTAAGGATTGCGTTGTGCCACAGGCCAGCTAAAACCGGGTTCAATGCTGGTGGGAGAACGTCCTGCTCATCAGAGGGGCGGGCTTTCTTCCCCCCAACCAATCCGACATCTGCATCCTGAACAGCAGCCTGCCTTTCATTTTCAGAGTCCACCCGGGCGACCTCCGCCGCTCGAGCTTCGGCGGCTCGTGCTTTGGCAAGCTCCTCCCCCCACTGAACGCTCCGTCGCTCTAGACTGAAGTCATACTGGAGTAAAAGCAAAGCATTCATTATTTCTGACAAAAACACTTATATGATGAAAAGTTAGAGGGAAAATCCGACTTACTTGCAGATCTAAGAGTTTGGAATTACAGTCGGACAAAGAGAAGCCAATGGGAAGACCCACTTTTGAGGGACAGCGGAATTTCTCATTGAGCTTGAAGGGAACATCCTCAAGGTAGCTGACGGGTCCTTGAAACATCAAGTAAAGCAACAGAAGAACAAGGAAACCAAATGAGTTAAAATTAGTCATTTAAATGTTGTATTTTTAATTTTGTTGTCTTTTTAAACTATAATAAACAGTCATGACAGCTGCTTGGCTGACTCACCGTTGTTGTGGATATCTGATCCAGACTTCCTCGCAGCCATTTAGAGTAACTAAAGAAATAAACAGACAACATAAATTCACACAAACTGAGGACAGTTACCTATTTTCTCTTCCTTGGTACTGTGATTTTCTCTATAGAAGATACTATTTTAACATAAGAAATTAGGCTACTATATATATATCCTATGTCACATAACAAGCAAGTTTTGAGAAAATCTTTTGGTTATACTCTGTTACAATTTGCTGAGAGGTATAAGAAAGACAGAATTAGAATTATATTGTTTAAGATAACAACAGAATTGCTTGGTTGTGAGTGATTATGCCAACACAATACTAAAGAGATTTAAGACTCTACTGAAATATGCTATTTAAATTCAACGTTAAAGGAGAACTCCGGTCAATTTTAACATTGAGCTCATTTTTTTGTACATTTGGAGTGCTGTCAATACAGAGAACAACGACAAAAATCGGTGTTGCCTACACCGAGTTATTCTATTTTTAAAATTTGCACCCTGTTGACTTCAATGGGGCAAGTACTAAACCTGCTTTTAGCCTCTTAACATCCTTGATGTGTCATTACAAGTGCACAGAAAATGTGAGTGATTCCTTCTGAGTGAACACGAGTGAGTCTGACTGCAGTAGATGTGAAAGATATGAATAAAAATGATGTTATTTAAGCCAGCGCAAATACCTTTGTTTACATCCTGTTTTTCGGTTGAAGTCCAAAGTAGTCGATTGCAGAGTTCACACACATAGGTTTAATACCTATGATCACGCGCGTGAACTCGGCAATCGACTACTTTGGACTTCAACCGAAAAACAGGATGTAAACAAAGGTATTTGCGCTGGCTTAAATAACATCATTTTTATACATTTCTTTTACATCTACTGCAGTCAGACTCACTCGTGTTCACTCAGAAGGAATCACTCACATTTTCTGTGCACTTGTAATGACACATCAAGGATGTTAAGAGGCTAAAAGCAGGTTTAGTACTTGCCCCATTGAAGTCAACAGGGTGCAAATTTTAAAAATAGAATAACTCGGTGTAGGCAACACCGATTTTTGTCGTTGTTCTCTGTATTGACAGCACTCCAAATGTACAAAAAAATGAGCTCAATGTTAAAATTGACCGGAGTTCTCCTTTAAAAGCTGTAGTAATCTTACTATTGCTCTTAAATACAAAGATTTACACAAACTAAATTGAAAATATGTCATAACCAATGGAAAAAAGTTTGACCTATATTATCCACTACTGTTTAAAAGTTTGGTGTCTACAATTTTGAAAGGCCAGGGCTGTGTTTATTTGATTAAAATACAGCAAATTCAGGAATATCATGAAGTACAATTTAAGATGAAATTTATTCCCCTGATGGCAAAAGTGTTGTTGTTGAATGCTGAAAACAGAAGTGATACTTTTTTAGGATTGTTTGATGAATAGAAAGTGAATTTGAAATAATAAAATAATGAAAAAAGATCTTTACTGGCACTTTTAAACAATTTGATGAGTCCTGAGTGAACAAAAAAAAACTCTAATAATGGATTGTGTATATTGTTTGCATTAATTACTCTTTACATAACATTTATTCTCAAGTGTAAAATGCATACCGTTTTAAGTTTAACAGTTAACCATTCCCAAAACAACAATAATAATGCATGTTAGGGCATGTTGTCGTTGTCGAATGATTTGATTACGTCAAAATGTAAAAAAGAATGGATATTGCATATTGGTAATCGGATACTGTCGAACATTTAAAAAAAACAATATTGTCAGATCACTAGAAAACAAAGCACAGGCATAGTCCAAACAGCATTAAGTTACAATAATCGCTTGGACTTTTCTTTTGAAACTGTAAACACACAAGCTTCTACATTTTCAGGAAGTTTAGCACAACTGAAAATCAACTTCATGATAACCAGGGAGGGAACTAGCCCAAAACTGTATCACATGCTGACATACAGGCTGATAAAACCGGTTTTGAAGTCATTTCACCACCCATGATGTCTTACATAAAAAAGCATAACAGCTGATCGTCTGTTATTACTACATACAGCCAACAGATTCATTGCGTACTAAAGACAATGAAAAATGCATACAGACAGCAAGCTAGATGAGTCCAATACCAGTTTAAATTCAACAATAAATCTTTAGATATACTGATGAGACGGTCTTTCGAAGTTGGTTTATATTGAAACTGGATGATGACACATATTTGTTCCTGGCATCTTACCAAGCTACTACGATTTTCTCTTTTCGATTTGACATGTCAATCAAATAATGAAAATAGGTATGACCTAAACCCAAAGATTTGGTACTTCAGATCTAGAGAAGCAAAGAAATGAATGTGGACACCTGGTTAAAAACAACTGTCTAGTTTTGTTTCAGTCCAGGTTAGTGAAGCGACCTAACAGGGCCCGACTTCCTCTGCCACCGCCCCTCAAACTGTCCCTGCACGTCCCACCGGTGTCCTTACCAATATCTGCTCTGTCTTCAGTCTCCGAATAAGTCTCTCACTTGTCCTCGGACATACAAGCTCCGGTCGACGCTCTCAAATGAGGAGATTTACTGAAAACCGAGTATATTTCCTGCTTCATCGCGGAACGCCATCTTGGTTTGACCGCCTCCTTCGGTTCCTGTGTGACGACATGCGTTGCCACTGAATGATTACAGATTCGACCAATCAGCGAGGAGCAGTTGAGGAGACGTCATCTGTGTCGGACTTTGCACATGGGTTCAGCACGGGTTTGAAAAGGAATGTTTTGATCTATTTTAGTTTGTTGGATATTGTTGGTTAGTGAACTGTTATAACCATTAAGTAAAACATTGATAAAATAGATAATTTGTGTTTGTCCATACACTTTCAAAGAGTAGACCAGTTTTACTATCCATCAGCTATCTATCTATCTATCTATCCATCAGCTATCTATCTATCTATCTATCTATCTATCCATCCATCCATCCATCCATCCATCCATCCATCCATCAGGCTACACATTAAAGTTTGATCAACTCATACCAAAAAAACTCATTAAATAGACATTATGCAAAGTAGATTATTTTGACACAATAAGGATGATATACAGGCCAACATAATAAGGCTTTTTTTGACGGAATTTTATTTTATTTCCCCTTACTTTTCCATTTTGATTTTTATCTTATTATTAGTATTTTAAAAATCTATATTACTTTCTTACGTTTACATACTTACATACGTTTACATACTCGACTAACTCTTCTCCCCTTAATTCCCATATATATATATATATATATATATATATATATATATATATATATATATATATATATATATATATATATATATATATATTAGGGCTGTCAAACGATTAATCGCGATTAATCGCATCCAAAATAAAAGTTTGTGTTTACATAATATATGTGTGTGTATGCAGTATAATTCTTTTCTATATATAAATACACACACATGCATATATATTTTAAAAAAAAGTTATTTATATATAAAATATTTATATATAATATAAATTATATATAATATAAATATATATACACAGTATATACATGCAAATATTTCTTAAATATATACATGCATGTGTGTGTATTTATATATAGAAAATAATTATACACCGTACACACACATGTATTATGTAAAAACAAACTTTTATTTTGGATGCGATTAATCGCGATTAATCGTTTGACAGCCCTAATATATATATATATATATGCACATTACTACCTATGTAATAATGCATAACATTATGCTGTGTAGGCTACATATGTAATACATAACTCTATGGGACTGTACTATGGACTGTACTGTACTACTGTACATTAACCCCAAGTTTCCCCAAGCAGAAAAGGGTTAAGCCTAAATCCCAGACTAAAAAATGTTTGAGCAGTTTTAACTGAAAATAACTTTCAGTGACATATCTTTAAATATGAGAGTGCCATTGCTTTGTCTCAAGATGCACACCAGTAATGTTTTCTTCAGAGGCACGTTTATAAAAGCTACTTAAATATCCTAATTGAACTAAGGAATACCTGACATAATCTAAAAGCCCTGATTGTGAAAACGAGCCTAAAAGTGTATTTACAGTTGAGTGTCTTGCGTCATGACGCACATGCGTAAAGACGTATTCAGGCACGCACTGTGATAACCGGAAGCATCAATAGACGCGATTGAGAAACGGCGAAAGAAATCATCACCTGTCGATATCGTTCATATCTGTATCTCTACTGCGCTCTCTTTAATCTCCATATCCCACTACCATAACACCCATACCATTACGTTAATTCGCTGTCGAGTCGGTCTGGACGGATAAAGCAGAGTTTGCAGTGTAATTCTGTGCGCAAACGGGGGGTTTTGAAGGTGCGTTGAAGCCTCGCACCAGAACAAATGTAAACAAGCAGCTGATCAGCTGTGCGGCCGAAGACCCGCAACGAAACGGCGTGATGACAGCGACCTGCAGGGTTTGACAAACATATTCTGCACCATATAAAGCGAATTTAGAGGTTTATTTGCATGCTGTAGAGTTTTTAGGCGTTAGGGCAGTACACGAGGACAACTCCCGACCCATCGCCTTCACCTCCATTGCGGGCAGCAGTAACGTTAGATACAGAACAAACGGCTGCTTTATTTTTTTACTGTTTATAAGGGCGATAAATTGATTGATTTGTCTTTATTTCTGCTTGAAGACTGGACTACTTCACGGCTAACAGGAAAAGCAACAGGATTCGAAAAATAACAAAGGAAAATTGATGTTAATAATCCCTTCTGGGCCCCAAGGAATAAATAAATATCAGCAACGTATTAATATTTACATGAAGCTGGAAGTTTAAGGAACTCCAACATCACATTTCCTGAGGAGCTGCACTGGTAATTAACAGTCTATCAACGTTTTTATTTATCAGAATGTTTTTGCATAGTTTTTGCTTACTAATCTAATCATACATTTGTAAACAAGTGTTTTTGTTTTTTCTTTTTGCAATTTTCTTTACCTCTCTCTCTCTCTCTCTCTCTCTATATATATATATATATGAAGAGTTCAGATGCAAAAGTCTCTCCATATGAAATTTTCTTCTAGAATGATCATTTTTATCAAGCTCGTATATTTAAGTTCAGCAATTTCACTTAAATGGCAATGAAAATTACCTATTAATTGTCATTTAAGTGAAATTACTGAACTTCTGATCTCTTCATATATATATACACACACATATTAGTGCTGTCAAATCGATTAATCGCATACAAAAGTTTATGATGTTTACATAATGTGTGTATATATATATATATATTTATTTACATATATATATATATTTATATTTAATGTAATATGTTATGTATATGTTATGTATATTTAATGTTTTATATAATATATTTAATGTCTGTGTGTGTACACTGTATATCTTTTTTACTAGTTATACCTCTGTTAATACCACTATGCATAAATAATGAGTTGAGCAGCAAGATATTATGAAATATTATTATTGTTGTCATAACGGAATTGCTAAAAAAACCTATAAAATATATTATTCTGTAAAAAAAAAAAAAAAAATTCCACATTTTCTTTGAATCCACAGTAAGGCCGAAGGATTGGGACTGTCATGGCACACCAGCAAATGCCGAGCTCTCAGAAGGCTCTGATGCTGGAGCTGAAATCCCTGCAGGAGGAGCCAGTGGAAGGTTTCCGCATCACTCTGGTGGAGGAGTCGGACCTCTACAACTGGGAGGTGGCCATCTTTGGCCCTCCAAACACACTTTATGAAGGGGGCTACTTCAAGGTAAGCCTGACAAATGTTCTTGAATGCTTACCATCGGATCAGGGTGTTTCGAGTCAAATTTTTATTATTATATTTCATTTTATAGTATATCTCACACCCCATGTTCTCCCATGTTTTGCAATCTCTAGCTCTTCTCTCCCTGGTGGTGTGTTCCTTATACTCTAGATCTCTATTAATAGCCTTGACAGATATTAATGACATCTCAATATGAGAGCTAAAAAGAGAAGGACAGTGCGTTTCAACCATATCCCCCATAGTTATTTATTCTCAGTGGAATATTATCAACTGCAATAGTCAGTACTTTCACAGTGACGCATCATCAACTTTACCACAACAGAGTTCCTCCGCATTCCTTCAGAGTTATATTGTTGTATCATAACCACAGGTCACAGTCTTTGGGGATGTTTTAGTATTTTGAGTTTATGGTAGCAATTCAGTTTGACGGATTCATATAGTTTTAAAATGTGTCTTTATGTGCACATAAAAATAAACAATAAAATAAAATACATTTTTCAGTCCCTTAAAAAGTTTTGTTTGTAGATTGATCCCTCATGAGTTTTGATCACCTTTTTGTCTGAATTGTAAAACATTGATTATTTTAATGTGGTGCATTTTAATGTGGATTTAGCTGGGTGATATATGTGATACAGCATGTTTTGAGGAAGATTATGGTATCTTTGTGAGCACAGGCTTGGGTTCCACCCATCAGACAAAGTATTTGCATGGATATCACTTTTGCATCTTTGGGGAACAGCATTTCTAGTTTGTTATAGATCAAATGTAATGTTCATTTTACTATATATTTATGCAAGGTTTCCTGAAAAAATTCTAGCTTCAAAGAGCAGTATCGTTTGTTCCCATTTATTCCTAATGATCCCTAATGAAGTTAGATTACATCAGGTTGTTGTTTTCCACGACTTTCTAAGTTCTTTGACTGTGACACAGATCTTCATTCACACCGTCACAGTCACGCTACACTTAAGCACCAGCCAGTTCATCTGGTCACACATAATCAGCGGTCAACAACAGTAGCGAGTAGTGGGATTTCCACAGGCAGAGAAGCAGCAGCACCGCACTCATGTTCAAAGCAATAGTTCACCCAAAAATGACAATTCTCTTATTAACTGCAGGGCTTCGAACATCAAAAAAGATGCAGAAGCAGTAAAAAATGACCATAAAAGTAGTCCATATTATTTATGGAGTATATTTCAAGTCCTACGTTAGCTTGTTGTGAGGAACAGACTGAAATTTAAGTTGTTTTCACTGTTATTCACTGCAAAGTGCAAACCATGAGAAACCTGCCATAGCTCTACTTGGTGTGTTTGTGAGCAATGTCTGCATGAACTAATCAAATTTTTTTATTCTGATCCATTCAATAAATCAGTTCCTAAATCAGACTTATTGTCGCTCTAGTGTAACTCGCTCAATTATCTGGTCGGAGGGGAAGATAATATGTTAAACTTTAATGATTTTTTTATGGTTCTTTTTGCAGCTTGAAAGACATTGTTTATTGTGTCTGAAAGCTAGTGCACTGTTCAAAATTTCTCCTTTTGTGTTCCATGTGAGAAAGAAAGTCGTATTGGTACATAATGTAGAATTTTCATTTTTGGCTGAACTAGTCCTTTAAAACAGTACTCATAGTCAAATAACAGCGACTGCAGTTGTTATAACTAACCTCAAAGCCACAATCACTTTCAAAATCACTGGTGTTATAATAACCACAATCACAAAAGTCAGCACAAAACAGTACTATATCAACAGTGGACTGAAGAGAGTGCAGCATTTAACACAGCACTGCACTGTTTAGTTGAACTGCACTGTCGTCTCAAGCTCCCTTTTGGCACCATATCAGAAACCTGATGAAGAGTACATGATGTTGAGATTCATGAGCATTATATTTATACCAACCCTTTTAGTCTAATGTGTCCTTTCCATTTTGGGACTGATTTATAACGGCTCATTTACTAGCTATAATACGGCTCACATGCAAGCTAATAATGCTCCATGTCTTTTTCCCCAGGCCCATATCAAATTTCCTATTGACTACCCCTACTCTCCTCCCACTTTCCGATTCCTCACCAAGATGTGGCATCCAAACATCTATGAGGTGAACATGCTTGTGTGTGCGTGCATTTGATGTGTGTTTACTGCACCACCAAATGGATTACAACAGCTTAAAACTTACATTAGTAATCATATAGTAACAATGCTGCAATTGTTGCTTAATATACATCTCTCAACCCCAGAATGGCGATGTTTGTATTTCCATCCTCCATCCTCCTGTGGATGACCCCCAGAGCGGAGAGCTGCCCTCGGAGCGATGGAACCCCACACAGAATGTCAGGTATTAGGGTGAAAATACCCACAATTACCCACAAACCGCCCTGAATGACTATGGCTATATATACACTACTGTTTAAAAGTTTGGTGTCAGTAAAAGTTTGGTTTTTTAATACTTTTATTCAGCAAAGGTGCATTAAATTCTGTCCTTATTTACTCACCCTCATGTTGTTTCAAACCTGTATGAATTTCTTTCTTCTGTTGAACACAAAAGAAGATATTTTGAAGAATGTCGGTAACCAAACAGTTTCTTGGTCCCATTGACTTCCATAGTATTTTTGTTCCATACATCAGTTGTCTGGTTACCCATATTTTTAAAAATATCTTCGTTTTTGTTCAGCAGAAGAAAGAAATTCATACAGGTTTGGAACGACTTGAGGGCGAGTAAATTATGACAGAATTATCATTTTTGGGTGAATTATTCCTTTATTAAAAGTGACAGTAAAGATATTTATAATGTTACACATAAGTTTCAAGTAAATGCTGTTCTCTTGTACTTTCTTTTCAACAGAGAATCCTGAAAAAATCTATTAACACCAAAATATTAAGTAGCACAACTGTTTTCAGCATTGATAACAATAACATATTTTTGAGCACCAAATCAGCATATTAGTATGATTTCTGAAGGATCATGTGACACTGAAAACGAGTAATGATGCTGAAAATTCAGTTTTGACATTACAGGAATAAATGACATTTTCAAATGTATTAAAATATTAAAACATTTATTTTAAATTGTAGTATTTCACAATATTACTGTTTTTGCTGTATTTTTGATCAAATAAATGCAGCCACAATGAGCATAAGACACTTATTTCAAAACATTAAAAAAATGTTACCTACCCCAAACTTATGGTAGTGTGTGTGTTTGTTTGCAGAACAATCCTGTTGAGCGTGATCTCACTGCTGAATGAACCCAACACCTTTTCTCCTGCAAATGTGGACGCCTCAGTCATGTTTCGCAAGTGGAGGGACAGCAAAGGCAAGGACAAGGAATACGCAGAGATTATAAGGTACCATCACTTTATCATTTAAACGACTTGCATTAAAAAAAAAAACAAAGTCAGCTTTTTCCATCAAATTATATTAAGTTTAAAGGTCAGTCTGTCGCCTTTTTCCTGCTCTTGAATTTTTAATATAAACAAGATTTTGCTGGACCAATTTTACAGAATTTCACAGTTATTTATTTTGAATTTTTATTTGTTTCAACGCACAATGTAGAAAGTGCATATTATATGCATACAGTTAAATGATTAATATATTATTTGAAATGCTAGCTAAAGTTTTTAAACTCTAAGTATTAAACTTCAGTGTATTAATTTTCCTGCACTGTCTGTGCTACTACAGAACTGAATAATATTTCAAAGTGTGAGGCTTGTTGTATCAGACTTACAATTGTAGCCTATTGAACCGTAAAACGTGTGCAAAAAATCCATAGACTTTGAAGTTGGGGAACTAAGATATTTCTAGAGATGAGAATATCATAGACATGTATGGCTTTGATCATTTAAGCCAGGGTTCACCAATCTCGGTCCTGGAGGGCCGCTGTCCTGCAGAGTTTAGCTCCAACACACCTGTTTGAAAGTTTCTAGTATGCCTAGTGAGACCTTAATTAGCTGGTTCAGGTGTGTTTAATTGGGGTTAGAGCTAAACTCTGCAGGACAGCGGCCCTCCAGGACCGAGATTGGTGAACCCTGATTTAAGCAGTGAAGCTTAATTAATTTGTTGAGTGCAGTGAATAGAGATTCATCAACATACTAACACACAAAAACTCAATAGCAACTGTATAGCAATGCTCTAACAGCAACATGAGGATCTACAACATAGCAGCGCTACTTACATATTCTTCAGGAAATGCCAAAATTGAATTATACCTCTGAAGTTGGCTGAGATCTAGAGTAAACATTGGCTGAGGCCAAATTTTGGCCCAACACACTTACATTGCACCATCCCACTGAAGTTTAGGACATACTGTCCTGACTGTCTTTGTTCCACTTTGGGCAAGTAAACATTAGTGGAAAATTTTGAACTTTTCTCTTATTGACAATCTTTTCTAACAAAACATCCCTCAATAGAAAACTGAATGATTTTCTTATTCTTTGGAAAAAGAAGTGAAATTATGCAGTAACGTTTAAAACTAAAAAAAATATATATATGTTTTTGAAAGAAGTCTCTCACCAAGGCTGCATTTATTTGATCAAAAATACAGAAAAAAACAGTAATGTTGTAAAATATTATTGCAATTTAAAATCAGTGTTTTATTTATTTTAATGTGATTTATTTCTGTGATGGCAAAGCTGAATTTTCAGCAACATTACACCAGTTTTCAGTGTCACATGATCCTTCAGAAATCATTCTAATATACTGATTTGCTGCTTAAGAAACATTTCTTATTATCAATGTTGAAAAGTTGTGCTGCCTAATATTTTTGTGGAAACTGCAATATTTTTCTCATGATTCCTTAATTAATAGATAGTTCAAAAGAACAGTATTTATTTGAAATAGAAATTATTGATAACATTATAAATGTCTTTACTGTCACTTTTGATCAATTTAATGCATCCTTGCTGAATGATTTCTTTACCATTCGAAATTATTTGGTCTGTAAGTTTGTTTTTTAGTGTATATTTGTAGACTGTGGTTACATTTAATAAACTGAATTGATTTTCTGACACTGTGTCTGCGTTGTACACAGGAAGCAGGTGATGTCCACTAAGGCAGATGCAGAGCGGGATGGAGTAAAAGTACCAACTACGCTAGCCGAGTACTGCATCCAGACCAAAGTGCCTTCCCACGACAGTAGCTCCGACCTGCTCTACGACGATCTATATGACGACGATATAGAGGAGGATGATGATGACGATGACGAGGCAGAGGCCGTTGGGATTGGCAGCGAAATGGTCGGGGACTGTTTTGGCGACGAAGACGACTCTGGCAATGAGGAGTCTTGACCTCCTTCCACCGTTTCCGTGACACTGACCTTCGCCTTCTCACTATTCTTTACCCCGACAGCCTCATGTTTCAGATTCTCTTTTCTCTTTTCCTATGCTTAAAGCTTTCATTTTTCACTCTGTTCCAAAAACCTTCAGATCTCTGTCCTTACAGCACCTCCCAGTTCCTCAGTAAAGTACACTATGGGTTCATAAAACCAGTCATTTGTAGTTACATTTCACATCCCACCTTCTCCTGCCTCTTAACCTCAGGGCTTTTGGATATTCAGAGCTTGTCAGGCCACCTTAAACATGTTCATTTAAAAAAAAATATTAAAAACTTTAAGGGCTAGTTCCCACAAAAATTTAAATTCTGTCATGATTCATTCGCCCTCTTGTTGTTCCAAAACCTGTAGGACATTCTTTCTTCCATGGAACAAAAAAAAAAGAGACATTTTGAAGGATGGTTGAGCTGCTTTTTCCCATAGATTATAACCAAAAAATCCCTGCCTCTGAATATGACTACTTTCCTGCTATATAGTAGGTGTAAAACAGTACATGAAAATAGTATTTCTGAATTCATAGTATACAGTAAATATCCGGATGACCTACTACTTCCAGCGAGATTCTAAAGTGAGCATCTGATGGACGCTTTACTATCCCATGAGGCCACGGGAGAGGAGTTGTGGCGTCAGCTGTGTTGCTTCACTGCCGTTCACAAGTAGCATGACCGTTGCGAAGTTCGTTCTTCGTCAAAATGTACTATGTGAGTTCAGATAAGCTCCTGAAACGACACTATAAACACCATAATAGTATGACTAGTGAGCTATATTCTAAATATTTTGTAGCCATACAATGGCTTCAGAAGAGGAATAGGCCAAAACCTAAGTTGTTATTCATTCTAAAATTTCATTTAAGCATTCATGTGCCAAATTTGCTTGATTCTTGCGGGTTTCGTAACCGAATTCAGTGTGCCAGTTTGAATCAAGGGAGCCACACAGGTTTGGAATGACATGAGGGTGAGTAAACAATGATAAAATATATATTTGAGGTAACTAACCCTTTAAACTCAACCATTAGCTAGTTATGCCTGGTAAAATCACCAACAAATGAATGTTCTGTTCTTTTCCCAGATTTTCAAGTATGTACAGATTCTTCATAACTGTCTTTACAGTATAGGGCTTCACTGATTCCACTCTACAGTATGTACCTAATTTGCCACTTTTCCACAAAAAAGGTAAGTATTCAAGGGTGGAAAAAATGGACAATGAATAGACTGTTTCTTCCTCATAAAATTTAATTGTCATCATTTTGACCAGCCATCCACATCAGCAGGGTCACCTTCACAACTACTAACTACATACACCCTTTTATGCGCAGCTCGTACCCCCAAATCACTTAAGCTTTTTGAGCCATTAAATCACGGTGTCAGATTATATGGCACATGAAGGTGCTTTCAAGTGCTCAGCAACACAAGCATTACAGCTACTTCCAGCACACCTTCATTCGCTGACCCAGAAACTATGAGGAGACTGTTTAAGTCACTACGATGATGTCCCACGTTTGGCTCCGAATATTTGATCCACCGATTTTGGCTGAAGGTAATCATACTGTTATGCTTTTAAGCGTACACATACTCTTGGTAAGTGATCACGTATGACTGTCTGAGCTGCTGTACCAAACCATTTCTATTTCTCCTTTTCCTCACTGATTTTGGGGATAATCTTGGGTGTTTAAGTTTGGGGTTTGAGATCAGTGACTGCTGAGGACATTTCGCTTACCAATGTGAGCCCTCTCATCCCCGGTCTTATGCTTTTTTTGCGTTGGCCACGGTGGGCCGTAGCTTTCAAGAGCATGCTTGTGTGTTTTAATGTGTTTTATATGATGTGTCAATCATCCAATGAGGCACGCGAATCCCTAAGGTCTCATTAATGGGGGTGGAAGCGTATACGTTTATGCACATGGGGTCTCAGGTACACCTTTATTCCCGCAAACCAGCCAAGGACACGGATGCTGATTCCTCGTCCTACGAAACCCCTCCAAAAGGGAGTGTGGATCTGAGGATCTTGAGGGAACGGTGCTCTCTTATTCTGCCGAGCATCTGGAACTCACTGAACTATCAAGAACAATCGTTCCCGACTCAATCGCTCTCTTGAACCTCTGGACTATGAGCCAAGGGGGCTCAACAGGGACGTGAATCGATTAAAACGGACTGGATTTTTCACGTTCAGCAAGAGACTCTCTGTGTATTTACACCCCTGTGCACAGCAAAACAACCAAGTTCATTTCAAAGTGTTGTGACATTAGTCAACTGTGGATTTGTCTTGAAGGATTTTATTATTTGTGTCATGATTGTGTTTTTAATGTTTCATTAAGGATTTTTTGTTTTTCATATGCTAATTCTTAGACAGGATTTGTGGTCCTCATCAAAACAGCCGGATTCATTATTTGCTCTTAAGTTCAATGCATTTCCTTTTTCTTGTAATGTTGTTAAAGGGAATATCATTCTAAAGATTCACGTAAAGAAGAATGGAAAAACAGTAAGAATGAATCTAAATTGATACCTATTTCTATTCTAAACGTAAGTATTTGAGTTTTGTGGTGGAGGTGCAGGTGCGGGTCGGGTTGGGTTGGGTGGGGTGGGTGGGTGATATGTCCAGTATGATCATTTTAAGACTGCTTGTATGATCACAATTCAATTCATTTTTGTTTGTGTGTATGTACAGGAGTTAATGCTCCTTAGCAATTAAACCATTAGACCAACACATTTATAGGTGCTTTCACTTCATGACAGTGTTGTAATTGTTATTAAGATTACAACACTGAACACAAAATTACAAAAAACTATTACAAATATTTTTGTTAATTGAAATAAAGCAACTAACCGTAGCAACTTAAGTTTAAATTTAAGTACTAAAATAATTTAGAAATATATTTTTTAAAACTAATAAAAAAAATGACAAAAGCACATATAAATTAAAAAATAATTGAACTAAAATGAAAAAATATCAAATTAAAAGCTAATTAAAAATATTACTAAAAACTATAATATATAAATAATACTAAAACAGCACTGGTTCACGAGCATTGTTTATTTACTGGCTTCATTATAATTAATTTAGGACAATCTGCATAATTCAGGAGTTCACAAAATAACTTGCATACAATTCATAAATAATTTCTGATTCACTTGCTTAATTACTAGTCACATAAACTGAAACTTGGAAAAAATTTACAGTACGTAGAGAAACTTGTGGAAACAAGTGATAATTAGATTGGATAGTTAGATGTATAAAAAGTGACCAAAGACCACATTGTCTTCTCTCGCAAAACTTGCCTTAAAGAAATGTTTCAGGTTAAATACATTTCAAGCTTTAAAATATGTTTATGGTTTCAAAATGCATTTACAAGCCTGGTAGACTTCCATTATAAGTGTACTTTTTCAGTGTTTTTTTGTAGGGTGACTCAAAATTATTTTCTGGTAATTAGCAGCTTGGCGTCATTAGAGCTTAACTTGTATTGAAGCCGGAACATTCTTTGAAATGAATGGCAGCTTTGTTTTGTTTGTTGGTGGAGATTTAGTGGTTGTGAGTTTATCTTAACATTTTTAACTATGTGGAAGCAATTTATTATGAGTTCAAATTAAATTCAGCTTAGCAAGTAGAGACGCAAAAAGCTTGGGAGCAAAAAGGACGGATGTCAAATGTCTCTTTACACATACATCATTTTCACTATAACAAATTTAGAAAGATGAATGCAAGTATTCAACTCTGTCAGTGTCTAAATGTCAAAACCAAGTGTAAATGTTACTGTGTTTCTAGATGCCGCTGTGCTGCTGTGAGTGTGTCCTGTAAGTCCTGGTATTTTGCCAGCTTGCAGGCTTCCTCTAGTTTTGCCCAGCGGTAATCCTGGTGTTCTTCTGAGAGAATGACCTGTGTGTTTGGGTCACAGAGCTCTGCCAACCAGTAGAGGACTTCTTTGTCCTTTCCCCGGACCTGATAGCGCAACCTCTGCAGGAAGCCATCGACAATACGCAGGTGATCTTTACCTAAACCCGCTTCTTCCTGTGTTTCTCTCAAGGCGGTGGTGAAGTCGTCCTCTCCAGGGTCAACATGACCTTAGAGGGGGAGGACAATGTTATTCTTCCAGTAACAATACTAAGAAATTGCAGATAGCCACATGGTTTTACTGATAGATCATGTGACAAACTGTAAAAAGTTGTAGTTGATTTAAAAAATAAATAATTTCATATTTAAAATAGAAAAATGCAATACACTGTTAAATAATTATTTGTTTTATATATTTTTTTAACTCATGCTTATTAGTGTCTGTTGACATGGTGCATATCTTGACATGTTGCAGTGTGTGAGAAGACCTATTGTAGATTAGTTACCTTCTAGGTATTTGTTATTTTTTGTAGAATTAGTCTCTCTCTCTCTCTGCTTCTGGTCATGTGACTTAAAGGTA